>NC_136248.1:28217500-28552500 GCF_053564925.1 Oryzias latipes | reverse complement strand
TTGGTTGCAACACGGTGGCACCCCTATCAGGAAGCAATGGTGTGGAATTTTGCCTTATTCCGCGAGAGCCGGAGGTAAAACGTTTTCTTTGGGTGACGTCACACCTCGATTCGTCCATTGATTATACACTCTATGGGACAAACCCACTCTCAAACCTGATATCTAAAATACAATTTTTTTTATTCTATTAAGTGCTTGTTTATTTATATGGTGACTTAACTGGACCGCATTCAAAAAAGGCGCTGTACATTAAAAGTTAAAAACATTATAACAACTAAAGGGTTAAACACATAAACACAAACATTGGGAGCAACAGACGAGCAGTGTTGTTCATACGGGAATCGAAACAGCAAAAGTTTGCTTTTAATCCTTAAAATGTTTTCGTAAAACACTGATTTTTAATCTGACTTAATTTCTAGACAAAGAAACTTGGGCAAATATTATGCATCTAAAGCGGTATGCACAACTGTCCTCATGGATACAGGATACATGGATACAGGGAGTCGGTGGGCTAGAAATCGGCAAACCTGTACTGAACGGGCAGGTGTCCCACATGGATTAGCAAGCTTGAAGATCGCTCAGTGAGCCCACAAATGTTCAAGCATAATTTTTCTATGGGAATCCTGGAGGTAACAGGTTGTAGCAAACACTCATACAACACAAAGGGGTAATATTGCTAGGATCCAGGCATTTCATATGGAGTCTGATTTGTGCAGACTGCACAAGGGGCCCGTCAGCGATGTTCACAGGATAAGAACGGGCTCCTTGTGCGCAGCGGACTGTTAATTTGCGTGGGTGTCCTATGGGCACTTACGTACCACGTGCACACCCCGTGCATGCAGTATTTGCACGTGGTCAGTAAGTACCCATTACTTGCACCATATAACGACTGTAGAGTGTGGCACTGTACATTAAATTTTGATAAAGTCCCTTAAGGCGGCCATATGAGCCTAAAGGAAACTGGAAGACACACCTGCGCTCCCCTTCAGATTTGGCCGCTCCTCTCTACGACCTTCCATAGGCCGGGACAACCCAAAAACCAGCAGCACACACGACAGACGTGATAGAAATCACGCGACCAACAAAAGTAAAGTATGCCAAAAGTGAAACTCAACAAAGCTCTTCCATTGAAACCCTAATATTAATGAAGTTCAGACAGAATCAAACATAAAATTACAATTTAGAATTCATAAAGTATACTTCATTCACAAAAAAACTTCTAAAGCTCCTTAAAACAACCAGAGGACCAAGATAAACATATATTCTTTTTACCCTGAACAGCTGATGGCAGACGATTAAGCTTATTAGTGAACATTGAGAATCAGCTGTTCTTCACATTCCCACAGTCTGTTATACAACAGTACACTTTGGGCACAGAGGAATTTTCTCTAAAATGACAAATATTTTATTTAAATAAAGACACTCATGAACCCTAAGGCATATTGGTCTACATTACACAAAGTTTTCTTGCTCAAGAACAGGATGAGTACACTGAAACAGAGGCTTTACTTGTTCATACATTTTTTTTAAATGTGTGGGATTGTGAGAATTGCAAGCATGTGACTCTGCTGCAGCCTAGCAATGAACCTTGCAGCTTCTCTCGTACGACAGTGAATGAAATAGTCCAGAGGGCGAGCCACTCAGATTCCACTTCATTCTCCTCCTCAGCCAGAAAACCAGTTTCCTTTTTCAAATCTCTGCAACGCAAGCGTCTCCTGGGTCAGAGAAGTTATGGTCAAGGGTAGAACAAGCCCTTTAACATCAGAATCGCCAGGATTTTGATTCTCCATTAAGCCAACCAAGGGATCCTTTTTACCCCCTGAAAAAGCAACAATGTTTTGACCAGTTCCTTCTACAAAATAACAGTAAATTGCAATCCCAAAATATGACCTTATGAGATATTATTGTTTATTTACAAGTATTGACAGTTGTTTTTTTAAATAAATACTTATACACATCAACATTAACAATTTGACAAGTTATTTACCAGAAAGCCATGCAGGGTCAATAAAAAAGTGCACAACAAAACTATGTGATAGAAGAATTTAAGAGGTGAAATTAGAAATGCACTGGTGAGGCAAATGGAACAAAGTATGTAACCATGACAACCAGGAGCAAGCCACAAAAGCCTCCCAAGGTTGTTATTTTAGATTAAAAAAAAGGTTATGCGTGTCATTTTTTTAGATGCTAAATTTGTAAAACTGCATTAAAACTGTTTAAGTATGTGGTATTGAGTTTTTAAACAGAGTAACAGGAAACAAACTCAGTGGCCTAACGGTAAAGTAGGTTCAAATCTATGGACTAGTCATACCAAAGACTCTAAAAATGGTTCCCAAAGCCTCCCTTCTTGACACTCAGCATTAAGGGGTTGGATTGGGGGGCTAAACTATCAAAGGTTCCCGAGCACGGCTGTGTCCCACCGTTCCCTCACGGGATGGGTCAAATGCAGAGAATGAGACATTAACTTTGACCAAAAGGCAACTCAAAATAATAAACAGTTGAATTTGGATATGAACTACATTTGCCACTTAACTCCCAAGCTAAATAAAGTAAAACTTTGAATCAAAGATGCTTGACTTAAATAATAAAAAGAAAACATTAAATCCCCAGTTCACCTCTCATTTTGGGTTTTTAGGACATTTTTAGCTTTAGATTTATGGCTGACACAGCAAAATTATTTATAACCAAATAAATGAACAGTCTTTGTAAGGACGCATGTTACCGTTGAGGTCTGTAAGTCACTGAAACAAGCACATCCTTTGACAGCTTGCTTTATTTATAGGACTCATCTGGTTGATATGCCAGAATGGGATTAGGACGCAATGGCTCGTGGTTTATGAGAACAGATTTTGATCCGGATTGTGTGGCCTGTAAAAGGATTGGTGGGCTGCAGCAGAAATTTTAAATTACAGATTATGGCAACAACAACAATGGAGGAAGAAAAAGACACACCAGTGCCCTCTTAGTTTCCTCTGTGTGAAGAAAGAAGAAAATGTCATTAAATTCACTAAACACTGAATAATCTAGAGTATAATGACTTGAGTCTTCTCAAAATTGATTAAATTGACCTTATTTGGAACGGAACTGCTTTAGCGCCGATTTAGTTTTTGGTAATTCACCAAAAGTGTTCCGTTTGTCTGGAACCTGAAATGACAGGATGCTCAAAAAGAAAAGAAGTGTGTTCTTGGCTCAAAAATGTAATTAATCAAAACAGTGAGTCTGGGACTTTTCAGGGGTTCTTCCAGCAAGCAGAGAGCAGTCTGGGCAAGATCAGGAGCAGAAGGGGGACTGAAATGCTGCATATGCTAGATAAGGAGTGATGGGTGAAGGACAACAGGTGGCCTAAGGGTAGAAGCAGGAAGCTGACTGAATGCAGAGGAAAGTAATGAGAGCTGGCGGCTGCTGGTTCTTAAGTCCGGTGGTTTCTACTGAGGAACAGGTGGTGTCGCTTGGCGCTCCTTAAATAGTCCAAGATAATCCATCCGTAGAAATCCAAACAAAATCAATCCATAAAATGATTCCAGATCCAAACACAGAAAACTAAGTCTGAATAACTACCAGTAATATGGTCAGGTCATGGTGGAGAAATGGGTCAAAATCCAAACGTATGAGCAGGAGAACAATCCAGCACAAGGAAACTGATAGAAGGAGAACATGTCGAGTTCCACTATTAAGGAGTTAAAAAGGGAAGCACTGGAGCACAATCATGACAAAAAGGTGGATTTTTGAGATCAGACTTGGCATAAATCTTTGCAATATAAAAAATCAAAGGTTCTTATTTTGATTATTAATTATAAGTATTGGCTAAACATGGAAAATGAAAAGCAGGATTGCAAAAATGAAATCCTTAACTACCAGCTCAGTGGCCTTGTGGTTAGAGTGTCCGCCCTTAGACTGGAAGGTTGTGGGTTTGAACCACTTCATACCAAAAACTTTAAAGAAAAATGGGACCCAATGCCTCCCTGCTTGGCACTCAGCATTAAGGGGTTGGATAGGGGGGGTTAAATCCACCTGAGCGTGGCTGTGTCTCCCCCAGGGGTTGGGTCAAACGTGGAGAACAAATTTCACACACCTAGGTGTGTCACAGATAGTGTGATTTAATTAATTTAATGTATATACTTCTAAATTGTATGCAATAGCTAGATGTAAAAAACAAAACAAAAAAAACTACAATTTTCAAGCCATTTTGAGTCACTCAGACTTTTGTTTATTTTGATGATTTTTGTCCACTCACAGACCAAATTTTTTTTAGTATTTAATTTAGTGCTTTACTAAAAATAATCAACCCTGAAACATCCAATGAAACAAATGTGAACTTTTCTGGATATATAATAATTACTTTTCCCCTGAATATGTTTTTTTTTGTTATTAAAGCTGGGTTGCAGTGAAATTTTATTGCAGTCATAAGGTAGAAACCTTTTCTGAGGGAGAGAAAGCTTGAGCAGCATCATTGGCCACTCCAGCTGGCACAACACAAGCAGTTCTACTTTTTAATAATACAGAGGGATATTGGGTTAAAACAACAGAACAGAAGCAAAGCCACTCAGAGCCATGTTTATACAGGAAACACAATGGCTGACATACACACTTTTTTTTTGTTACAACTGCAAGCAGCCAAATGCATTTGTTTCGCCTAAAAATAGAGATTCCCATAAAAAAAAACCGAAAAAAAAAAAGGTTTTTCCTGAAAATAGTCAAGTAATGCCGGCTGGAAACAGAGCTGAATCAGGTAGCAAGACCAGCCTGTTTTTAGTATCACTAACAGGGAGTGTAGCGGAGCGGAACCTGATGTTCCAGTTTTGTTCTCACCAGTGAGCTCTGGTCTCAGTGGTCTGGTGCGATTTAAAACAAACCCAACACTGTTTTCTTTGGCTATGTGGTGAAATGAGGGCAAGTAATCCGATCTGCATCCAACCGCTTTTTTTTTTTTTTTTTTTTTTTTTTTACAGCATCTTCCCGGTTTCCTTTTCTCAACACAGACTCTAAATAAAAACCCTTCATTCAGAGCAGTTCACATTTCAAACGGGCTTGATTTTTGGATGTTACCTACACAAATAATTTATAAATATTCATAAATTTAACTATCCTTAAAGACCCATAACAAGAACTGTTGCTTTGATTGAAAAATGTGGTTACACAGTATGTGTAGTAGTCTGATACATGAGACCTGATGCCTTTTCTAAGAAATTCTGACCAAAAAAGATTTTTTTCTGTTCATCTGCACTATAATCACTTAAATCAAACACATTCTTAATCTGTAATGAAAAATAGTGCTTTTGCAGAATAAATGAAGGTGAAAATAAACAATATAAAGTGAGCAAAAAGTGAAAAGTTAAGAGTCTGGCATGGAAAAAGTTGTGGTTTGTCCCTCTAAGAGGTGTTGATGCGTTGCGTGATAACTTTGCTGTAGTGAGACATGCAGTGTCTGCACACAGGAGGTGAACTTTTGTCAAAAAGAAATGTGGTCAGAATGTCAGAATCCAGGGTAAATTTACATCACTAGCTGTGCGCTCATCTGTCTGCTGAGAGCAGAAGCTTGGATTTTGCTGACATCTTTGTTTCTTGTCTATTTAAGGTGACAGATAAAAACATATGCTACAAAGTCATTTGTTGAGCAAAAATGGTAAAACTACCATTAAATGTCTTTAAAAATGTGATAAAGGTTAATTCTACAACATTGTGACTGAAGGACACAATCAATTTGGTTCAGAGAAGAGGGGATTGATGATCTGAATCAAGGACATGCTCGGTTCACTCCTGTTTAAGATGCCCGAAATAATTACTCTAATGAATAATTCCCATGTTGTCTTTAGACGTAGAAGCAAGTTAATGCAGCCTTGTTTTAAGTTAATTAGTTTAGGCTTTGCTCTTAATGTTAGAAACATGATGGATCACCTAAAGGCAAACGTGGTAACACAAATAAAAAAAGTCTCTGGTGAGTCACTAAACATCCGGTTAGTGATTAAACAAAAAACGTTTGACGAGCCTCCAGGTTTGTAAAGATTCTTGAGAATTAATCTGAGCTGTGAAGTATAAGTATTGATAGAGGAAGATAAGATCAAAGCCAATAAGCCATAAAAGGTGTTTCTGAATGTGATTTATAAAGACAACAAGTGAATGATGCAGAAGAATTCACCGACAAACCAGAGGAAAAGGCCGTAAATAACAGCACCGTTCAATTTAGTAGCCAATATGAGCCCCGACTCGGATGGCGTCAAGGTGAATTATGCAAGCTTCCTGATCAAAACCTCAGTCTCAATCTGACGTACCTGCTTTTGTCTCTGAAAACCACTTCCTGGCTAAATGAAGACTTACAACAGTTCTGCAGAGACGTTCAACTTCAGGCTCGTCTGTTGGGGAAGCTCACCATGGCTGTCAGACTGATTTACAGGATAAACGTTAGCTTTTTAAAACTGTTCTCTGCAACTGAAAATAATGGAAAACAAGTTGTACCAATTGAAATACAAATGTTGACCTTAAATTAAACAACTTTAACTTTAGACTACCTCAAACATCCCATCTATCCTGCTGGGTGCCACTTTTAACCCCATTTGTTTACCAGCTGCAAAGGATTAAAAGCTTAGACATTATTTAGTTCACATCAAATGAGACATTTTTGAAGGCCAGCTACATTTATGCATAAACACCAAACCAGGTAAAGAAAAGGGAAATTCCTTAATTCTAGTCTACCGTTAAATCTCCTTCATTACCTCCTTAAGGAAATGAGATCCAGTAAATTATCAATGACTGGTGATCACATCTTTCTATCAATTAATAATTACTTAAAACTTTAAAGTAATTTCACATTTTAAATGTTTATTCAGTTTGGAAAAAAAGCCTCCTATTATTTATAAAACAGCATAGCAGCTAAACTACAGCCGACCCGAGCAGCTCCCTATGAAAACAAGACAATGTCCCCTGTTCTACAAAGAAAACAACATTTTTTGGATTAGAAATACATAAAGAACAACAGACAGCTGGAATTAGCACTTTAATTTCTTTAATGCGTTTCTATTCTGTTTCTAAGATACTAATTCTTAAATGTACCAAAAGGGAAGAGTAATAGCTTTAAAGGAAAAATTAGAGGAAAATGTTGATTCACGTTGAATTTAAGAGTCTTAAAACATAATATTTTAACCCCAGATCTGTACTTTTACTATGTCGCTTCATTTCTGTTTGTTTATAGTTAAATATAAGGTCAAGTTAAATACAAAAGACAGCAAAGGTAATCTCTGTCAATATTTTTTCTTGAAGCTTTTTTTCCAGAGATTATACATTTATAAGTCGTTATTTTAAGGAAACAAAGGATGTATTTCCCAGATAAAAACTTTAAGAACAGAAACATTTTGTTTTACATCGGAGATCACTGAATGTTGTTAATCTTCTTGTCAAATGGACGGCTATTTTGAAAGCTATTTATGGCCGACACCATTAACACAATTTACGCCTCGCTAAAGTAATAAGGATTTTTAGAGTACAATGTCACCATAGATTATCGTTTTACGTTCATGCAGGGCTGTTTTGTTTTGACGCGTTTTTTTAAGGAACAGAGCCATTCTGGTTTTCTTGATATAACGAGATTTTAATTTGCCATTTCCAGAAAACAAGCTGGGGGGGGGCTGGAAACATGACCGTTTTCATCTTAAAGAAAACATCTTGAAATAAAGTGGGATGCCCTTCAATCGTTTATGCAATTAAAATAATTTGAAGTGTAGAAAAGCAGCATAATCAGCCCAAAGCTTATTTTCTCAGCTTCAGAATCTGTTGGAATTATGTTAATTACGTAAATGGTTGAAGAGTTGGGGTAGTTTGAAGGCTGCCAAATTTAGTAAAAATATAACAAGGCTTTTTGATGTTTTGAACTCATTCATCTTACAATGATCTTAAAATAATTCTGCTTATGACCATGGCCTATCCTCAAGAATGAAAGAAACCAAATCAGCGTTTCACACATAAACCACATGACTTTTGTAATCCTGAAATCCTGATCACAATAAAGTATGCAAATCATTAAAAAGGAAACTTTTAATAACTGGATCTAAAATGTGCATCTTTCCCAGTAAACAGGCACTGTTCAAGGCATCTGCTCGTTTATTTTGTGCATTTGTCCACATAAGTCAGAAAGACAGGGGGAATCAATTAGCAGAGTCTCAATAACCAGGTGAGACACATTTGGGTCAAAACTCATGCATCCATGAGCAAACATGACATTTTTGCAATGTTTATCTTGCAGATAACTGAAACGGTTGACGTTTCCCCTCATTAAGACGTCAAGTCGTTAAATGAAACTCAACAGTAGCAGACAAATAAAAAACTATGATATTGGAACAAAGAGAAGTAAATGATACTATAAGGGTGAATGTTTTGGATGCATTAATTAAAGATTTGAGGTCGTTTGCTATCACAAATTGTCACAAAATAAAATTCTTGACCTTCACAACAAGAAATAATGAAAACATTGCTTTGACCAATTGTAACTGCACCGTGAAGACTGAAAAAACTCCACTTGGCTTGTTCTTCCATTTTTTTCCTAGATGTTGACAAATGTCTCCTGTTATATTAAAAAAAAGTTGCTGGTTGAAGCCTTAAAACAAGCACTTGATCGTATTGAACATTGTGATGATTCAAGTACAGCAAGGTGGCGTAAAAGGATAAACATATGTGTGACGACGCATAAAGATGCTTCAAAAAGATATGGCATAACACCCACTCTGCAGACGACTAGTTACAGCTGTTACGCTCATTTTCTCTCCTTTTGAAGCCCAGAATGAAACTATGAATCCTTTGAGTTCTGCCAAATAAGTTCCCAAGGTTAAGCTCTTGCAAAAAATGTTGCCATCAGTGGAGTTCATATTTCAATTAATCATTGTTCTCTGAGAGGCTGAAAAAAAGGGCCTGGCTGGAGAGAGTTTGGACAATATCACAAACTAATGGAATTTTTATATGTTTGGCCTTGAGAGCACAAGTCATGGACTCAGAAACAACATGGAAGTTGCCTTAACTTTCTGAAAATATAAGAAAACAACCAGTTTCTAGAGGCAAACAAGTAAATGTGTAATCTACTTACTTTTTTAAAGTTTAACAAGGTTTCAAATATGGTCAGGGCTGTTAAAAATGAACTCTCATGAAAATAATCAATGTTTTTGCTCTTCTAGACAAGCTAAATCAAGTATGTAATACTAAACTGAAAGTTTATATCAGGCCAGGGCAGGACACGTTCAATTATCAAAGCCGAACATGTGCGCACATTCAAAAGCTCCATCATAATAATGCGGAAGTCCATCATCTTTTGCTTCGTCTAATGTGGCGATTCTATTATGAACATGAGGACGATTGCTAACTTCAATGCAGGTCTGAATTGAAATTTAGATGAACACTGTGGGAGCATTTCATGCAAAGGCTAAAAGTTCAAGGCAATGCAGTCAAACAGGAAAATGTTACCATCAGGACAAAAGAGAAATGCCACAGGCTTGAAAGCAAAAGCCATCATGACTAGAATGCAAATACACAACAACAGAAGCCTCTTTCAGCTACTGCGGAAAAAATCTCCAGCGAATACAGTCCTGTGCATCAGAAAAAATAAACAAAAATGCATAGAAAAGCAAGCGTGTTCTAAAACTGCCAATAATCTACAGAAACAGCTGCCAAATACCAATTTTCAGAGCTTATTGGAGCCTAAAGGGCTTGTATTCTTAAGCCTTTCAGAGGAAACTATATCCATAGATATGATAATATATTACCTTTGGCACACTAAGGAACGACTTTTTAATGAAATATTAGTTATTTTTGTGAGCTCTTTTCCTACCTGAGAGTAAAATGAGTATCTCTGAGGCTCCGCCTTTCACTCCTTGTGGGTGCCACCTATGAAGACCTATAGTGTGTCTGCATTTCGCCCACGAGAACTAATAATTTCTGAACTTTTGCATAAGTGGATGTGCAGATTATGCATAAAAAATGAAAGTGTTTAGCTGATCACCACTAGCTCCATGGAGAACTTGGATGAGTCTATTAGCCTGGGGGCGGTGCTGGCACCTCAGACTCTTCTTGGAAGGGGCTGTTCCTCACTTTGTAATTTCACAATGTGAGAATCCACTCATTTTTGTGGATTGGGAGGTGATGGTGCTTGGAGTGCAGGTTTTTAAAAGAATACTCAGAAATGTGTGAAAGAATCAAAATTCCACTTTGGGGTTGTTTTTATAATGTGGAATTAATATTATAATACGTTTAAACAGATATTTTTGCATGATATAGGCCCTTTAAGAATTGAGTTTCTATGAATGAACAATGGAACCTAATGTCACAGAGACACTAGATTTCCTCTTGAACAATTCCAGATTTTGCCACAAAAAACATCACTGGTAAAAAAAAAAAATTGGGACAGACGTATATAAGATGAAGGAGTAGGGCTGCAGTAGATAAAACTGAGCTACAAAGGATCTGGGATAAAGTATTTTTGGTAATTTACTGCAGATGAAATGCAGATCTTATTTATCAAGTGTAGCTTTTTGGAAAGCAAAGTGGAGCCTCCTTAAGTTCACTATGCTAATCTTTAACACCCAATATCTTCTAGTAGTAGCCCATCTCTTATTGATGCACATTTCCAATTAATGCCAGGTTTGAATAAACTCTAGATCTCTAATAAAAGCTATGTTTTTTAACGCCCAAATAGTTTTTTAACTAAAAGTCGGGACTGCTTTTAGGAGATATAAGGCACCGTACTCTATTGTGTCTTAACTGATCTAATGTCATAAGTTCCACAGGGCGACGTGCTGGGCTGATGGGTACTTTAATGCGAAATCAGACTGGCGCAGGCCAGTGCTGGTGGCATCTTTGGCAAGAAAGTTCAGTAGTCGCCTGTTGTAGCCGTTTCTCCTTCTTACGGTAATACTGTATACAAGGTCACCATTGTTAAATTGTTTTTGAACATGTGGCAATAAATACACTACCCTACCGTGTTTTACTGTGTACCCTGCTTGCACATTCTGTTTGGGAGGCATATAATAGCTAGTCTCCAACGAGCTTTTTAAAGAGTTTTAAAAAGATTGTCGGTCTCTTTTAAACACTAGGCCGTCCAAATACATTTTTGAATAAAGGCCAGGGCTACTACAGGAAGCTATGTGGTAAATATATTTAAAGTCACAAAAGCTTTATAAAAAGCCTTATACTTAAAACAGTTTAGACCTTTTCTGATAATTAGGATGGTTTACTTTCTCTGAAAGGGATTAATACAGTGTAATAGAATTAAGGCACTGATGTGGACTGTATACCAAAGACACAGCTGGATTGAGTAGAAAATAAAAACTTGTGATGCAATAAAAAAAACAACCTCAACTTAAGTGAATATTTGCTTTACATACCTTGTCATTTATGACTTAAGTGCCAGGATTCCAGTGGATGGTAGATCCAACAAACTTTATCTAAAAAAACAAAAAGAAAACACTAGGTTAGAACCTTAATAGTTAAAATCTCAATTGTAGTTTTCTCAATTTAAATACATGTGTGTGAATGTGTATAAAGAATGCAGTGTAGCATTACAAAGTTCTTTAATCTTCTGTCAGCCATCTTAAACATTGCCATACAGAGGTTTTGTAGTATTAATAACCATCCTTTTCTGGTTTATGAGACACCTATGTTATCAATCAAAGACACGGAGTTGAGTTCTACTTTGTGGAACTGCAGCTCATTCCTGAAAGCTGTTATTAAAAGAATTTCTAAAGTAATAAAGATATTCTTAGTACTATTAACATACTGTAATTACATCCATGTGTACATCCAGTTTTTTACAAATAAAAAATAAAAACAAATAAAAAGCTAAACAAACTGTTAAAATGGCAGAAGAATGCTGATAACCTTCAAACTTTCAATCGGTTCGTTTGCTTTTAACCCTTGTGCTGTCTCAGATGACCCCACCCTTGCATTGATGTGTTCTCCCTACCATGACAAAGGTGAATAAAGGTGGAAAGATTTCATGTAATCCATCACAAATCATTGAAGAAAAAAGGTTCAGAGCACTGTCTAGTTAAAGTGCCTAGGATAGCACAAGGGTTACACACAACAGAATAAAACCAAAGATTGGCAATTGCCACACTGACTGATAAATGATGCAGCTCCAACAGCAGCTCATTTGGAGGCAGTATTGGTAAGGACAGACAGAGAGAACTGGTGAGTCCTCTCACTAACAAATATTTATAAGGAACAGCACTCCCTCAGTACACCACAAGACATTTTCCAACGTATCGAGGATAAACCTTCCTGAGAATACTCAGGAGGATCAACCTGGAGAAGAAGCTGCAGGTGACTTTCTACAGAGCCACCATAGAGAGCATTCAAACGTACTGCATCAGTGTGGTACACAGGATGCTCGAGCGCTGGAGAAGGTGATCGACTCGGCCCAGAAGATCACCGGCTCCTCTCTGCCCAGCCTAGAGGACATCGCCAGTTCTCGCTATATGAGAATAGCTTAACACAAACCAAGGACTCCCTCCATCCCAACCACCACCTGTTTCAACTGCTGCCTTCAGGCCACCGGTACAGATCTCGCAAGGCTCGCAACAACAGACTCAAGAACAGTTTCTTCCCCAGAACAGTCAAACTTTGTGCAGCAATGACAATAAAAAGATTTCTGTAATGCACAATGGTTAGGACTTTATCACCTCTTGTCCATTTCTTTCTACTCTGACAGGTCTTTTTGCTTTCACACTAACGTGAACTGCATCAGAGTACACTAAGAACTTACTCACAGCACGCCAGTTGGGCCGTGCCAGAGTCCAAGAACTCCTCTTCTGGTGATCTGGTGCCGTTCTGGGTACTAGTCTACTTGCAGAGCTGTGCAACAGCACCGATCCAAAACTCAAGAATGGTATAGTGGTGCTTTAGGTTCAAGGCCTGGCAGATCTAGTGGCTGATAGAAGAAGCAACGTTGCAGAAATGTAAACGTTGTAGAATGTAAAATTGTAGTATCTACGGCAGTGGCTCAGGCGGTTGAGGAGGATGTCCAATGATCCAAGGGTCGAAGGTTCGATCCCCGTTCCACCCAGTCAACTGGGCAAGACACTTCACCCTCCCAGCCTCCACTGTGGCTCCATTGGTGTATGAATGTCCTGGTGATGCTCAGAGGGACCGTAGGAGTGGACCTTCAGCCATGATGCCTCTGTCATCACCAAGTATAAATGAGGAGTGAATAATGAATTGGACACATTGTAAGCGCTTTGAGCGTCTGGAAAAGTGCAATAAATCTAATCCATTATCATATTATTATTATTATTATTATATTTCTGTAGTACCTTATTTAAAGACATCTTTAGTACAAATACTTTGCCACACTGTCCATCTGTCTTTGCAAGAGACTACTAGACAAAGGCGCACTCAGACCTGCATTTAACAGTGCTGTAAAAAGGGGTTATATTAAGGGCAACCTATTTGACACATTTCCTGTGTCAAGTCAAGTAACGCCTTAACCTTGTTAAAAAATGTGGGAGCAATTGTTTACAAAGAAATTGATTCTTTCACTCGAGTTGCAAGATAAGAGTTTATCAATCTTTTCTGGAGATACTGAGATAGAAACGTTCCTGCAATGACACACAAACAAAAAAAACCTAGAAATTCCCTTTCAACAACCTAGACAATAAAAAATACACCAAAACGGATACTACAAGACAAAAGGTGAGCAATTGAAGCAAAAACCTGCCACTTTCTCAACACATCACCTTAAACCAATCTTGAACAACAAGCCAAAAAATAAGGAAGAGAATGGAAGACAGCACACCAGTTTTGTCACTGAATATCTGGATAAGTGTTAGTTTTTCCAGCAAATGCAAGAAACAAAGCAGCAAAAAAGACAGGATCACTCCTCCTCTGCCCTCAATGATCACAATAGATCTATACAACAGGGGAGAATGAGAGAAAGAGGAGGCAAAAGGGGAGCGACAGAATAGAGCAGATCCTTTCACTTCTTCCCAACACACGCAAATCAGCTGCAAACACACTGGACTGTACAGACTCTCATTAGTTGCTGCCCTACTTCCTCTTGGGTGCCTTTATTCTCATCATTTCCATTTGTGATATTGTCCATAGCCAAAGCAAAGTTCTTTCCGCCATATGGCGACATGAAAATGAACAAGATTCAGTTTCGTGTTGGGGCAGTTTCACTACATACATCGTCTTTCTTTGCAGTCTGTCATTTTCTCTCATTATGAAATATTTTGGAGGGAATTCACCTTAAAGGTGTTTCCATTAACTCTGAAACGTCAATGCATTTTACGAATTTTTTTTTTTAGATCACAAACCAAACATTGAATTAGACTTTCAAATGAACAAATACAATATAAATATTTTATTGAATTAGCAATGTCAGTGGTTGTTTTAGCTCCCAAAGAACATAACAAAATCAAAAAAAAAAAAAAAAAAAAAATCATTTCACTTTCTGAGTAAAACTTGAATCAACCTTTACAACTATTGATAAGGATGTCAATAACACAGATTTCACAAAGTAATAAACAGTGCTGTTTGTTTTGTTTACCATGGTAATACTGCCGTTATTTGACATGACAAGGCTCGTGACTCCATAACAAACTAATATTTGAACTCTTGTTCAGTCCCATCTGTTCGCCTGTGCCCTACTGATTCACCCTTAAAAATCTACATTAATTATATCTGACTTGGAGTTAAAATTGACAACAAAGGACATGAGAAGCCTGGTCTGCTTCTCACTGTACAACAAAGTGTTTTAAAGTCACGCGTCACACAAGAACCTTTACCTTTTTGACCAAAGGTAACACATGTGAGAGAAAAGCACTCCGAAACGGCAGCGGATCACATGACTTTCATGAGCCGGCAATAGTGAAATGGGGTCAGTAACCGAGGTTGGGAACGGCTTGTGCCAGTTCAAATCACAGCCCACTGCAGTGATTGAAGGCCAACATAGACCTACTCTGATTCTCTAAACCTCAACCTGTGAGCACGGCTAAACGTCTGCATCCCTTTTCGTAAAATAGGACAAAATTGTTTTAAAAACCTACTTCTTTTTTAATCAAGACAATCATATATGATTCCGACAACAACTAAATAAACAAAAAAAATGAATGAGGATAACAACAATCATTATTATAAGTCTATTTTGGGGAGGAAGAATGTTGTTACTGTAACTCAAGAGGTACAACTATTTAAAGAATATAAAACAGGAACCAGAAACCAAATAGTTTTTTTGAGAATATATAGTTTGCATGACAGAAAAACCCAAACATCAAAGACTGTTAATAGTTCAATTAACATTATTTATTTCACTAAAATTGTATTGGTAAAAACTAAAAAGGTACAAAATCGGCTAACTTTGTCAGTTTGTCTTCCTGTTGTGTCTCTATTGCCTTTTGTTTTTTATGTACATGTGATGCAAACAAAAAGACGTCCAATCACAAGGGGTGTGTGTTGTGTTCGCTAAACATATGATAACCCTTTTTATTAACAGCACTTCAAACAATAACTGAATAAATTAAAAGTACTTTTTTTTCCACAAAGAACAAAAGTCTAAAAGACCCAAAATTGCAGGTTTAAATGCTTGAAGCAACTGGCAATAAGAAAAAAAAAATTTCAGCTAAAATTTTGCTTGGTCACCTACAAACAAGCAAGATTAACAGTTAACATATACAGACACTTTATTGAACCAAAATAGAACTTTTTATCAAGAACTCTACTATTCATGTTTGGAGGAAAAAGATCCCGGCTTTGTCATTATTTTGTGTGTTTTTAACCAAACAAAACATAACTTTTAGCTGAAAGAAGTGTGAACACAATGCAAACTATGTGAGCTACATCTTGTAACACAATCGAGCAGAGGAACCGCAAAATTCTGTGGATATTACAACAGAAGATTTCTTACGTTTCCTTCTAAGAAACCTTTTTGCCCCCCAATAGATAACGCAAAACATTGTGAAACTGTTCTGTTCTAAACTAAGACTAGCTTTCCTACTTTTCTAAATATATTTCTTAGTTGTATTTGTGAGGACTGAAAACCCTGAGGTGGAGCAAAGCATGGGCAGATGCTTTGGTAAGTGGGTCACAAGAGCAGACCAATCGTGAAAGGACGCAGAAAAATGCTGCACGTCAAAACACCAGCATGACATACTGAAAATTGGCCAACACACACTCATCGAGCTTGTTATGAGTCACTCTTCACACCTTATATGCAACTCACTCCATATTTGTATCATTACTCAGCATCAGCTGCTAGTAAAAAAAAAACATCTAAAAATGTTCAGGCGTGTGACAAAATGATTCAGCTTTACTTTGTACGAAGGACAAAGGATTAAATGAGACTCGATGAGTTTACTACTTAATTACATCAAGAGCAATTTGGCTTTGAATGAGGAGGAGAGTTTGGGCGTTTTTGTATTTTTTTAGGGAGCGAGTTAGGTCAGTTGGATTGAAATCTGACATAAATTATGAATATCGGTTCAGGATGTCCCCGCTCTGAGAATAGCCTGCTCCAGATCTCAAGCTGCCTCAATTACTGCAACAATTTGCAGAGATGGTTAGACTGCCACCACGGAGCCGTTCCATTTGCCGACTAATGTGGAGCGCCGGTAATGCCTCAGAAAATAAGTCTGTCTGATTCATGGAAGAAGAAAAAAAAGCAAACCTTCATATTGTTGGTGCGATCAAAGCAACAGTTGGACACCATCTAGTGATACTTGAGTTACTAATCTCTAAACTGTTCTGCAACATGATGATACGTGCAAGGGTAATACAGCCATTGCATACAATGAAACCATATTTTCTGTGCGGCAAGCTTTTACATGCTCTGGAGAACTCTTTGCAGCCAAACAGTTTTTGCTTCTAAGCTTGCTTATGCAAATATTCTTGTCGTGGCGTGCAACCTAGGGTATTATTATTTTTATACTATCCATAAATATTGGTGGTTTGTTTTCGATTTAGATTGAATTTTTTAAATAAGGATTTGCATGTGTAAAAACTCATCTTTATTTCTTTGTTTTACAGCCAAACTTTCCAGCTCATATTTAAAGACTTACGCGGGTCATCTTTTGATCTATTTTGAAAGTGTTCCCGGTGGTCTTATAATTATTATTATGCTGTTTTTAGCCAAAATCATAAAATCCTGTGTCGTTTTCTAGGACATAGTTTCTGCAGAGTGGCAGGAGTTCATTTGAAATTCGCCTCTGAGTTGAGGTGGAACAGTTGGCATAGAGCAACCCCACCCCCCTTGCCTTTACCCATAACTGAGAACCAATGGTTTACTCACCCTATTGCGAGCTTACAGCCCCTCTCACCCCCAAGCTAACCTTACAAGTGCAACAAAAATGGCGGGCAATATTGGAGCCAGCCAGACGTCCGGTTTCCGCCAGATGTCCGCTCAGATGAGGAAAACAAGGACATTCATGGATCTAGCTGTGTACAGATAGAATCAGAACGGAGCGGAACAGGGGGCTTGTGGGCCGCCCAGCGTATTTTCTACGTCACAAATACCGGTAGGTTCTTTCAAGCGGCATTGTTTTGTCCAAATAAAATAACATACTCATGATTTACAATGATTTGAATAAAGAAATACTTAATTTTGTTTGTACGTGTCCTCCATCATCAGAAAAATACCACAAGATCATGTTAAAATCACCAAAAACACTTTTGTTATTTGTTTTATCGGAGCGGGTCTTTTAAGAACTGTACACCAGCTTGGAACTGGTCTCTGGCTCCTATCAAGATTTACCATTTCAAATCAATACACACATTTTGCATTGAGGGGGTAAAGCACACTTCACATTGCATCTTCATATAGAAAGCTGTCAGCACTTGCTGCTGTATGAGAACTATGTGGAAAAACTGATTCTGCACTTTACTCTGGCTTTTCTTTGTGTTGAACCTGCTCTTAAGCGAAACTCAGTTTGGTGAAACTAAGCTGCAGCCAAACATACGTTTCTGCTTCTCAACCTTTCCAAAAAGAGGGCAGCTTTGGGTTTAAAGTCTGCAACAATAATGTGCTTTAGTGTCTTTAATTCTTCTGTGAGCTTTAGAGAAACCCCAAGGAGGAGGAGGAGGAAACCAACACAAGGAGAATCAATAAAGGACGCTCAATAAAGCGGCTGATTTGTGGGAAAACCAACAAGAGCGGGATTTCTTATCAGCAGTGATTTCTCTTTTATCTCACAGAATTGACTATGATTAAAGCCCTCACACTTTTTTTCAGAGAGCAGAAAACCAAAAAAAAAAAAAAGATGAAAAACAGGGTTCTAAAAATGAGAAATAAGTCAAAACTTTTCATACCATAAAACGAAAAGCTTCTGGGACGACACTAAAACACTTCCAAATCCTGCATTTTTAGACAGCCCCACTCTACAAGTTTGACGCGTTTTCCGCCGCTGACACGTTGATGCAAACGGTTCTTTCGTGTTTAGCTTCGGCTCAGGCTTGATGAAGTGTTTATGGGCTGAAAAAATAACAGCAAAATCTGAAAACAAGGATTGAAAAACGGCTCTAAATGGATCATATAATGCAAAAAAATATCAACACTGAAACGTAAAAGCCGTCATTTTTGGAGCTTTAATGTAGCGTCTCACTGGCTGGAGAACAGAATCAGCTCCCCTCATTTTGAAGAATTAAAGAAAAAAAATAGGCAGTCAATCCCCTGGCATTGTTGTAACCAGGCAAACATCTAGATCCCACAGAGTAGAGGCAGACGCAGAAACCAACCACGCCTCTTGGATTGCAGCATGCAGGTATGTCGAGAGAAAGGAGTAACTGGAGAGGGAACATCACCAGCGGGAAAGCACAAAAGAAAAGTGTGGGGGGAGAGAGAAGGGAATCATTAGAGAGGCTTTTTTATTACAATTTCTGTGGGAAACAGTGCAGAAAATCAGTGATCTTCACTTGGCTTGGCGTGGGAAAAGTGAACAGTGTGTACAGCACAACGTGCAGCAGCCTTCAAGAAAATCACTGACTCCATTAGTACCAGTTAAAAAACAAAAACGGTTTAAATATCTGTGAGTAACATGACAGTAGCTTTTCTGTCCAAAAAAAAATATATATATTACTCAAGCAAATCAAAATGAACCCCTAAATAGTAACAACTAAATGTTTCGCAAGAAGCAAATTCCCGCACTGACATGAGTGACGAGAAAAAAATGCATCATCAACAATTTGATGGGTATTTTAAGTCCCCGACAGCCCGATTTTGGATCTGCGCTTGCCCTTATCTGCTCCAAAAGCGGCGTGACGGAGGAAATGAGCACTTGTTGGGTCACGCATGTGTTCACTCAGACACACAGCACGTTCACTTCCTCACACAACACATTCTGAGAACAAAACCATGAAACAACGCAATGCGATCATATGCCATCAGCAACAAAAACTCCAGCCATTGCAGCTCATCTTCAGTCAACCGTGACGTTTGCAACGAGAGGCCACATGACTTAAGATTCCCACGGGCGTCTGGAGAGTCTAGCCTCAAAACCAAACTTTCCGGAGAGCATTTCTTAGCAAGAATTGAGTTTTCTTTTGCTTCGTCTCCATGTAGCAAACGACAAACAAAAACTGTTGAGCAAGTTTCAAACCACAGCCAGAACAGAACAGCTAGAAACTCCTCAGCTCAGGTTGATCTAATCTTTAGATAAGGAGTGTTGTAAATGATCATACAGGGAGCTTAAAGGAAGTTAAATACAAACTTTGGCTTTACACATCTCACTGAACACTTGGTGGCCTTCTATAAAAGCACAGCTCTACTTTATATAGAAAAAAACATCCAACTCCTCTGACAAATGAGGTCTGAATGCAAACACAACTTCCATAGGTAAATATAATCATAAAAATCAGTTTTACAACCACTTTTAAACCAAAGGTCCCGAACAATTGCCTTTTGTTTCTGTTTTACGGCTGAAGGATGGCCTTTGAAAGCCAATCAGACAGAGTATACCTTTAACTGCATGTCAAGTCCAGTCATCAGATTAAAGGCTTTGGTTTTAAGGTAGCTGTAACCGTCAAGTTGGGGGCAATAATCTCTTTAAATGGGATCACTGTTGGTATTTACACGTCCAATGTCCGTCTGGACTCCATGTCTGTTCTGCAACAGTTATGCTTCCAGCAGTAGGTAGCACAAAGCAATGCAATAGAAATGTTCTTGACATACTTAATGGCAGATTGTAATGACTATTTGTTCATTCATTTGTTTTTATTTTAAAGCTATTATCAGGGGGGGGTCCAAGCGTTTTGACAGGACGACCAGGTTTGGGGAGGTGGAAATGTGTGAGTGATGACCATTCGGTTTGACATTCTTAATAACATACCAATAACAAAAATAACCAGCACCATTTTATTAAAATGACATCGTTTTCAGATGTCATTTTTTCAGAACCTAAACACATCGACACAGAATTCCTGTCAATTTGCGGATGATGATAACCTGAAACAATAACCTGTGTTGTTTTCTATGACATGGTTTCTGCAGAGCGGCAGTAGTTCATCAGAAATTTGCCCTCCGAGATGTTGGCAGAACGCCCCCCCATTTCCCATCATCACCCGGTTAACGCGCTCTCCCGCTAGCTTACAGCCCCTCACAACCCCAACTACACATTACAGCTGCAACAAAAATGGCGGGCGACATCAGCTGTCCAGTTTCGAGCCAGATGCCAGAGTAAGATAAAGGAAGATAAAGATATTAACTGATCTAGTCGTCCACAAGCGGATGCTTCGGAATTAAGCAGAGCGGGGAGCTTCTACGTCACAGCTATAAGCTTTTTCCAACATCGCCATTCGAATAATGAAATACTAAAGATCAATTTTCTTTATATACACATGTCCTCCATCGTGGAAAAAAAGCCACAAGAACACATTAAACACACCATTTTCAATAGAGTGTGTGTTTTATTTAGCCAACCACAATCAACTGATTTTCTGAAAGGTGACTTGTCAATTTAAACACGGCCCTACTTGGGACATGCCAACTATGAAGCTTTTAGGATGATAGAAATTCATATGTAATGTCCTTTCTTTGCTTTTTATATGAGGCAAAAGGTTTAATAAAAGCTACAGATACATTTAGAGGTTTTAGTTTCATGGTAATCGAAGTGGGGGAAAACGAGATAAAACGAGATTTATTATTTTTTTTTTTTTTGCCTTCAGCTGAATCTCCAAACATTTCCAAGGAGACAGAAAAACACAGGAGCGATGTGGAACAACTAGTTGAATCTAAATAAGAGATAAAGATCCGGCTCCATCTCTCGCTCTGGAGCGCTTTAATCACGTAACACGCGCGGCGCTTGGAAGCGGATGATAATCTGATTAGCAGAGTGGCGAGAAAATGAAAACGCCGATATGTGAAGGGTCGAGATAATCCCGTCCGTGGAGGGGAGGGAGCTCCACAACAATGGATGCTGCAGCTATTAGATTAATGACTGTATAGGGTGACAGCTTTAACGTGTTCGACATTGTTTACGTTGGAATGCGCACTAGAGGCAGAGCAGCACAGATGTTGAAGCGGACTAAATCCTTCCCCAAAACACTGCATGTAAATGTGATAAATCCAGTGTTGTTGAAGGAATATACCCTTAAAGATCAGATTAGCTAATGGAAGGTTTAAGATAACAGCTTGAAACATAAAATCAATTGGATCAACGAACAGTATCAGAACGGACGGCGGTGATGCTATTAATGCTAGCAGTACTGTTAGCATACCCGGTGAAGATAGACGGCAAAAAAAGCAAAACAGGGGAAATATAAACTCACCTTAATTGACGCCGAATTTTATTCAATTGTGTCCAGATTGTAGAAAATGCGTGGTTATCCAAGAAAACGGGAAAACAGCCGAGCACGAGCTGGCGTCACCTTAATTCTTCGGGGGAGTCGAATGGACTTCGGCTAATGCTAGCAAGAATTGGCTAACGCTCCCCACTTAAAGAGCAACTCGAAGCTGGCCCAGTGCGCACATTTTACCCTCAAGTTCTTCAACGTTTACAAATGTTTTCACACTCAGAACTATTCGTGTCTAAAAGAAACTCCAGGTTAAGGAAATTCATGCCAAAACATAAGTGAAAGTGGCCGTAATTATTTGTGCGAGGTAATCAAACGGAACATTAAAGAAATTCCAAAATGTCCACGACAATCATCAGCAAGGAAATACAGAAGGCAAAAAGCGTACGACCTCCGCCACGGCAAAGCCTTTCTCTTCTTCGTTGTCTCCAGAGAGCCGCGCCCAGATGTTTTTCCTCATTATTTCATCGCGTATCACCGTAAAGAAAACCCGCAGCAGAGCATAGATGAGCGGAGCGACACTGAGGCTGGAGTGCAGCGGTGGATTTGTCCCCGACCTCTGCGGTGAAAGGGGGCTGTCCGCCAGAAAGTCGCTTTCCTTCCCAGCCTCTCACCGGGAGCCCCTCGGTGATGCTTTCACTATCTCCCGCCGACAGATCCGCTGCTATCTGCCCCCGCGCGCGAGCCCGGCGGTGTTTGCCTTTCAAATGAGCAGGGCGCGTGTTACCACACAAGACAAACAATAACTCAACCAACCAGGAAATACAGGACTGTTTTCTTACTGTTTAAACATGTACCAAACAGATGCACCGATGCTGCGTCGATGTTATGGCGCCCCCTGGTGTCGATCCACCTGATAGTCAGAATTGTCTAAAAATTATGAATAAATACATTTTTTTAATTTATTTGATTTTGAACTAATTGTAAATTATTAATTAAAAGTTGGAATTTTTATATAAATGTATATCCACATAAAAGTTTTGAATTCACTTTTTTATCTTTATTTTTAATTTTTTGGTTACATTTCTTTGTTTTTTTTATTTAAAATATTTTCTATTTATGCAATTCCAAAGTGTATTAATAAAGACAAGGCAGAGAAAGTCCTACAAAGACGTTTACTAATGTGAAATGTGGCATAGAACATCCCAAATGTATGCAATAATATTTATAATATAATGATTATTTTCTTTCATTTTTGTAATGCAAAATGGAAAAAAAAAGAGAAAGAATTAGATTGAGTAAACTAATTGCATTGTCTGTAATGAAAATTGTTATCCAAACAGTTGTATAAGACTGACTCAGAGAATTATTACCGGTAAACAGCGTTTGTAATTTAAAAATACACATGTGTGGAGATAAAAAAGAAAAAAGGTAAGCAGAATCCAATTTCTAAAAGATTTTGAAAATGAAGAAGGAAAAAGGCAATCAATAATTACTTAGGATTAACTTTTTTGTAAATCTGGGAAATTTTAATTTTGATGTATTTTTTTTAAAATAAAAAACAAATAAAACAAAAAAGATTTAGTTTTCTGTTTAAAAACTGTATAAACACATAGATTTTTAAACAAACTGTTTCTTAATGGGTTAACAATAAAAACTTTTTTTAATGGTTTATTATAAAACAATTTTCCTTATAATTAATTTAATTATATTTTAATTGTATGTTTTGGTCATCAAATAGCTTTATTTCTTTTTTAAAGACACTTCTTTTCCTACATAACAATGTGGGGTGTGGTTACACATAAATAAAAATACACACTACAGAATACATTTATTTGGATTTTATGTTTCTAAAACCCAAATAAGTGAATTTATTCTTTCAACTATTTAAATCCATCCAAGCTAGTGTGAACTTGCACTGATTTCCACTAACATCCACTAAAAATGAAGCAAAAAAAGACGACCAGAAACAAGTACAAAAGACAGATTTAGCTTTTATTTTAGACTGAAAGTTTATTTTATAGTTGACACAAAATCCCAGCTTTTATCCTTGTTTACATGGTTTGTGCTCCTTCTGACCTAATGAGTCCCTTGCACTCGAAGAAGGCCTCCTGCTGAGGTTCACGTCTGAGGAAGGACTTCAGCATCTCCATTCCATCCACAGATCCCCCGGCCTCCAAAACCACCTTCCTGTACTCCTTTCCGACCTGCTCCAAACCACATACACGTCAATGTCTTCAAATAATTGAAAATATATATTTTTAAAAAACCATTACAATGACCCACCTTTGGATTCATAATACCTTCCTTCTTGAAACGACTGAAAAAAATGTCCATGGAGAAAACTTCGCTCCACAGATAGCTGTAGTACTGACCGTCATATCCTCCAGCCAAGTGGCTGAAACTGGCCGTCATGTTGGTACCTAAAGACCACAGATGTTATTTTGGAACCAAAATAAAATATAATTTTTTATTATCTGCCCCACTAATCCAGTTAATGTCAATTTCTGGCTATGGCTGAGGAGGAAGGACAGTTGATGGGGAAAAGATGGGTCCTAAGGGCAGCTGCGGGGGGCAGCTGCGGGGGGCGGCAGGGAGACGTCTCTGCCGTTGCTCCACCACCGTGAGATGTTCCGGGATTAATGGAGCAAAGCATCAATGAAGGGTGGCTCCCCGGCTGATGACCCAGCAGCTGCCCTACTGGCACCTTCGGAGGTGCGGAAACGCCATGCAGGTATCTTTTACCTGTGCTTACACCTAGAGTAGCCACAGAGTTGCTTCTTAAAACCCTGAGTGCTTTGACCCTTTACAACCTAAGCTTGAACTCCGGTGTTGACATGCTTTCAACTAGCGTAACTCGTCAACTGCTTACGCAATTTACGGAATTCCAGCTGATCCTGAAGCGGAAAAAAAGCAGCTTTGCACTCATATACAAATTTAAATTGATAAATTAAAACATTTAAATTGTTTTTTTTTTAATAATTCAAATTGAAACTCAAATTCAAACTGAAGTTTTTAAATATTGCTCTACATTTACGTTCGGCCAAGAGTATTTGTAAATAGTTCTATAGATATGAACCAATCAGAAGACATCATAATTGGTTGATGCGAGTTTATGATATGTCTGTTAAATTAAATAAATTCAATGCCAACATTCCAGATACTTGGTCAAAATGCAATGAGGATAAAGTCACACTTTTTCACTTTATATGGGACTGTAGAATTTAAAAAACAAAGTATTGGTCTGTGATCAGTAAAACTATCAAACCAATTATCTCAAAAGAAATAACACTAGAACCATCCTTTTTTATTTTGGGAATCTATCCCAAAAACAATAGATATGCAAGATCAGAAAAAAATCATTTATAGATGTGTGTTCATTACTGGCTAAAAGATCAATAGCAATTAAGTGGGAAAATTGCACCAACACTTAAATAATGGACTAAACTGATGTTAAAGGTTCTGCCGATGAAACGTATGGCATTTTTGTTAAAAGGGAAAACTAAACTGTTTTAATCTGTGATGATGTTTGAAACTTTAGCCTGTATTCTGTATTTTTACTTATTTTCAAAAAAGTCTCTCTTGTAGGATGTATATCAAGGTTCTGTGTTCAATTGTTCAAACTCATATTGAGTATAAGACAAACAGCATAGGGTGTCTGAGAGAAAAATATTTTTTTATTCTTTTCCTTTAATTCTTGCTTGTTTGCGTGTGGGTGTTGTAATGCAAAAAAACAAAAATAAATAAACATATTGTTGGAAAAATGGTTGCTATAGGTGAGGATGGAGCAAAAAGAGATCAGTGTACAATTAAAATGAACTTTTCATACTGAAAATTAGTGCTGCTATGAAGAAACGTATCATTGGAACTGATTGGCAATAAATAAATAAATAAAGAATTGATCAAAGTTGACCATAAATTAAGTGAAAACAGCACAATAATAAAAAATGATGTCTGTGAAAAATGCGAGAGTCGGGTATCGAACCAGCACCACAGAAAGAAGCAAAGGTTTTCAAGGACTTCCTATGTATTTCAAAGAGGCAAAAATCCTTGAATATCTTGAAAAATTCCAAGTATTTGAAGGACCAAAAGTCATAGCTGGAAAGAGTTGAACATTTATTTTAATAGTTGAATGGTTAAAATAGGTGTAGGAGTTACGTCAAAAAATGGCAGAAGAAACTTTAATCAAGAAAGAGAAACAGGAAAACAATGAAGCATTCAACCATTACAAAAGTATTTTGTCGTATTTGAAAATACTAGTTATGTGGTGTGCTGAATTATATTTTAAATACTTATTATTTTACTGACCTGGAGTAGCTGGAACCCCCAGGATGTCCTGGTGGATCTTTGCAAACACCTCCGCTGTGTCTGCACTTTTACTGGAGTGAAGTGTCTGGTCCACTTTACTGAGGACCACCTGACGCAGATTCATCAGGCCTGGGGAGGAGATACCTACATCATCTTCGGTGCTTCACTCAACTTTTCCAACTTTTCATGTTTTTTAAGCGAAGCAGAGACCTGTGTTGGCTACCCTGGAAGCGATGAGTTTGTCCAGCAGTTCGTCCGGGATGGGCGTCCCGTCTTTGTAGTGGCGAGACATGCGCCTCAGAGGCTCCTTCTCCCAAACCCAGTTCTCCAGCATTTGAGAGGGAACCTCCACAAAGTCCGTCTCCACCTGAGTTCCACTGAATTCTGAAAACGTGGTCTGCATTAAAACAGAAGGAACATTTCAGCCTCTCCTATCCACATCCGAGTACTGCGAATCCATGAAACTACCTTGGAGCAGATTTCATGCATGACGTGACCAAACTCGTGAAAGTACGTCTCCACTTCATGATGCTGGAGGAGAGACGGCCAGCCTTTGCTCGGTTTGGTAAAATTTGCCACCATAGCTGCTACCGGAAGCCTTCGCTTCCCATCGGGGCCTCTGCATCCCGGCTGCAGGCCAAAGCAAGCAGCATGGCCGTACTTCCCTTCCCTGGAGGTAAAGGTAGAAACGTTTCAGGTTTCTGCCAGAGTTCATTTGAGGGGGACATCAATCATCTCTACCTTGGATGAAGGTCCAGGTAAAACTGGCCAACCTGCTCCCCCGTCTCAGAGTCGCAAGCGGAGTAGAGCTTCACATTTTCATGCCACACGTCACCGCCGTGCTCCACCTGAGTGAAGGTGAGGCCCAGCAGCTCCTGGTAGATGCCAAACAGCCCTTCTGTCACCACCTCCAGTGGGAAGTACTCGATCAGCTTGTCCTTGTTCACGGCAAACTTGCACTGCTCCACTTGGTTCATGTAGTAGGGTAAATCCCAGGCGTTGATCTGCCCGTCAAACTTAAGGCCCTTCATCAAGCACTCCCTCTTCTTCAGAGCCAAAATGTATTTCCTCTCCTTGATTCCCACGGGCTTCAGCCGCTGGTAGAAAGCATCTGTGAAGACCAGAAGATGATCACACGACGTTGACAATACCATCCAGTTTCAGGTCTGACTCCTCCCCCATGAGTGCATTAATACCAGCTCTTTTACCAGATAATTCAGAATTGTTTAAGAGGTGAAACGCCTTCTAACTTCAAAAACTAAGTCCAGATGACAGCCCCTAAACCTGCTACTATGGCAGAGCTGCAAATCTATCAGCAGGAACTTGATCATCATTGAATAAAGTTTTATTGATTCAACAACGGGACAGTTGGGTCGGTGATCCCATGTGGTGCAATGCGATACGATATTATATGATTATAAGATAAATAATATAATGTAATGCAATATAACTTTTTTTTTAAAGTTAAAAGGCAAAGAAAAAAAAATCTAAGTATTTCATTTTTATCTGCCTAAAATGGAATCTATAGATGGCAGCATAAAAAAAAAGAATTTTTTTTTTTTTTTGGTTAAATTCACAAAACCATAACTTAACTTTAAAATTCTTCCAATCATTTGTTTTCTGCTTATTGAATTTTAAGCTAATTTATTATTCAGATTTTATTTAGAAATATTTTACATTCATTTTTTAACTTGTATTTTAAACACCTATAATCCCGTAAATTGAAAGTATATAAAGTACTTTCCATTTACTTAAATTCCCCATATATAATTTCTTTATTATTAAACTATAAACAGAAAAAAAGATCAGGGTTTCTTTTTTATTACAAGTCATTTATCTTGTACACACCTGAATAATAATCTCAACACATAGGAAAACCTCTTATCAAGTAATATTTTTGTTTCAAAACTTATTCGTTTGCAACCAGTTTTAAGATTTAGATCTACTGGATTTCACGTTTCCCAATTTTTCTTACATTTTGCCATTTATGAAGTAGCACAATGAGTGTATTAATCATTAAAATGTTAGTTTAAAAATGAGGTCTTATGTGATTCTTTTTTTTCATGTTCGTCCCAAAAAAACAGCCTTTATGCAGTAAAAGGTTAAACATTTCCCAGCATGCTTGAGGACAACTGGGTCACATGCTGGGTCACGCAGAACTGCAAGCAGACCTTTTTCTTCTTTTTTTTTTTTTTCATTAGTTCCTGCTTCTATTGTCAGTTTTAGACGCGAGTCTAACCAACTGTGGCTTGTCTGCTATTTTAAATGAAGATTAATGGCATCCGTCTGGTTTCTGTTTGGAGTCGCGTACAAAAGGTTCCCTTTTACACTTGAAACTGCCCCTGGATTGTGTTTTGATTGGATTATGGTCAAATATTTGAGTTGGATCACTCTGTACTACAATGGGACATAAGTTTGAGTCAATAAAAGATGTTTGATGGTTTCCTGTCTGTGACTGAATGTGTGAGGGGACGCATCAGAGGACTCTGACCGATAAACTCGGACACCCTGCTTGCGGTTTTGGCCATGTTCATCTCCAGCACATAGTCCGCGTGGCTGCCGTAACCCAGTAGGTCTGCGACCTTTGCCCTGAGTTGTATCAGCTGTTCGAGGATCGCCGTGTTCGCCTGCAGGAAAAGAAAAAAAAAAACAGCTCATTTCACGTCTATGACAGGTGCTGCTTTCCCTGGGACTTCAGTTCCGGCTTATTATGAGGCCCAGGCTGGTTTCATGCAGAGTAACATGACAGGTCTGAGAAAATCCACGGCGGCTTCCTGAGCAGCAACTGCCGGAAACTCGACACCGCAGCAGCTGCTGGTTCTGCGGCCTCACCCCGCCGCCGACTGTAGATGCGGCGGTTTTACTGCAGATGGAGCCGTCCTCCACAGGCCGGCTCTCAAGTCGACCTCGGATCCCACAGTCACAGATTTATGAGTCTTAGGGAAGCCTGAAGTGAAGCTTCAGAGACGTAAATCGACAGCCATGTTGGATGAATGTGACAAAAGAGAAGTTAACTGCCTGCTAATGGAAAAGCAGCCAAAAGAAAGAGGAAATAAAAGGGGGGAAAAAAAACCAAACATTTACGGTAATTTGATTAAAACTGAACCCCCTACAACCACTAAAACACTACAAAGTGCTGGACTATCTAGAGCTCTGGATTTGAATGCAGTTCTGACACGTGTGCACCACTTTTTAGAATATGATGTCATCCATTTATCAAAGTATAAACCAAATAAATATGAACATTTTACAAATTCTATATATGAATCCACTGTGTTCTGATGATGAAAACTTGGATGCTTTCTGAAAAAATCCAATGATAACTGTTCAAATGCATTGTGGTCTATATCCACCAATCTAGTATGCATTGATGCACACTGGCTTTTCGCAGAGACATCTGGGAAATTTTCCAGGGCTCTGGATTTTTTAAATTGTAGATTCAAACACCACAAACAATGACAAACGCCCAATATAGTGCACTAAGTAATGAAAAGTGAGGGAATTCAAACAAAGCTTAAGACACATTTTCACAAAAAATATTCATTAAACTATTTTTTTGTTTTGTTTTACAACTTGGCAGTTTTTTTAGATGCCTAGAAATACTTAAAGATTAAAAATTGTTGTCATAAATTACATTTTTTCTTCAAGGAAAAGCAATTAATGTTTCAGTTTTGATCGGTTTATTTTTGACAGTTTACTTTTTGTTAAATTACAAACTAAGTGTAAATGAAGAAAAAAAGAAAACACAATTCTGTCTCTCTCTTTTTTAGATTTTCATCTAGATTTTCTTTAATATTTACTGTAAAAACGGCATAATCATAATTAAAAGGCAACTTGGAACGATTTTAGTATAGAACAAAATATAAATGGGGTGGGACTTAAAGCTTTTATTAGGGGGAAGTTAGAGTTTTAGGGTTTATTGCCAAAAAAAACAGCAAATATATTGGGAGTTTTAGGAGAATTACAGTTCGACTCTTTTAGGTCATGTGACATATGAAGTGCTGCTGGTGTCTGTTCACCTCTTTACACCTGCTGTGAAAAGCCGTTTCCATCTTCCTCCTGGTCTCAGGGTTGTGACACCTCTTCATCAACGGGAAGTAATGAGGATATTCCAGCGTCACCTTGTAGCGGCCCTCTGCCGTCCTCTCCAGGCCGTTGAGGTAGCTGTCGGCGAGCCCACCTGCAAAAGGAGAACAAGTCAAAACGGTTCCGGCGAGTTTGCGCTGCAAAGGGCCAGTGGAGACCAGCTTACCCAGTTCCCACTCAGAAAACACTAGAGAGGTGATGTCCTCATTCAGGTTCTTGTTGAACTCTATGGAGAGCTCACTGATGAGCTTAGAGCTTCTTTTTATTTCCTAAATTTAAAAAAAGGACATAAAATGCAGTTGAAGAAACAGAGTGAATGTAACACCAAAGAAAAAAAGCGCCACTAATGATTGTTTTTGGTGTCTCTAACATTTTTTGTAGCATGGATGGAGGACAAATATTAAGAAAATTAAGCCAAAATGGCATTTCTAAATATTTATTTTTTTAAATTGTTGTGGATCAAAAAATTACAGTTTGAAAAAGAGCTTATTTGTTACATAGAAAATAGACTGGGTGGGATACAAGCTCCCTGCTCCACTTCATTCTGATGCATCTAGTTGCAGACGACCAGATCCATGCACGTCTTCAGTTCCCTCGTCTGAGCTGGAATCTGGATCTAAACTGTACGGTTGGATAGCTTCAATGTTGCTCGGTGCACTGGTAATGTTAAATTTTGAGGGGCTGTAAGGTAACGGCCTAAATGGAGAGTTTTCAATAATGTGGAGGGCAAAATGGGCAGTATAAGTCCCACCCACAACTCAGAGGTGAATTTCTAATGAACTCCTGCAGCTCTGCAGAAACTTTGTCCTAGAAAAAGAACATGGTTCTTTTGGAAAAAAACAACAACAGCATGATCATAAAGAAAAGACCACTGCGAATGCTTTGAGGATGGATCAAAAGATGATTAGAGTGGGTCTTTCAGGGAAACAACCTGAAGAATGAGTAAAGGATAAATACTTTTCTGCCCTACTTTACGTCAGGAAAAAACTCTGTGAAGCAGGAAAAGAGGTAAGTTTGGATTTCTGCCCTTGTGAGCCGATCCAAAAAAAGCACAAGATAAACAATTTATTAGGTGAATGTCAAAAATGTGTTTTTTCCATGTACAGTTAAGTTTTTTATTCTTTATTTCACCGTTTGAGTCACGGGACAGGTTTAATTTAATTGTAGCAGATTATTTCCTTTGTGAATAATCCAGTTTAGTTATTATCCTGCATTTTTTAAACACCAGATGAGGATTTAAACTTGGTTTGACAGAAGGGATTTCAAAAGTGCGATATATATAACATTGAACAACAGTTCAGGACGGCGGTGCAGAGCAATCAGAACAGAAACAAGCAGGTTAAGAAACAGTTTCTATCCCACAACTATCCCTACACTCAACAACAATAACACACACAAGCAGGGCTGCTGAAACGAACTAGCTGTGCAATCAGTGGACTATTTTGTGCAATAAACGGACTAATTTGGGCAATCAGTGGAATAATATGAGAAGGGTGTTTGTGTTTTAAAACTTGCCTTCAATGGTACTTTAACATCATGTAATTTGTTTACTTTTTCGGGACTGTAAGGACACTTGTGGAATTTGGTTGTGCATGCACGTCACAATGACAATAAGTGTTGTGTTGTATTGTATTGTATTCTATTCTAACACAAGGATGGAGAAGTAAAAGACTGAAAGCTAACCCCCAAACCTCCAACTTCTTAGTGATTAGAAACTTCTAATCGAGATGATCAGCAGATATCTGAAAAACAGGAAGGACATTCCTGAAAGTTGTAGTAGTTGAAGAGATCACCTCCTGTGTATCCTTTGGAAGATGCAGCCCTTTCCTCTGACCCAACGTAACAAGTCTGTCCAAGAATCTCTTCTCTTCCCCAGAAAGATGGCTGAGATGTTTTTTCTGTCAAATGCCAAAAAATATATATATATATATATATATATATATATATATATATATATATATATATATATATATATATATATATATATATATATATATATATAAATAATTTCATAAAAACATTTGCAACTTCTTCATATTTCCTAAAGACTGTTAGATCAGGCAGACCTGATTAATTGAAGAATGATGGCGATCGTACCTGTAAGGCAGTGATCCGTTTGAAAACATCTTCCCTCATGCTGATCTCTACATCAAAGTCACACAGCTTCTTGTCTGCCTCTGTGCTCGCCGAGCGCACGTCCTTACGAGGACTTACGTACTGAGGGAAGTCGAGGACGTGCCGTGACGCTGGAGTAAGCAGAGTTCAAGTTTAAGATGAATATTATGTGTATGAAGAATACAAGGCAAAGAATGCATGAAAACTGGTCATTCTTGCAATTGTGCAATTTTCTAATGCAAAAAGTCAATATAAAATACATGTATCTAAATGATTATTCAGAAATCTAGTAATTGAAACAAAAATGCTGTAAATTTTCTCCACTGCTTGTGTTGCTTCTCTCCTTGTGGTGGCGCTGAACATACAAACAAAATAATTTAAAAAATGAAAGTCACAAATTTCCCATCAAAATTAAGTACAAAACCTCAAATAACTTTAATTCATCACTTTTTACAGTCAGTACAGTAATTTAAGTATTTTATCACACATTATACAGTATATCATATTTTTTAAACGCATCCGTTGAAAATAAAATAACTTTAGCTAGTTGCCATTCGAAAGGGAATCTTACTAACTCTAGTTAAAAATGATTCAAAGCTACAACACCATTAAAAAAGTTTTCCAGTCTTCAAAAACCTTTTTTTCTGACTGTCTGTTAACTTTTATAAATGTATAATCAATGTACAGCCATTGACTGTAAATGAGGACTGGAGAGGGTAAGTGTGACATCATCACCCATAGAAAATGGTTTATTTCCGGCTTCAATAAACTCAAGTCGATTAAGTCGCCATCTTGTCACAATATTGACACCGCCATGTTGGAACCAGACAACGTCACTAAGCAGTGATTGTTCAAAGTCGGTCTGGTTCAACGTTGCTATAGCAACCACTATCACCAGCCAGGAGCGATCTTGTTGGGAGACCGCACTTTCACTACTTAAAAGTGGGCTAGGGGGAATCTGTCAGTCAAACATGTCAAACGTTGGATGTGGGGTCAGCAGGCACCACATACTTTTATTGGGACATTTGATTGGTCAGTTTATAACTTTACCTCAGTTTAAAAATATAGGGGGGAAAAGAGGATTACCAAGAACATGTTGAAAAAAAGGTAGCAGAGCAAGAATGGATTTTCTGACAAATGGAATAACTAACAACTATTTCTCTATAGAAGTCTATGGAATCTTGGCTTCTTGGAGTCAGTAGGTACTTCCTGTTTGAAGCACACACTGTTTGAAGTCACTCAGTCCAATGCTCATAAACAATCAATGTTCTGCTCCTAGTCTTAGAACCTGAAACTAGTTTCTTTATTCAGATAAGAATGAACATTCATCAAGAACAGTTCTCCTCAGAAGGCTTACATGCATAATCCAGCCTGACATCCGCCAGCACCTTCAGAGTGTTTTCAACTGAGACGTTCTCCACGTTCAGAGATCCGACCTCATCGTACACCTTCTGAACTCTGACCATCAGAGTGTCTGTCATGGATCTGATCTCCTCCGGAGTCAGGTCCCACTTTAGGGTGTTTCTGGTCCTGGCAGCCTGACAGCAGTCTCTGGATGACGTTACTGAGTCATGTGGGATGGTCATTCTGTCACAGTGCTTAGAGAACCTGAAAGAAAGGGTTCGGGTTCCATAATTTTGGTTTACGTTAACAAAAAGAATCAGCTTCTTGTTTCCATGGTGATGGACAAACTGACAGATGATGTTATCTTTGTGGATCGTGATGTTTGCAGATGACACCGTAATCTATAGTGAGAGCAGGGAGCAGGTGGAGGAACATCTAGACAACTGGAAGTTTGCTTTGGACACAGTATTTGTTTGTGGATGAGAGGAACTCAAGTAAAACGGTAAGGTTACAGGGAGCAGAGGGGGAGAAGGTGGAGGACTGTAAGGACTGAGAGTGTGGGAAAAAGGTAAAGACCCATGTGCAAACAGGTTGGAACGGGTTTGAAGAAGGTCTCAGGTGTGACTAAAGAGTGACATCAAATTGAAAGAAAAGGTGTAGAGGACTCTGATGAGAGCAGCCATGTTGCTGGTTTAGATACTCTGGAAAAGAGAGCGTAGGCAGAGCTGGAGGTAGAAGACATGAAGATGTTGAGGTTCTCTTTGGGAGTGACCAGGATGGATAGAATCAATCAGTGTCAATCTGTGTAAACCCTGATCAAAAAAATTGTCTTTTTCACTCGTGACAACTGGAAGTTTAGTTAAAAGAGTTCCCAAACTGGGATTCCTGTAATCCTATCCTATCATCAGGCAGATTGCAAGTGGTACATAGAACATTTTCCACTTTAGAACGGTGGTCTCCAACCTTCACCAGGCCACAGACTGGTTTAATGTCAGACAATGTTTCCACGGATTGTTTTGTAAGAAGCTCTTCTTCTGTTTTTATTGGCTTTTTTCTGTGAAAAGAAACTTTTGTTTGTTGTTAACTTTGCTAGCTTGGGGGTTTCAGTTCAGCGATCGGAGCAGCCACTTTAAGAAAGTAGCGGATGTGTTTTTGACACGTGAGCGAACGGCTAGGTACCAAGTGTTCCATGGACCGGTACCAGTCCGCATCCCAGGGGTTGGGGACCACTAGTTCAGAGTATTTAATAACCCGGTAGTGAATTTACTTCGTATATTCATATTTGCCAAAGTCAGCAAGTCTGGCAGCACTCAAAAACCGTGAAACTCTAACTGGACTAATACTTTTGGGAAAAAAAATTTATTAAGTAAAATGTTTTCTGGAAAATTTTCTTTTTAGGTCAATCATGGTTTCTTCTCCTTATTCTTCATAAAAACACATAATAACCTGGAAGTTTTTTTTTTGTTTTGGCAGCAGCTCAGAGAACGGATGGGCAATATATCGGTGCCGGTATCCGCAAATATCGCCTGTTGGCCACAGTTGCAGGGGAGATATCGGTTACCTAGCTCAGATTTCATCCCTGGTATTCAGCAGGAGCAGTAAATCTTCCACAAACCCACAACGTGCTTCAGATGTTTTTCATGCTAAGCAGAAGCTATCAGCCTGTCAGTTGGCCCCCTTCACACACACCAAAAGCTCCTCCATTTAACAGATTATTAGGTGCAAACAGGATAATAGCAGCACTGCAGTCAAGTAGGGGGGAATAATTGAAAAACTTCAAATCCATGATAGATGTTACAAAAATGAGCAGTCTGTATAATTAACAAAGTAGAGTACTTTAAGTATAAAAACCAGGTCTAGACGGTCTTGTAGGATGTCATATTATACTTATATCATATAAAGAATATATAGGGGAGCCGGTTAGGTTGATATTTCAAACAAATCGTGCATTCTGCGGTACACGCACCAAATTTGGCAGGGCTGTATCTTAGCATCCCTTCTTTCAGAAAAGCATGTTAACCATGAGAAAAATCCAAAATCCCGGCTATATTTGTAAAGAAGGCGGCCGTACGCTCAATTGTTGCAAAAACACTCAGTGTCTGTTTTCCCCAGTGTCAATCACATGGGCTGTGCATGCATAAAACGCAGCAGTAAAACTACATAATACACTACGATATGTATATTAGATATATGAAATATATATTTGAAAATCTTGGATTTTCTTGTGGCCAACATCTTTTTTTGCTCCTTATACCACAAAATGCACGATTATTTTAATAACTAACTACTTATCGCCGAATAACATCCAGATATTATTTAAAGGGAAAAATTCCCCAAACCTAAAAAGGAAATTGAAAATTGAAGTGATTGAAAAATAAGGAATGGACAGGGGTTTGAACAAATGCAAAGTTTGCATAGTAAACATGCAGTCATTTATAAAAAACATATACAAATGTTGTTGTTACTATTATTATTATTTTATCTTGATAATGAACACAATTAGGTTTGTAAAATTACAATTATTATACAATTAGACATACCTGCTCCCGTTTTGACATGTTTTTCATTATTATTATTAATATGTTATTGCTTTTACTATTATTATTAATGAGTTTGGATCATGTCGATTGCATTGTAATTTTCAACATGTTTGAAACAAATCGAATTTTAAACAAAATTCAGAAAACATTTATTTGAGACTTATAGTTATTGGATAAAGTTGGATAAACAGACGTAAATTTAACCCCAAATGTAGTCTGGCTTTTGTCACGCTTGTCTACTTGTTGGACTTATTTTTGCTCTTTTACACCTGGAGAAGTATGGAATGGTTATTTTATAACAACCATATATTTTTTATGATTATTTTATGTAATTATTGTATATAATTAATTTTTTTATATAACTGTTTTTACAAATGAGGCAAAAACATAACTGATTTTTGGTCATCTCTGGTTTCTGAAGAGCATATAAACTGGTGTCAGATGGAATTACTGCGGTGATCCGGTTTCTGTGGTGGTGTAAACAGGCTAAGTGGGCAGATCAGCTTCTCACAGCCATGAGGAACCACAGCAGCCAAATGTGTCTCAGGCGGCGAGCGCACGTGCCATCCTGAAATCTGTTCAAGGTCGAACAAACAGCGTCATACCTGCGAAGCGTTCTGCAAAACACCACTCTGAGCGCACACATGGCTCATGCGCGTCGTCGTGCATAAATCAGTGAGTAAAAACCTTCTTTCTTGCGCCTTACTGCCACTGGGAACCAGAGAGAGAGGATGATCGAAATGCGTGGCTCTGTTCACGTGCGTAGGGGAAACTTACCGCGCATGCGCAGTTTGCCTCATGACGCGGCCACACACAGCTGAGGAGCTCAGGTAGGTGGGCGCGCGGGGGGCACTAACAGCATCCTTTCACCTGCTGATCTTCATCTTAAATCTCTCACAGCTGTTGTCTTGAGTTGCGTTTGTGTTCACTCGGTTTTTCTGACTACATTTGTGTTTCTATCGTGTCAGCTTAGGCTTCAAAAATCTCGAAGGAGCCTCTCTGCGTGGGGATTTTTTTCTTCTATAACGTATGTATGATATACCGTATGTGCTGTGGTGGATCCGGTTACATCACAGCTCCCGCATGCACACGCAGGGAGGAGTGGCTGCAGAGCGCGGAGACACGAGGATGCGTTTGTGTCCGCTGCCAGCGGGGAAATCTGCGGCCTTTTATTTTTTTATTTTGATTTTTTTTTTGTTACCTAAGATCGCGCGCGCACATCCCGGATCTAACAGGAGACGCTCGCGGCGCGGAGTCCCTTTCTCTCATCCGGCTGTCAGTTGTCTTGGAAACGAGACAATTCAAAGTTGTGCTAAAATCGTAACAGTGTTGTGATTCAGTCTCCAGGGAGGGTTAGGTCACTATTCAATGTTGTTGTTATTTATTTATTTTACCACTTCACATTCCTTTATTTAGACCTCTGTCGATTATTATTATTATCATTATCATCATTATTATTATTATTATTATTATTATTATTATTAAATGTTACTATTTATTTATTATTCATTCATCCGTCCGTCCATCACCATGGATTCGGGTCACATGACTTTATCTTTTCGAGATGTCTCACCATAAACACACATATTTAAAAAAAACGACAATAGAATCACCAGAAAACCAATGGAAAATGTAATAAAAAGGATGATGTATAGTATAATAGTTGCTATTAATAGTATTTTTAAACAATTCCAAAACAAAACAGAATTTGATGAAAAAATGCTTGAAAATAATATAAAAAAAGAAGAAAACACCTGTTTTCTGCAGTCTCAATTTATAGTTTTGCCTTGAAAATCCATAAATAAATATAAATGTATTTAAAAGATCTTTTTGTCTTTAGATTTATAAAAAAAAGGTTAAAAATATATTCTTTAAAATCCAAATCATATTTTTACAGTAATGAAGCATTCACAAAAAAAAGGCAGTTTTTTTTTACAGAAATGTTTTTAATTTTGTTTTACATTGCAATTACTTTGTTGTTTTTTTATTGTTTTTTTTTACAGTCTTTTTCCATAAATTTGTACAAACTCAAAAATTTGCATTAAGCAAGATGTAGCTGAGCTCCATCGAAGGGCTCAACTGTTTCTGATTGTGTTTCTGGTTCTTATTTATTAAACTACTTTTTTCTTTTGTTTTGTTTTCTATATTCTAAAATATTCTACATTTTAAAATAAAAGTGTGTGGACTTAAAGTGAGAGTGACATGAGTGGAGAAGAGGCGCTGGGAAAAGTAGAACTGACGTGTGTGAGCTGATCTTAGACTGGAAAGACAGCTTTTTTTAAATTTAATAAATAATAAAATATGTATTTAACAATAAAGAAAAACTTCTAGTTTGTTGTTAATAAATGTACAAAAAAAATCACCAACACCAGAAAGTTTTTATCCATGTTTGTAGACATTTGCATGGAATCTCCCAGCAGTGCATTAAAAAAATGTTTTTAAAAAGCGCTATTTCAGATTTGATCTAAAAATTAGAATAAAATATTCTTTTCCTGTCTTAACATTTCCTGTTGAAGTAGCTCTACCTTCATGATTCATCACGGGCTCACCGGGCGCCGCCCTGTTTATGCCAACAGATTTTAGATGAAAAATGGCGGTGGAGAAGCGCCTGGCGTTGGCTGTTGTTCAGTTCCTGCGAGATCAAACGCACTGTGGAGCTTTGAATTCTGACGAACAGGAGAGCCTGGAGGGTGAGCCCACTCGCTGCCTGTGTTTATCTCTGGAAATGACCCATAATTCCTCTCTGTCCTCACCAGAATAAACATCTCCAAATCTGTTTTCAGTTTCTGGATGTTGAAACCTTAAAATATAACCATAAACTGAGTTCAGATGAGTTCCAGGTGTTGTTCTTCCTGTTTAACTGAAAACACAGTTTGGATTTCTTTGTGGGAAAGTTTGATGTTTTTGATTATTTTTTTGGCATTTTTCTGATTCTCCCCCTTCAGTTGCCATTCAGTGCTTGGAGACAACTTTCAAAATTAGTTCCAGTGATGGTCACCTTGCCGTCTCACAGCCGCTTAGAGAGATTTTTCTCAACGCTCTGCTCAAGGTGGGTTCTGCGGAGCACATCAACACGTTCACAGATGTGTCTGTCAAAGAAAAAAAGCAATAAAGAATGAAGAATAATAACTGCCAGATCAAGCTGCGCTGCAGAATCTCCAATAATCTGTGAGTTATTATTAAAAAAATAGCAGAATTAATAAAACTGAAGTGGAAACAATCATCAAAATTGAAAAAACAAAAGTGTTTTTCCAAAAAACACACAAAGAAAGGGTAAAGGCATGTCTGCCAATAACTGGTTAGAAAGCCTAAAGTTCTTTACAGTCACAGCGCCTTCATAATGGCGGCTCCGCTGCCGAACACTGATGCCAGCCCATAACCACCAGGAGCAATGTGGCAACTACAACTGAAGTTGAACTATTTTGGGAAAAGGCAGCCATCGTGAATTTTCTAAACAAAACACCTTTACTACCCTTTCCAAATTTAGATTTCTTTTCGGGATTTCAATCTATTGCCTCCTAACTCCTCGAGCTCCATTGGAAATCTTACTGAGAGAAAAGTTTGGTTTTCAAGTTTGTAGATTTATCGGCGGCGAGCTCGCAACAGTAATATTGTAAAGAATTTAATACACGAAATGTTGGCTCAAGCTGAATGAAATGATATGACATACGATATATATTAGGAACGTGTGGTTAACAAAAAAATTCTCCGTTGACAAGGAAATCCCAAAAATTACTTCTGCCGATTCTTCCAAAAATGACAAAGACCTGCTTCTCACCCCCAGGCAACCAAAAAAAAAAAGAAAAAGAAAAAGGTTGCTATGGAGATAAAACCAACAAAAAGCTGCCATTTTGATCATTTTAACAAAGGATGTTTTTTTGGGCTAAAAAACGAGCCTCTAGTTAATCACATTTTCAAACTTAAAAAAAAATCCAAGCTTCATCTAATTGATTAAGTTGTTCTCACACCTAAATTCAAGCATTTTATATCACTATCTACACTTTTCCCCTTTTAAATTGTCCCTATTTGTTTACACTGAAGTTAATCGCACCAGAGTTCACTTGCAAGTAAACCCAGACTTTTATTTTTAGGTGGATTAGGGTTCTCCTGTTTGTCTGCAACAGAGGTTTCCTTTTTTTTCCTCTGATAGAGACCATCTGAAAACACCAAATTTAGTCAAATTAAACAGCCCAATGGGAAAAGGCTCTAAATGTAAAAGTAAAGAGGGCCTTTCTGGGTTAAATAAGCCATATTAGTTCATTGATGTGCTGAGTTTCCATCACAGAGAGACTCTTTGGTGATATGAATGCGCCTCTCTTTTCTATTGACGTTTCTCTTGTTTTGTGTTCAAGCAGAACGGCAACATCACCTCACCAGAAACGCCGCCATCTCCGGAGGACATCGAACGAGCAGAGCAGCTGAAGAACGAAGGTCATTTCCTCTTTCAGTCCAGACACCTTCGGTTACCACCGATGTCACATCCTCTTCCTACTGTTAGGCTGTTTAAAACAAAAACAACATTAAAATTTGAAGGAAAAACCAGAAAGAAAGGTCCCTGACTTTTGCTAAAATAAATTGTAACTAAAGAAAAACAGGTAAAAGCAGTAAGATTTGACCGAGCAGAGAAGTAGAAAAAGATAAAACCGTGAAACTAGCAATGAAGGGATCTTACAGCTCTGCTGAGCGGATCAGATCCTCTTTGTGCTGCAGGGATGGATCACTGATCAATACCAAGCTGTGATCCAGAAAGGAGGATCAGCGTCTTTGCTGCAGTTCTAAGTCCCTCAAAATACTTTGGTCTGTAGTATTTGAAGTTTCATCTTTATGAATCTGAAGACGAACTGATGCCAGACAGGAAATAATCTGAACTTCTTTACATTTTCATTTTTTTCTCCAAAGTTTAAGCCAAAAATCAAGTTAAAAATCATTTTGTTTTTAGTATTTTTAATTTCTCTGAAAGAAATTTCTACATGTTGTTATATACTTTAAAAATACGTTTTTTTTAATATAATTTCATGTCAAGATTTTCGCTCCTCTTATTTATACTCAAAACAGTTTTAAATTCTTTTTTTCCCCCCTTTTTTATTTTTTTCCCCCCTCTAAAGTCATATTTTACAATAAAATAAAGCAGGATTTATACGATCAATTAAAAGGATTTCCGTAGATATATTAAACTCTCAGAAATAAAATACAGACTCAGGATTTTATAAAGAATTATTTAAATAGTTTTTTTGTCCTTTTTTATTTTAATCAGTATAACGTTTTTCTTCACATTTATGCTAAAAGGTCTGACTTTTACAAAATGTTCAGAGAAAAAAGGCACAATTGTGCCCTTTGTTAAATAATTGAACTAATAACATCATGTTTATAAAAAGTATTTCTCTTACTTTTATGAGAAAAGTCAGAATTCTCCATTTTATTTGCACTCAAAAATGTTACTTTTTGCATTGTGAATTCAAATGTAGTTCCTATTATGAACTATTATGAAACATGAAAAGCCTCAGTCAAGTAGAATAAAACACTCTTTTATCAGAAACTGGTTGTTTTAGGCATTTAAAAGAAACTTGAAGAGGATTTTAGATTCTCCTTTTTACTTTTGTTGTTGTGTTGTGTTTTTTTTTCATGAATATGCCTTTTTTTCTAATAAAAGCATAATTTCATGTAATCCTGAGCTCAACAAGCTCCAAGTTTCTGCTTTTTCTTTGTTCATCGCGATAAGATCTAAATTTTGTTTTAACTATCAGGGAACAATCACATGAAGGAGGAAAACTACAGGTGTGCGTTGGACTGCTACACACAGGCCATTGATCTGGACCTGAGAAACGCCGTGTATTACTGCAACAGGTACTTTGGAGTCTGATTCCTGCACTTGTGCAGTATCGGGCTGCAGGTTGTCATATTTTGATGGGATAAAACGTCCTTGCAGGGCTGCAGCTCACAGCAAACTGGGGAACTACACTGAAGCCACAAGCGACTGTGAAAGAGCCATCGGCATCGACCCCACCTACAGCAAAGCGTACGGCAGGATGGGGTGAGCGTCTCTCCTGCTAACCGGAATGAGTGGCGAAAAATAGCTTCTTGGTCTGAAGGATTTTTGGGTTTTCTTTTCTGCAGTTTGGCTTTGACAGCTATGAACAAGTATCCTGAAGCAATCTCCTACTTTAAGAAAGCCTTAGTGTTGGACCCTGATAACGACACCTACAAGTCCAACCTGAAGATAGCGGAGCAGAAACAGAGGGAAGCGTCCAGCCCGGTGAGTTCCAACCCATTATTTTGTCTTCCACCCTCAACTTTGAGCATCACATGTCTGTAAATGTGTGCCGCAGATAGCGGCTGGACTGGGGTTCGACATGGCCAGTTTGATCAACAACCCGGCCTTCATCAGCATGGTAGGAGCTTTTGTGCGGTTTTTAAACATTTCCGAGAGACGCCACGAGCTGGAGCTGCGTTTGTTGTTGTTGTCCGCAGGCGGCGAGCGTGATGCAGAACCAACAGGTGCAACAACTGTGAGTTCCTTTCTCAGTAAATGTTGGTCTTAGATGGAGTTCAGCAAACGCTGAATCACTGCCGATGTGTGCTCAGCATGTCAGGAATGATGTCCAACGCGGTCGGGGGTCCTGGTGCCGGAGTGGGGGGAATGTCGGACATTTCCAGCTTGATTGAGGCGTAAGTACCCCGCCCTTGAATCCAAATGAGATACACAGTGTTCGGACAACACTTTAGGGTCGAAGACGTAAATTCAAATATGAATAACATTTTTTTTTCCCCAGCTTTGTTTTAACAGTTTGGCAATGAACTACTATGAAGCTCTGTCTTAGTAACACCACAGCTGTCGGCAGCGACACCTAAATAACGTACGCTCCGAACTACCGAAACTCCTCAACCATTTATGCAATTAGTGACATTTCCACAGACTGTTCATGAAGGCGCATCATAATTAAAAGACCACTTGGAATGGGAGTGGGACTTTAATAGTTTAACTGCTTCAGGAAATAATCTGGGCTCGTTACAAGTTTTCCCGAACCCGTTTTTCTCTGGGTTTTTAAAAAAAAACCCAAATCCTCTTAAAATTAAGCTCAATGAGACTTTCCTGTAAAATAATCCCCTCTGAGCTGAATTGTTCACTCCAGTTTAGTGTTAATGCTCTTATAATTACAATGGGTTTTAAACTGATTTGTCTACAATCTTAATGTCGTCGTTTTTCCACATTTGTCAGGAAGCATCAGGTCAACAGATCCTCTGCTCTCTTGTTCAGGGGACAACAGTTTGCCCAGCAGATCCAGCAGCAGAACCCGGAGCTGATCGAGCAGCTGAGGAACCACATCAGGAGCCGCTCCTTTAGCGGCAGCGCTGAGGAGCACTCATGATCCATGCAGGTACATTTCAAGCCGAACTCTTCCCCGACCAAACCAAAACACAAGGAACCTGAAACTTCCAACGTTTTGTTTTTTCAGTCCCAACTTTCCTTCTTCCTAAAAGAGCAACCATGCGGCGCCAAAATTAATCTCAACACCCATTTCTTTAAGTCAAATCCCCGGCTTAGCTGGAACGAAGAGACGAGGAACGGGTTGAAGGAACTTTGACTGAAGGCTCTCAAGAGAAGGCTGGAGAGCCTGGTGACGGAAGAAAGAGCCTAGAACTCATCAGCCCACTGACAGAACCCAGCGAGATCCCTTCACGTGTTTGACATGTGCCGAAGCTGCCGCCCTCTTCACTCTTCATGACCAAGAGGCGTTTCTCACACAAATTCTGCTCAATTCCGGTTGGTTTGTGACATTTATGTCATTTTTGTAGACAGAACTGTAATTTAACGCAAAACCATCCCTGAACTGGTGGGACTTGTTGCTTCACATTGCGCATCACTTTGAATCCAGGCGACTGCCGACGTGTATTGCAGTATTTGCAGCCTGTTGTTCTGTTGTTTTTAGCACTTTAGCAAGAAAAGACCTGCTGTCCCCTTTGAGCCAATCTATTCAGTTATCCGGTTTGTTTGCATGCTCTTTAATCTGGTGTTTGGGATCAGATGGATAAAGGTGTGCCGAGGCTGGATCGGGTTGATTGAAGACGCACAAATAAACGTTTTCAAAACGAACTCTTCCTCAAGTGCTCATTTAATTCAAATGATACCACCGTCCGGGTGAATACTCGATTCTGATTGGTTGCCGGGTGTTACATAGCCCAAATGTTCTATATCACCGCGTTGGCTTCCTTAAAACAAACTTTTTCTTCATCATCTGGACAATAGCAAGCGGCAAAAGGTGAACTTTCTCTCTGAACCGATGCTTTTCCTTTTGACGCTGCAGTCGAGGCTGGTGACGGTCAGCTGTTACCATGGCAACGCGCCACACCACACATCAAATACTCCACTTTTTGTGAAAAGCGTGTTTAACCGAAAAAATGACAAGAAAAAAGTTTTTTTAAAAATGGATCGAACATTGATTTATTTTGTAGGTGACCATGGCGTAGAAGGGATATCGTCAGAAATTGACGCACTTCCGCGTCGTCCGTCAATATCTGATAATTTATTATCCCATATTTAAAAGTCCTATATCATGCAAAATCACCTTTTCAAAATCAGCTTTTAAGTGTATTATAATGTTCATTTGTCACAAAAACAACCCCAATCCATTCACGCATTTGTGAGTGGTCTCTGTACTCTGAGCACCAGCCCCTCCCAATCCACAGAAACAAGTGGGTCCTCACAGTGTGACGTCACATAGTGAGGAACAGCCCCTTCTAGGAAGAACCTGCGCTGCCAGCTACGCCCCCACGCCAACATACACGCCCACTTTTTTTTCCCATGGAGCTAGTGGTGATCGGCGAAACGCTTTCTTTTTATTTGCACATCCATCCAAAAGTTCGGATGCTTTTTGTTTTCGTGGGTGAAACGCGGACACACTGCCGAGGCCGGCTCTAGGTTGAGGTCATGGAAAGGGGCGGCACCCATGCGGAGCGAAAGGCGGAGCCTCAGAGATCAAGTCGTCTTACTTCCAAATAGTAAAATGAGCTGCAAAAACTCGTATTTAATATAAAAATTGTTCTTTAGTGTGCCAGAAGTGATATGTTATCATAAATACAGATATTGTTTACTCTGAAAGGCTTAAGAAAGGCATGATATAGGCCCTTTAAACACTCAGTATTTGGAGTTTGTGACATTAATTCAGCTTTGTGCCTTAAAATATAATATAAATCAAAAGTTATTAAATTTAACTCCGCTCTCGTCTTGCTGCATCTAATATAAGCAGTTAAGAGAAATGCACGTACCAGGGCTGCCAACCTTTATCTCTAAGATGTACCCCCCTGCTCGTTTTTTTAGTTCTCTCTGCACTACTTTCTGCTCACTGAGCAAACCAGATTCAGGTTGGGAGTAACAGGAAGTTCAGGGGGAATTGGATTAAAAAGATGAGTGTGGTAGATCTTCACAGCCAGGTTTGGCAGCCCTCGCATTCACATTTTCTACTCAAGGTATTCACTGAAAAACATCCTTTTCTTCATTATCTGCTTTTTTTTAATTTTAAATAACATTTTTAATGTTTTCGTAAATAATTATTGTTTGGAGCGTCTAATATTCAGAATGATTTATTTTGGGGAAAAACTTTTGAGTGTTGGCTCCGGATCACAAACATTTTCAAACTGATCCTGTGGCACAAAACAAGAGCAAAGGAAAGTTCACAGAGAATTTATTAACACTTATTACACATTTACATGATTTTGTTTAAGGAAAAAAAGTTTATATAATTCACAATTCATTTTAAAATACAGTATCATCCCCTTAGCTTGCACAAAGAGTCAAATATGAAGTGCAGAGTTCCACAGTTGGTCCATTCTAAAATGCAAAAAAAAAAAGTCAAAGTCACTAGCATTCGTTGGAGGTGTACGGACAAATCACGCACACTTGTGCGATGTCATCGTATTCGTAGGTCCTCTTTAGAAACGTGTCTGTGAGTCTGAGTCCAGAAATGCTCTGAAACAAAGAGGAAGGAGTCAGTATTTGAGGAGAACAGCTGGAACGCCACTGTGGAGCGTTCGGATCGTACCTGCAGGCCCTGAACGGAGGAGAAGATGGTGAGGGGCACTAAGAGGGAGCCGCCCGGGCTGAGTTTACCCAGCTGGCGCCCCGATATACCGCACCAATGGATCGACCGCGTGTTGCACATTTCTACCACCAGATCCATGGTTCTCTCGCTGGAGGACATTGCAGAAATGGAAACAATATTTGTTTTTAAGGAAAAATATTCAGCGCTGAAAAAGAAGCTGCTGAACTTCCCTCGACTCTGAAGATGTCTCAACTTAAGCATCGTTTTTTTTTTCCTACACTCCGTATGGGTTGGTACATTTTGAATTTAAATGGCACCGATTTTTATCTATATAAAGCGAAATGTCAACCTTTTCCTAATTTTATAAACCCGAAAAAGCTAAAAATCAATAAAAATGCAGCCAAAAGAAATTATTGGCTGGTCGCAGTGGTGAACCTCTAAAGACTTTTATTTGATCTGCTGTACTTTCACACTGCACTCTTGAGAGTGGTTCATTCCCTCCCAATGTAGATAACAATTTCATCTTTAATGAAACTCATAATTTTGTTGGACTTATGTGACCAACGCTGAACCGAACCTTTTGACCACAGAGATGTCACCTGAACCAAACAAGCTCTTTGACCTACCACAACTCTTGATGGGATCGATGTTAATCGGCGGATTTTGACGCAGAGAGAAGCTGCTTTGCATCACTAAAGATCAGCGTTGCATTTCGGCGTAAAGCTGTTTTTTCTCCGCCTCAGAGTCCACTGGAGTTGTGCTAGTCATGTTCTGGTAGTCGAAAGAACGTCAACAGTTGAGCTAAACCTTCTGAGTTAAAGTGTTAATTAAAGGAACGATCACTTTAGTTTAGCAGTTGAACAGAAAGACGGTTTTATCTCAGAGCTTCCTTCTAATCCATTTTTTAAAAAATGGGTCAAATCTGTACATGAGTGACTGCATGCATGACACAATCCAGATTCTTCTCTTTATATGCAGTGGCCGGCGTTCACACTGTACTGAAACATACGAGTGTTCACTTGCAAGCAAACTGTGATCTTCGATTTTAGATGCACTTCTATAAAAACAGAACGTAAACAGTTTTTGTCACCATTTTTGAGTGACGTGGCCATGTTGGAGCCAGCCGTCGTCAGTTAGCAGTGATTTGTCTGAGTCACCATTTCTACGGCAGCCACTCTCACCAATCAGGAGTGAGCTTGTTGGAAGTTCACACCCCTATGACTGAGTAACAGCTGTTTCTATGGGATTTTGGCTTTCTGGAGCCAGCAGGTACTTCCTGTTTGGAAGGCCAGGAGAGGAGGGGTCACTCGGTCCAGTTCTCAGATACAGTCGATGGTTTCACCTGATCGTATTGTCGTTCGTTCACTCTGGACTCTTGAGAAGCTGAGAACACATGCAGCTAAAATCTAGAACTCGCTTTCTGACGATGTCTTTACAAGCCTCCACTCAAGCCCCGCCTACAAACTACTCTTTTAGCTCACCAATTCACAGCTGAATCTTTTCATCAGCTCTTTTCTCTATTGACCTTATTTTAATATGGCTTTCAATTATAATGCATAGTTTTTCTGTTGTTTGTGATTTTAATTCATCTTCTTAAAATGTTCCTACATACCGATACACCTGCCTCATCTCTTATTGATGACTGAGTGCTTTTATTAAAAAGCAGCCTTTTCAAAGGGGTTTGCACCTGCAGTTTGTGATTTTACAAACGATGTCGAAAGGTTCCTCCAGGTTTACGGTGTCTGGGATGATCTCCAAGGACAGCCTGATGTCTCCGTACCCCGGAGCCTGCGGGACATCCGAGAGCGGAGAGTGTTAGGATGAGGGAACCGGACGTCCCGCAGTAGATCAGGCCTCACTACTGATACCATTCTCTGCAGCTGACTTGTCTGCAGCCTCCCCTTCTCCCCGAGGTTGGTCCTCCACACGATGTCCAGCTTGCCAATCATGGTGACGCCCTTGATGACGCCGGCCTTCTCCGCGTACTCTGCCTTCGGTTTCAGGCAGTACAGGTACTGCCGCGTGTCCATCGGCTGCAGGTAGGACATTTTCCCAAACGTCGACTCTCTGAGGGGCAAAAATAAAATGCAGGTCAGCATTGAAATGAGTTTACTTTTGAGTTGTAAATAGCAAGGAAAAGGTTTTGTTTTTTTACCCATCGTCCCCACTGGCGACTGTGTTGAGCTCTGTAACGTTGTACATAATAGTGGGTTCTAGAGACACTTTCTCCATGAACATGGGCGAGGTGGTGATGTTCTGAATCTGAGCTTCCAGAAACACTTCGTCTGTCTGGAGCGCAGGGGTTGGAAGGAGGAGAATCACTCTAGAATCATGACTCACCGACGTTTTTTACCTGTGTGCCTCAAAGGATAAGTTCACTGTTTTGGAAGTAGGTCACATGATCAGGAGCTGATTTTACAGCTGTCTGGATGACAAGATGAGCCAACATTTGAAATTGTGAATCTTCAGATGATCTTTCTAAAGAAAAGCCAAATGATTGTTTTTCCTAAAAATCTTGGAGAAAACTGACAGGGAAACATGAATCTATCCTTTGAGCTACTCTTCAGGTGATGTGAGAGTCCTTTAGTGAACAAAGTCAAGACAGACATTCACAGGTAATGAAACATGAATTAGATCCTCTTAGAGGTCGTGTTAGTACAAGTGCCGTGCTGCAGGACAGAGTAGAGGCTGCACCTCTGTTTACTAACATTAACAATAAAGTCTCCAGCATCCATTCATTGTGTTTCTTGGATTTTGATCGTTCTTCCTGTTCATATGTGCAGCACATGAGAGCATTGGAGTTCATTTAGCTAATGAGTGTCCAGACGGAAATGTCCAATCTGTGCCAAAATGAGCAAACTCAACATTTTATTGGAAATTTTGTTTCCAGAAAATTTGGTGACTTGTGTTTTTTTCAAATATAGAAGTTAGACTTGTTAGATTGTTCAGCATCATGAGGTTTTTTTCTAGTCATTAAAAACGTTCTTTTTAATTTTAGGAGTGGATTTGGATTATTTTGGCATTGCTTAACCAAAATAAACATTTACATTTTTATTTATTTAACATTAATCCGTAATTTAAAAACATTCTTGGAACTTTTAGTCAATTTTACATAATTTATCTCTTTAACTTTAGTTTAGTTTATTTGGTTTAGTTTGGCAGTGCTCAGCCAAAATGATCTAGAATTTTTTATTTAGCATTATTGAGTAATTAAAAAAGATTCTTGGGACTTTTAGACAATGCTTCACCATTTATCTAATCAATTTCAGGAGTTACTTTGGGTTTGTTTTGTCCATTGATGACCCAAAATAAAAGTTTATTTAATTTAGCAATATTCAGTTATGTTCTTAAATGCTGATCTTCAGCATTTACTTTTTTTTTTTTTTAGTTTTTAAAGCGTTTAGCCTTGTTCTACATTATTTAACTTTTTTTTCTTTTGTTTAGGCTTTTTGTTCATGAGATCTAAGCATCAAACATTCAGGATTGTTCATTAATCAGCTCTTTTTTTTAACTATTTCAAACATAATAGGACTTGTTCTGAAAAGTGTAACATCTAGTGGTGAAATCTTTAACAATCCCAAGAATCCCTTACGATTAAAACATTATTCTTGCTTCTTCTAGTCTAGATTTTAGCATTAAAATGAGGCACTTTCTCATGTTATTAAATGTTCTTTGGCTAAATTAGCATGTAGCTATTATCTACATTGAGACTTTACTTTGTGACATCAGGGAAAAGCATCTTTATTTTCTTAGTAACATTTCACAGTTTAACCAGGACACTTTAAAAGGTTAAAATCACTATAAATACAATCCCTTTAAAGTAACCCAAAGGTTTTATTCCAGGTTAAAAGTTAAAACCAAAAGATGTTTCATTAAAAAAAATAAGAAAACATTTACTTGGAGTTTTAATATGAAGTTAAATAAAAATGTATGTGTGTTTGAGACGGTCTGGCCGATGCTTAAGGAGACAAACGGCAGTTTTTTTGTTTTTTGTTAAGTTTCTCGGTGCAACCTCTACGTAAGTGTTGAACTGAACAAGAGAAAAAGCAGAGATTAGTTCATGCCTGCAGCTTTTTGGAAAGCATCTGACCCTCTTGCGAGTGAATAAATGTTACAGAGCTTTTTGACTCAGAGCAAAGTCATTCATAAGGTTCGACATGATTAAATGGGGTGTGTGTTATATTCTTTATAACGGAGAGAAAAGCAAATCTTTGGAGTTTGACAGTAATTTTTAAGGATAAGAAGGTAAATCTGTGGCCACATCCCCCAAAGCAACACCCACCAGTCAGATTAAGCCATATGTCAGGATTATTTGAGTCGTATTAACATCGGATTTGATGTATGGCGTCCTTTTCCCAGTGATTTCTGAGTCCACACACCGCAAACAACCAAGAGTCCAAGCCCCGTGAAAGCTGCGAAAGACACGAGCAACCACGGAAAGAGCGAAAGAAAAGCCACTGGAAGGTCGGGTCAACGTCGCCTCCAGAGTTTCCCCCCTTTCTTTGTTTTTTTGAGCTCAGAAAGATGAAAGGTCTGTTGCTCCGAAAAGGATGGAGAGCCAACTTTGAGCCGTGACAACAGAAGAAAGAATTACCACAGAACTGAGGTCGCTCTAATGGAGAAAATAAAATACAAAGACATCATGAACAAATGGAGTTACATGCAAAAAGTTGATGACAATGAATATGTGCATAAACAAAAATAAAGCTACTGATATGAAAATGAGGAGAAGCGTAAAAGGAAAACTCTTCACCTCCAGCTTTTACATCACAAGACATATGAGAATAGAAGAATCAAACATGTCTGGAGTTCCAAGAGTTTTCCAGGAGGTCTAATCTAACCACGCATGTGGAAATGTTCCAGACTAAAACACAAACTCAGGTGGGTGTTACTTTACCTCTGCGTTGTAGAACTTGGTCTTCACATCCAGCGGCTTCAAAACCTGATTGAGAAAAGATTGAAAGCTGAAGCTCTTTTCGCTCTGTGATGCCATTCCACCCGAAAGCAAAGAGAGCCAGGAGAGTGAAACTTCGACTGGAAGTCACTCCACACTGAGGCGGGAGACTGCATTCGCCCCCGTGGCGGCATTTCTCAAGTGGCCTCAAGCTTCAACACAGCCGTTCTAATGAGACACGCCCAACATGTTTACCTGGAATTTGAAAAACTTGCGAAAATAGAGCTTCTCCCCAAGCTGCGTGGTGTAGCTGACTGCACACACTAAACTGGGAGAGGAAAAAAGGCAAAGTTTCAGTCATTTCTTTAAGAGGTTAGATTTAAAGACCCACTCTGATCACCCTTGAGCTATTTTAAATATAATTAAGCCATTTTAGCCCAACTTGTGTCGTTTTCTAGGACATCGTTTTTGCAGGGCTGCAGTAGTTCAACAAAACATTCGGAGTCATTAATTTTCTTAATACCTCCATCAGAACGATCCCACAAGAGCATGTTAAAGACACCATTGTCATCAGAGTGGGTCTATAAATGACAGCATGGAGGATGTTATAGGGCAGAGGCGGGCTCACATATGTGTGCCGATTTCTTTAACTTCGTGGTGGATGACGTCGTCGATGCAGCACTCGGGTTTGAGCTCCGCCACAGCAGAGTTCGACGTCGAGAGGTTGAGCCTCTGCGAGCTCGTCTGCAGGTCTGCCTGCCAGAAAAAGTCATAAAAGATGTTTCAAAAAGTGCAAAAAACGAATAATAAATACATGAATAAAAAGCATCGAAGACGCTTGTTTCCTCCTTACCTTCACTAGAATTTCTTTCACAATCTGGGTGCTGTCGTTATGAACACTGATGTAGCTGGAGAACGTCTCCCCAAGAAAAATGTTTCTGCAAATAAATGGGTTTTGTAAATGCTAATTTAGTCGGATTTGAAGGAAAAAAGCTGCTGGGGTGTGATTACCCAAAGTTCTGGGGGAGTGTGAGCATCTCTCCCAGCATCAGGGTCTCTGCTCCTTTGATGGTGGATGGGTCCTGCCTCATCAGCTGACCAAACAAATCTCCTGCACAGAAAAAAACGTCAAAAGAAATAAGAAAATAAAAAACAGACGATGAAAGTTTGTCCTGCTTTTGTTGATCCATGAGTTTGTTCACAGAAAATCTTTCTCTCCTTCAGTCTGTTGATCACTCGAACACAGAGAGGTCAGCCATAGGGTTCAGTGTCTCCATTTTCCACAGTCGTCTGCATCAGATTTTGCTGCAAAGAATCTCTTTAGCGTCTATTGAGGCCGTTTGCGGCTGGGATGAGGGTCAGCAGCGCCAAATCTGAGGCTATAGCTCTTGACCGGAGAAAGGTAGTTTGCCATCTCCACTCTGGGTGGAGTGTCCTTGCCCCAGATGGAGGAGTTTAAATATCTGGGGGTCTTGTTTATGATTGAGGGAAGGCGTGAGATTGACCGGCGGATCAGAGCCGCGTCCGTAGCTGTAATGGCCTGTTGTGGTGAAGAGAGAGCTGAGCCAGAAAGCAAAGCTCTCAATTTACCGGTCGATCTTCGTTCCAATACTCACCTATGGTCATGAGCTATGGGTCATGACCGAAAGAACGAGGTCCCGAATACAAGCGGCTGAAATGAGCTTCCTCCGTAGGGTGGCTGGGCGCTCCCTTAGAGAAAGGGTGAGAAGCTCGGTCACCCGCGGAGAGCTCGGAGTAGAACCACTTTTCCTCCACATCGAAAGGAGCCAGTTGAGGTGGCTTGGGCATCTAGTCCGGATGCCCCCTGGACGCCTCCCTGGAGAGGTGTTCCGGGCATGTCCCACTGGGCGGAGGCCCCGGGGAAGACCCAGGACACGCTGGAGAGACTACGTCTCTCGGCTGGCCCGGGAACACCTCAGGGTCCCCCCAGAGGAACTGGAGGAAGTGGCCGGGGTGAGTGAAGTCTGGGCATCTCTGCTTAGACTGCTGCCCCCACGACCCGGTCCCGGATGCACGGAACAAGATGCCCTCTCCTCTTCTGCTGACCTTGACTACATCATCCTTACAGATCTGCGTCATAATTTAGTTTGGTGTCCTCGCCATATTCTTCCAGAAGAACGAGTCCGTACCACCTCATTCTTGCTTCGTGCATCTTCTCTGTGATGCAGACAACTCCATTTCTCCCACATATTTCCTCATTGTGTTTCTTTTCTTTTAACATGAATCCTAGAATCCGGCCCACCATCTTAATTTCTGTTCTTCCGAGCACTTCCTCTTCCTTTTGTGTCCATGCTTCTGCACCGTTTATCAGGAGCGGCCTTACACATTTCCTTTTCCACCAACTGGCATACGTCTATCACACAACACACCAGTTAAATCACACAAAAAACTGCAATTATCGAAGCGTATAAGCAGTAAAATGAAATCTTTGCAAGGATAAAATGTGGACAGCTGATCCTGATAGGATGTTGGTGTGTTTTCAAGAGCTGAAGGAAAGTTAAGCAGCTGTAATACAATCAAACACTTCTGTGCTTTTTCTTCAAACCATTGAAATCAACTTTAGTATTAATACTGACTTTCTGTACCCTTATATAAATAAATTCTTAAAAAAAGGTTCCAATGTGATTTTCTGAATTATTTTTTTACGTTCTGTCTGTCACACTTGGAGTGTCCCCATGATGACATTACAGACTAAACTCAGCTTTTACCTTGCAGAATCAATAACTGACAATTACGGTTTTGCCTCATTGCAAAATAAAGAAAAGAAAAAAGTTTTTATGAATCCTCTAATCTCCCAAATCTGAAGCAAAAAGATTTGGTTTGACAAATTAAACTTTTTTATGCACATGTGGACAGAGTCAAAACCTAAAGGCCATTTCATGCGTCCTTCTTACTCTAATTACCATATATTTGCTTTTAGTTTACACCAGGGGTCTGCAACCTTCAACACTTAAAGAACCATTCAGATCAATTTTCTACCGACTATAACCCAGTGGGAGCTACAGTCTCATTTTTTACTTCACTCTTTAGAACAATAAGACAGTAATTTGTACTTATATTATTGTTACTATTATGTTAAATGAAAAAAAAAACAATTTGGGCATAAATAAAACATAAACATGAAGAGGAAATATCTGAAAAAATATTAAATAGATTACAACTTTTTGACAAATGTTCACATGACTTCCTTTCAAAATAAAAGACACCCTGCTGAACCTGCTGGGTGTAGGTTCATCTCCATGCAGCAAGTTATTAGTATGTAGTGTCATGTCAACAGTAACAACAAAAATATTAAGTTGATTTTACAGTTTGTGGAGTATCTAAGCCAGTAATCTAACAAACTAAAATAAATCAGAGCTAATTAAGTGACTTTTACTGTATTTTTTGAATTATAAAGCACACTTAAAATCCTTGAATTTATTAAAAATAGAAAATACACTGCACAGTCTGGTGCAACTAAAGTATGAATTCTGGTTGGGCTTACTGACCCCAAATGCATTTTCTGTGGTACCAAGTGCTCAAAAATCTGTCACAAATATTCTAGCCTGACTTTGGTAAACTATAACGCTGTTGAATTGCTAGAGCATTATGGGTACTGTAGTCAAAAACCTTGCAGAGTGACACTGCTGTACTTCAACTGTTTGTGAATGAGTTAAAAAAAAAGGTTTTTTTTTTTAACTTTTCTGCTTATTTACTTTTTTTTTAACATTAATAAAATACGTCTTATTTTCTTGAAGCAGAAAGCCACAATGGAGGGTTAAAAGAGTCACACGCGGCTCCAGAGCCTCAGGTTGCAGACCCAAACAACATTTTCCCCTTTGGTTGCAAAAGTTGATATTTTCTATTAAAGAAAGCCTGTTTGCTTGTGTCCACTCCAAAAGATCAATATATAGAAAATACTTGTACTTTTTATCCTTTAAGAGCAAGAAATAACAGTAAACAACGCACTTCCTAAAACTTCTTGACAAACCCAATAAATCCTGTCGTATAGCCTGAGCAGCACAGCAGGCGCACTTATGAATGAGGAGACGTCAAGTCCTGCTACTTCCTATTTGAGCCGTTTTCTCTGTTTGTTTCCGGATAAATATCTATCAGAAAAACTCACCGGGCAGATCTCTTTCTTCACACGTCACTGGGAGGTTTGTGAACAGAGTCGGTTTAGTTAAGCGCATCACTGTGAGGAAAAAGAAGCTGGTAAGTTGGTTGCAGCGATGATTTGATTCCTGCGTCACACAGCAGTTTCCTAAAATGTCTAGTTCCAGCAGCCGTGCATGAATCAAATTACAGTGATCCAGGACAGTAGGAGACGCTCCATGCAGACGTCAACCTTTGTGCATTTTAAAATGACTTATGAAAAAACATTAAATATCACCCACACGCTTGTATTTTTTATAGACATTACTCAAAATACCAACACCAAAACAACATCTCTATGGAGTGATGCTGCATCTTCTGAAAATCTAAGCTTATTGGTACTGATTTAACTTAAAGACCAAAAATCTTAAAAAAAAAAAAAAGTGAAAGTCATTTATATTTTAAGTTCTTTTTTTGTTGTCTATGAGCTATTCTTTGCACACCTTTTGAGTATTTTTTAACATTTAGTTTCGGATATTCATAAAATGTTTATTTTTCTATTGGTTGACCGATCATCAATTCCCGTTTATTTGACATTAATTATCATTTTACAGCCTTTAACTTTTTATTTGATCATTATTATGTATATGAAAAAAAACAATACTTAGAAGAAGAAAAAAAGCTAACACGGTGGTAATGACAAATGATGGACATTTGCTTCCATCAGCAGAAAAGCTACAGAGAATATATATTGCTGTGTATTTAAAATAATATATGGCTTAGTTTTCCATTCAAAATAACGTTATTTTAGCGGAAATGTGCCACTAAAGGATTTATTTAAATTCTAATAAGCAAATTTTTAAACATTTTGCCTGCTGGCCCCGCAGTTAGCATGACATATATGTAGGTAATAAGTTATTATCGCAATAATTCCAACATACAGTAATCCTCTGGAATATTCTCATAAAGCTTAACTACCTTTTAGAGCAAGTAGATGTTCCTGTTTTGTCTGATTTACATCCATTTTGCCTGTCTTTTCCTCCTGAGCTACTAGGCTAACCGGTTGTTTTCTAGCAGCTAACGAACTTTGACCTTAAAGGGAAGTGCCCGCCTTCTTCGCCACCTATTATGGACAAATAGACACATATTTGACTCACGTCTTCCCCCTACAGTCAAGGAATGGTATTACAAAAACAAACAAAATATGTCAATTTTTTCGTTTTTATTTGTATTTATTTTTGTCTAATAAAAATACAATGCCATTGAAAACCCTGTAATAATGATGCGTTTTATGTGTGTTGAGGCAAAAATACCACTATGGTGGCCATGTTCATCCTAAATACATGGTATCTTACCAGATTAGTTTAAAGACATGCAAAAGAAAGACTTAACTTTTCAAGACTAAAATAAACATTTATATTGGCAAATGTTCATAAAAATCAATATGCAATTATCTATCTATTGCTGTCAGTATTGCAATTTAATTCTGCATTCCTGAAACAAGTGGTGGAAATAATACCACATATTTTTTTTACTATAAAAATATACCTCAAGAAAAAATAAAACAGTAGGGTGCAGTAAAACTCTTTACTCTCAGGGGAATACTATTTTTGAACAAGACTACTGAGTAAATGTAACATGTTGTTATTTAACCTAATCACTATCTGAACTTTTATGCTCTTTTCTGAAAACCTTCAGGTGATTCAAGACGTTGCAGCCAGAGTCTGATCAAATAGGAAAATAAATCAAATTTATTCAATTTATTCTCTCCCTTTTTGCAGTCCGCCAAAAAATTCACGACAGAGGCCTAATAGTTCCATAAAAGTACAAAGAGGGCATTTTTTTTACTAAGCAGAATTATTGTTGTTTCCAAATTTTACAAAAATAGAAAGGGACTTCCTGCTTCAGTTTCAAAATGCAGACATCCTCTCTTAGTTGAAGGGTAGACTTGGAAAGAAAATATAGCTAAAATTGGATCGGTTTACCTCTCAGACATTGTGCTAGTTATTCTGTTGTAGAAATTGAGTACTGGGATTTGTTTTAGGATGTGCTGGATGTCTTTTCTGTCTTTCGTCACTGTAAACCTCCTCTTTTTCTCATCCATGAATGTGAATGTCACAATTACTCAGTTTGCTACTGTTGACAGCAGAGGGGCAGCTGTAACCCTTGTGCTATCCTAGGCACTTTAACATTGGGAGTTGGGTCATCTAGACCCACTAGACAGTGCGCTGAACCTTTTTTCTTCAATGATTTGTGATCTTCACTGGTGTCCATGGATTGCATGAAATCTTTCCACCTTTATCCACCTTTGTCATGGTAGGGAGAACACGTCAATGTAAGGGGTGGGGTCATCTAAGATAGCACAAGGGTTAAAGACTGATGAAAATGGTATTTTTGGTGTTTGTAATATGTTCTTGTGGCATTTTTCAGTTGATGGAGGACATATAGACAGAAAAATAGGGTCAAAGTTTCATTTCTAAGTATTTCTTTATTTAAAGCGTTGTGAACCAGGAGCAAATGAAAAAATCCCATTAAAAAAATTGTACTTGCTACATTAAAAACTTGCAGACAAACAGATCCATGCACATCATCGTTTTCCTCGTTTGAGCTGGTGTCTGGCTCAAAACTGTACAGTTGGATATCTCTACTATTGCATGCCATTTTTCTTGCACCACTAATGTAATGTGGGCGTTGTAGGGGCTGTAACCCTTGTGCTATCCAAGGCATGTTAACATTGGGAGTTGGGTCATCTAGACCCACTAGACAGTAATCTGAACCTTTTTTCTTCAATGATTTGTGATCTTCACTGGTGTCCATGGATTACATGATATCTTTCCACCTTTATCCACCTTTGTCATGGTAGGGAGAACACGTCAATGCAAGGGTGGGGTCATCTAAGATAGCACAAGGGTCAAGCTAGCTGGAAACCACGTTAAAAAAAAGTTTAAAAAAAAGAGCTCTCATTAGGAGGGGTAGGGGCAAAACTCCTACCGCTCTCCAAAAATTATGTCCTGGAAAATGACACCGATTTTTTCACTTTGGCAAAAAACAGCATATTTATTATAAAAAGACCACTGGGAATGCATTGAAAATATATCAAAAGATGATTGAAGTGGGACTTTAATAGTTTGGTTGTGCTGTTGGTTTCCACTTGTTAGAAGTTTTCTTCCCTCGGTCGCCTCAATGCAGATTCAGTTTAAAGATCTCACCAAATATTATTTCACATAAGTTTCAAAGTTGACTCACATTACCCTTAGTAAGAACTTGACATAACCTAATAAAATTAGTCAAAAAATATAAAATTGCAGGAAATTTTTTTATTCATTCATTTGCAAACAATGAAATGAGAACAAAATGTCCTCCTTAAAAAAACAAAACCTTCTACGGTCTCAGCTTCTGTGTCCGTCCAGTAGAGGCTGCAATTGAAAATCACAGCTTTATTAGGTTCATATTTCACTTCAGCTGCACAGAAACAAGTGGAGAGTTCCAAAATCAATTTGAAAATTGAAAGAATAAAAGGAAGATGAGCCAAAAAGTATTGATTCATGGTTTAAACCAACTCACATAAGCACTTTCATCAGTTTCTGGTCGCCGCCATTCTTCCTTGGACAAGATTCTCAGGAGAACCATCCCAAAAACCACAATCAGGATGCCCAAAAAATTAGCAAACTTTGCTTCCAAAGGCAGAGAATTATAGGATTCTTTGGTGCTTCCATCCCTGCAGCAGAGACAGAACATTAAATGAGATTTTCCTGCTTGAAAGTGCATCACATGTTGAAGGAGTTTAGATTTTTGGAGCACTTACAGTGAAAAGATCAGTTTTTCATTAATTCCACTAATACAGGAGGTCAGGCTGAGGATTAAAACCATGGTCCCCAGCCAGATGTGGACAGGTTTGAGTCTGCTGCGAAACCACAGAGGAGAACATGGCAGCAGGAAACCGGCCAAGCCGAGGACCCACTTGTGGAGCAGCATGACGGAGCAAATGAGGTTAAGAATTTGCCTTTTTTTTAAATTGTAAACAGCACTAATGTTTCTTTTTTGTCTTTACTACCTGAAACGCAAACAACCCCACAGTGCAGAGGCCCACCCAGCTGTGCAGAGAGTACAAGTGAGGGATGCTGGCAGCCCGGTGGAAGTCAAAGACGGCATACAAGCCCAGGACAGACAGGAGCAGAGCCAGCAGCATCAGGCCGCCGTGCACCAGCTTCCAGGTAGACTTCCGCTGACCCCAGGTGGACGGCACACGATACACCACAGCCGCTGCAAGACAAAAAGGACCAAAAAATACTGTTAAGACATGATTTAAGTATTGAAAAGCCATCAAACATACTGACAACAAATTAATAGTCAGATCATAAGAAGTTAAAAGATGTGTCTGCTGCTTTAAAGGATACTTTATTAAACTTTTATTTCTTTTAGAGCGACACACCTTAAAAAAACTCACACAAATATGCACACACCTACTAACCAGTGAAAATGAATTTTGAGCATGGTGAGTGACCCAACCCCCCCCCCCCCCCCCAATACATTATGACATCACAGCAGGCAGAAAAAAAGAAAAGAATGGGGCCTAAATCTCTTATGGGACTCAAAAATGTCAAAATCCACAAACAAAACCAAAAAACTTGTCCAAAGGAAGTTTTTTAAATCATTATGGGATGGCCACAGGACCTACAGCTTGGTGGCCGTTTTGTGGTAAAGTGTGAAATTTGGTGATTTTCCCAGTTTTTCATGATACAGGAAAAGAAAACTATCGTTCAGGCTATCTTAACGACATTTCTCACAAACACCACCAATTAAAGTCCATAACCACCATCTTGAATTAAAAAACAGAACAAAGCAAACCCCTTTAGTACCTTCCACACATTTAAACTCCTCCTGGGGATTTTGATCTATCTTTTCCTAACTACTTAACCCTTGTGCTATCCCATGACCCCCACCCCTCCATTGACGTGTTATTCCTACCATGACAAAGGTGGATAAAGGCGGAAAGATTTCATGTAATCCATGGACACCAGTGAAGATCACAAATCATTGAAGAAAAAAGGTTCAGCGCACTGTCTAGTGGGTCTAGATGACCCAACTCCCAACGTTAAAGTGCTTAGGATAGCACAAGGGTTAAGCATCATTGATAAAAATTAAAAAAAATGTCAGTTTTTTAAGTTTGCAAATTAGGTTAGGAAATTCTTTACACAGATGAAATGCTTTTTTGGGTAAAGTTAACAAAACTCAGATGAGAAATATTAGTGGAATAACTCTTTAAATTACGTCATTGTGCTGCAGAGTTTATTGCACCATGAAAAGCAACTTCCATCAAAACCACAGAGCTGTAATAAATCATCTTTAAACTGTAGTTTATTGATGCTTAGGTAAATAAGACATTTGTAAAAAAAAACAAAAAAACAATTGAAATGAGTTTCCATATAGTCACAAGAATCAGAGTCTGTTTGATTAAAGTGTGTTAAAGTGGCTTTCAGTTCCACAGAGTAAAAAACTCACAGATGCCGTACAGAACCACCAGACCCGACACCATGAAGACGGGGTGCCAGTTAAACTGCAGGTCCGATCCATCCCAGGCGAAGCCGCCTTGCCACACGCCGCTCCAGCAGCTGACAAACAGCACGCAGAGCAGGCCCAGACCCAGGCACAGCGAGAAGGACCAGTAGAAAGACTCAGGAGGCCTCATGTTTACAAGACGGGGATGGAGATAAAACAGGCTGTGGCACATTCAGGAAAAATCTGTTAAAATGGAGATTTTGTAGGAAATAAATAATTAAATAATAAACGAGAATGATTTAAAAAAATTATATAAAATCCTATCAGTTTAGGTAAGCAACAAGTAAATTCGACAACATTTCTCTGGCGCACATAAGATCTGAAAATCCTCACTTACCAGACGTTTGCTTTACTCTAACACAACTCTGCTCTGTTTTCACAAAGAAGTTGTTCCTTTTCATGCTGAGGTTACATCAGGAGTCATTTCTGATGTTTAATAATCCTGCAAGGAGGGAGGGAGGGAGATTTGTTCTGCCGAGTTTGTGTGAGAAGAATATTTTCCTGCCTCCGTGTCGTTCATTGACGCACATTGGTTATGGTGTAGTCATGTGGAAAAAACAACAACAACAAAAGCATCAGGTGACTTCTTTGAACAAAACATTGTCCCCTTTGTTTATTGCTCAACATTTTAATTCTTAGAGATATATGTGAATGTAATGGATGGTAAAAAATAAATAAAAAAAGTGCACTGACCATGGTTACAACACACTCCCAAGACAGAACAAGAAATCTCCTTTGTACTAACTGTAAAGCATGGCATTGGGGGTGTCATGATTGGGCAAAATCCAATTGACATAGTTTCTGCTCTCCTGTCAAAAAGTAGCTAATAAAGATATATTAAACATTTATATAACAGCACTAATAAATAAATCCATTTTCAGAAGAAAAAGCAGGGTTGAATGCCATATTGCTGAATGAATAATGACATTTAAAGAGTAATAATTGGAAAAAAGAAAAGGAAAGAAATGATCAAAGTTGACCATAAATAGAGTGAAAACAGCACAATAACTTTTGGGGTGGCTGTGGGGCAGCGGTAGGGCACCAATATTGCAGGTTCGATTCCCGCCTTGCACGCCCATGAGTCCATGCGTCCTTGGGCAAGACACTGAACCCCACCTTGCCTCTGGTGGTAGGCGGGCGCCTGTGTTAGGGGATTGGAGCCGCCACCAGTGTGTGAATGTGTGTGTGACTGTAAAGCGCTTTGGGCCTTGTTGGTAGAAAAGCGCTATGTAAGTACACGGCATTTAACAATAACAAAAAATATACTTTTGTGAAAAATGCCAGCGCCGGATATCGAAGCAGCGAGCTTCTGAACCATAGAAAGGAGCAAAGGTTTTCAAGGATTCCTCATGTGTTTCAATGGCGGCAAAAATCCTGGAATCATCTTGAAAAATTCAAGGAAAGACCAAAAGTTTCAGCTTGAAAAAGCTGAAAAAGCTGAACATTTTAATGGCTCAGTGGGTAAAAAAGCGAAAATTTGTAGGAGTTAAGCGGTAAAAGCTGATGGAAGATACTGCAATAAAGAAATAAAGAAAGAGAAAGAGGAAAATAATAGGTTGAAGGCTTTATAGCATTTGGATTCAACCAATTAAAGCCAGAAGTGGCGATGTGCGGCCCACAAGTGAGACCCGCCCTGACCTTCTCTGCCCTCTTTTGACCTGCCCTAACTGACTAAGCAGCAGCTACACGCCCCTCACTTTCTTTTCTGCCTCTGCCCCAACCACCTTGGTTAGACTAATTCATTTAAACAAACACATTTTTTCAGAATGGCGGCTTTTCTATTGGATTTACCTCCGTTTTTGGTCGCCTGGGGGTGACAAACAGGTCGATATGATTTTTAGAAGAATCTGCAAAAGTAAACTTTTGGATTTCCTTGGCAACTGAGGTTTTTGGTTTTTGGTCACGCCCACATTCCCATTATGTTTATATCGTATGTTATATCATTTTGTTCACATTATTCTGGTGAAAAAATATCAGAGAACCAGGGAAAAGTCACTTTTGCGAGCTCAACGTGCTAACGTCGTTCAAAATCGACAAACTTCCCACTGCTGCTCGATGAGTTAGGAGGGGATAGATTGAAATCCCAAGGAGTTTAAGCCTTTTTCACCAGAGCTTTAGCTCCAGTGTTTACATTCTTACGACTACCGTAACTCTTTAATCGTTTACTCTGTTATTGATTCCAGCAGATTCTGAGGTGGAGAAAAGCACCTTTTGTCTAATACACTTTACATTTGTAAAGTATTGCATAATGGCGCAAGGCTGACAGGAAGAGCTGCTTTTCTTTTCACCAGAAGCTGCTGATTCACAGCTGTTGCGTGAACAGACAAAGATTTATGATATGTCAAAAATTATTCAGATGCTGCTGCCAATAGCTCCAGCGTTAACACATTTGCGGAAGAAACTAAAGAGGATTTTTTTTTTTAAATTAAAGATGGCGGCCTCTTCCAGAGGTCAAAGGTCAACCACACTTTGGCTGTGTCTGGACCTAAACTGGTGGCTAGTGTGTGAAATTTCATGAAGATTGTTTGAACAAAAGTTTTCTTTTCCAGTACTGTACGACAATATAAAATTATTTATTATATCAAGTTCCTGTGGCCATCCCATAATAATTTCCAAACTTCCTTTGGACTTCCTTGACACGTTTGGTGAGTTTTTGAGTATGTGATGAGGGAGAAATTTTCACTCAAAAGGCGCAAGGCGAGAACTGCTGTGGGACAGATGACTGTTTATTATAGGAACATACAGACGAAAAGACAAAATCTTTCTATAAAATTGTTCTTAAAGACCATAGAGAATTTTATTTCTTTAATAATTCCTTATGCATCAAACTCCTTTTATTTATTTTTTACTACCGTTTCCTGGTTATTGTCTTGTTTAGAAGATCAGTTTGTGAAAGTTGGTTGCTTTTGTTGACAACACATGTTTAGAATAATTAAACAAGGTGAAGAGGCAATCTAGCCACAGGGGTTGCAAGCCAGTAACTTCTGTGCCGGTCCCAAGCCCGGATAAATAGAGAGGGTTGCGTCAGGAAGGGCATCCGGCGTAAAAAATTGCCAAAATAACCATGCGAATCATCCACAACACTTTAGACATACCGGATCGGTCGAGGCCCGGGTTAACAACGACCGCCACCGATGCTGTTAACCTACAGGGTGTCGGTGGAAATTTGACTACTGTTGGTGGAAGAAAGAGGGGAGGCAGAAGGGTCCGTGGCCAGAGAGAGAAGGGAAAAGGCAGGAACATAGGTTTGAGAATAGGGACTCTTAACGTTGGCACAATGACAGGGAAAGGCAGAGAGCTGGCAGACATGATGGAGAGAAGGAAGGTAGATGTACTGTGTGTGCAGGAGACAAGGTGGAAGGGCAGCAAGGCACGTAGTATTGGAGGAGGATACAAACTGTTCTATCATGGTGTTGATAGGAAGAGAAACGGGGTAGGAGTGATTCTGAAGGGGGAGTTTGTAAACAGTGTTCTAGAGGTGAAAAGAGTCTCAGACAGGATGATGAGCCTAAAGTTAGAAATTGAAGGGGTGATGGTGAATGTAGTCAGTGGGTATGCGCCACAGGTTGGCTGTGAGTTAGAAGTGAAGGAGAGATTCTGGAGTGAGTTGGATGAGGTCATAGAGAGTTTTCCCAGAGGAGAGAGAGTTGTTATTGGAGCAGACTTTAATGGGCATGTTGGTGAGGGCAACAGAGGTGATGAGGAGGTGATGGGCAGGTTTGGTGTGAAGGAAAGGAATCTGGAGGGACAGATGGTGGTGGACTTTGCGAAGAGGATGGAAATGGCTGTAGTCAACACTTACTTCCAGAAGAGAGAGGAACATAGAGTGACATACAGAAGTGGAGGTAGGAGTACTCAGGTGGACTACATCCTATGTAGACGAGGTCATTTGAGAGAGGTTAATGACTGCAAAGTGGTGGTAGGAGAGAGTGTAGCCAGACAGCACCGCATGGTGGTGTGTAAGATGACTCTGGAGGTCAGGAAGAAGAAGAGAGGGAAAACAGAAAAGAAGACCAAGTGGTGGAAGCTACAGAATGAAGAAACTTGTGAGGAATTTAGGCAGAAGTTGAGGCAGGTCCTGGGTGGTCAGGATGAGCTTCCAGAGGACTGGGAAACTACAGCAGAGATTATCAGGGAAACAGGTAGGAAGGTGCTAGGTGTGTCATCTGGAAAGAGGAAAGACGGTAAAGAGACTTGGTGGTGGAATGAGGAAGTACAGGAATGCGTCCAGAGGAAGAGGTTGGCTAAAAGGAAGTGGGATGTAGAAAGGACTGAGGAAGGTAGACAGGAGTACAAGGAAGCGCAGCGTAGAGTGAAGAGAGAGGTGGCAAAGGCCAAACAGAAAGCTTACGATGAGCTATATGACAGGTTAGACACAAAGGAAGGAGAGAAGGACTTGTACAGGCTAGCCAGACAGAGAGACAGAGATGGGAAGGACGTGCAACAGATAAGGGTGATTAAGGACAGAGATGGAAAGGTGCTAACAACCCAAGAGAGTGTACAGAAAAGATGGAAGGAGTATTTTGAGGAGCTGATGAACGAGGAAAATGACAGGGAAAGAAGGGAGGAAGATGTGGTTGTTGTGGAGCAGGAAGTAGCAGAGATTGGAAAGGATGAGGTTAGGAAGGCTCTGAAAAGGATGAAGAGCGGAAAGGCCGTTGGTCCTGATGACGTACCTGTGGAGGTATGGAAGTGCCTAGGAGAGACAGCAGTGGAATTTCTAACAAGGTTGTTCAATAGGATTTTAGAGAGTGAGAAGATGCCTGAGGAATGGAGGAGAAGCGTTCTGGTCCCAATCTTTAAGAACAAGGGTGACACGCAGAACTGCAGCAACTATAGAGGAATAAAGTTGATGAGCCACACAATGAAGCTGTGGGAAAGAGTAGTGGAAGCCAGGCTTAGGAAGAAGGTGGAGATTTGTGAGCAGCAGTATGGTTTCATGCCCCGTAAGAGCACCACTGATGCCATTTTTGCTTTGAGAATGTTGATGGAAAAGTACAGAGAAGGTCAGAAGGAGCTGCATTGTGTGTTCGTAGATTTAGAGAAGGCGTATGACAGGGTGCCGAGGGAGGAGCTGTGGTACTGTATGAGGTCGTCTGGAGTGGCAGAAAAGTATGTCAGAGTAGTTCAGGACATGTATGAGAGAAGTATGACGGTGGTGAGATGTGCTGTAGGTCAGACAGAGGAGTTCAAGGTGGAGGTGGGACTACACCAAGGATCAGCTTTGAGTCCTTTTTTGTTTGCTATGCTGATGGACAGGCTGACAGACGAGGTAAGACAGGAATCTCCCTGGACAATGATGTTTGCGGATGACATTGTAATTTGCAGTGAGAGTAGAGAGCAGGTGGAGGAACAGCTAGAGAGGTGGAGGTTTGCTCTGGAAAGAAGAGGTATGAAGGTCAGTCGTAGTAAGACAGAATACATGTGTCTGAACGAGAGGGATCAAGGTAGAAGCATTAGGTTACAGGGGACTGAGGTGAAGAAGGTGCAGGAGTTTAAGTACTTGGGGTCAACAGTTCAGTGTGATGGGGATTGTGGAAAAGAGGTGAAGAGGCGAGTGCAGGCAGGTTGGAGCGGTTGGAGGAAAGTGTCAGGAGTGTTGTGTGACAGAAGAGTGCCAGCAAGACTCAAAGGAAAGGTGTACAAGACAGTGGTGAGACCAGCTCTGCTCTATGGGTTAGAGACGGTAGCAGTGAGACAGAGACAAGAGGCTGATTTGGAGGTAGCAGAGATGAAGATGTTGAGGTTCTCCTTAGGAGTGACCAGGTTAGACAGGATAAGGAACGAGTACATCAGAGGGACGGCTCATGTTGCCTGTGTCAGCGACAAAGTCAGAGAAGCCAGACTGAGATGGTTTGGACATGTTCAGAGGAGGGATAGTGGATATATTGGTAGAAGGATGTTGGAGATGGAGCTGCCTGGCAGGAGGGCAAGAGGACGGCCAAAGAGGAGATACATGGATGTCTTAACAGAGGACATGAAGTTGGCTAATGTTAGGGTAGAAGATGTCCATGATAGAGTGAGGTGGAAAAGGATGATTCGCTGTGGCGACCCCTGATGGGAAAAGCCGAAAGAGAAAGAAGAAACAAGGTGAAGAGGCATAAAAAGATGCAAATGAAAAAGCTTTCTATGAAAATAGTCAGCTGGGATGTGCATTCTGAAATTAAAATATACAAAATAAAATAATTTTTTTCCATCTGATTGGATTTTAATTCAGGATGGAGCTTTTTTTGTCATTTCTTTCTCCTCAGAACCTCTGTAGTTCTTGTTGACCCTCTTTTTTTTTATTTCTGTGAATATTTCAAATTGAAAACTCGTTGTTTTCTTCATGTTTCATCTCCACCTCCAGCGATGGGAATTCAATTTTAAATTGAGAGTTTGCAATTTAAGCTAAAATATGTTCTGGGGATCATCTTATAAACACTGAAAGCAAACGTGATGAGGGAGCCAATGGCCCTCCGTTCTTTAAATTTTTTTTATTTGTTTTGTAATAAAGTTCCTCATTCTTTGATCTTTGAGTAGACCTGATCCAAAAGATCTGTCAGAATCTGGAATCAGCAGGGTGGGAGAACTTACGTGCCAGGATGTAGCAGGCCTGTTCATTTTAAAAGATTCTTTTTTGATTTTGTTAACCACACTTTTGATTTTTTGGTCAGTTTTACTTTAATCCATCCATTTTCTAAACCCGTTTGGTTGTGTTTATAGACCTAACCTAGTGGTGAACAATTAACAGTCGAACCAAGTTTCTTTTTTTTTTAATATATATTATTACATTTCTCTTTTCAGATCAGTGATGTAGCAATGCATTTTAAATTTATGAAAATTAAACAGCAGTCATTATTCTACCTGTAAAGCAGGACTGGGTGAGAATCATGGTTTGGCTGCTCATTTTTGGATGTGTTCCAGAAAGTTTTTGATTTGTAAAAAAAATAAATAAATAAATAAACGTACGTTTTGTTTTATTTCAGTGTTTAGAAGAAAGCTGATCTACTCGAGAAGAGAAGTTGAGGTTTGTGAAGATTCGAACATCTAAAAGCTGGAATGTTGAAACTATTGGTATAAAATTACATTTTTGTTCTCAAAAATATCTGATTGGAAGACATTTTTGTTGCGGTTGAGTAAATTTGCATTTGTTTTAGGTCATAGTTGAGTGAAAATTAGGTGAAACACCACAAACGTGAGCAGTTCTGCACCAAACAAAAAAAAAAAAAAATCAACCCGACTGTCAGGATTGATAAACATTTGGTGACGTTCCCTTTAAGATTTTACAACATGCTGTATTTTGCATGTGGAGCTCAGAAAAGGGTTAAGAAAATTAGCTGTTTTTCCTGATAAGATGCCACGTGGATGAAGTTCCTCCACCGTGACATTGGATTTCACAGAATCTATTAACGGCCAACAGCCTGGAGCAGATGATCACAGAGGTCAGTCACACACAAACGCACCACATGAAAGTTTCATCTCATTTTACTTTGTCTTAACAATGCAAAGGTGAGGAGGTCAGAGATGGGGTCATGCATGTCCCCCGACGTGGTTTCTACACGTCGTACAGCAGGACGGTGACGGGTGCACTCAGCGCCATGTTGAGAAGGATTTGTTTGGAACAGACGTTTTCGTCGTCTTCGTCCTCCACAAAGACGGACAGGAAGCGCTCCGGCTCCCAGGGCACTTCCTGAGTCTGGGAGGCCGGCACGCGCACGCAGCTGACGTCCTTCCTGAAGGCGAACTTTTTATCCCCGGGATTCTCGGACGCGCTCGGGTCCTCGTCGCTTTGAAAGGAAGCGATGAAGGCGTCGATCTCCTGGGCCTTCTCTGTGATGAACACTCGCACGTTCCTCCTGCTGTAGTTGCTCATCTGGCAGGCAGAGCTGTTATTCCCCATGATAGGTCAGGACTGTGTGTTTAAGGCAGACTGGGATTAAAAACAAACTACATTTCAACATTTGCTGCTTTGATGCTGCAGCCTGACATGATGCATCCCTGCTAAAGCTTTTCCATTGTGGCGTGCTGAAACTATCGCAGCTGCACACTTTCATAAAACCCCTAAAAGCCTGAGGCACATTCCTGAAAACAACAAAACAAGCTGTGGATGAGCGAAGAAAAACAAACATGTGGCGTGGATCAAAGGCTGACGTGCTTCTTACCTGCTGATTCGGAGGTGGCGTCTGACAACAGCGCACTGAAACAGTCTTCCTCACCTCAACACTTAGTCTTCTGGTCAGTCTGATAACATGCAAATGTTAGAATATATGCCGCTGCCTCCACGGACCAGACACACTGCTTTGAATTCTGACGTGCGGAGAGATTAGCACAGAAGGGGGAGAATCATAGGTTCAGTTTGCATCAGATTATGTTCTCACAAAGTTTCATCAGTCGTCACACACCTGGGAATGCGTAATTTGCAGAAACAGCTGCGCTCGAGAACCATTTGATGGCTTAACCCTCCAATCCAACCCTTTAATGTTGAGCGCCAAGCAGGGTGGTATGACTCCACTATGGATTTGAACCCACAAGCTACAAGTCTGAGGGGCGCACACTCTTCCACTGAGCCACCAAGTTGGTAAAATTTTAAGTCTCAATCATCCTCAGCTGTTTAAAGTGTTTTTTAGCTTCTTCTTGTCACGCTCTTTCGCGTTCAATTTCCGTTTATAGTTTCCATCCGTCTGTCTTCCTGACACTAAGGGGTTATAAACTGGACGTTTTTCCCTCTGCTTGATGAATCCCGAGCCAACAATCATCCATCTCGGCTTAAATTGATCTAAAACAGCAAAGCCCAGAATCAGGAACCACATTAGGTGAGCTTTCTGTTCCATATTGTTGGCTCTTCTCCTGTATCTGCTATAATTCAGTCGGGCTTTACTCCACCAAGGCCACGTCAGTCACAATCAAAGAACAAAATAGACAAGACGGGTTTGAGTTCAAATATCTGCCAACAATGCAGACGATTAGGCAAAAACAGGCTTTGGAAAATCAAACAATGTGCTGTTTGGATCTGCTCAAAAAGAGTGAAAACTGTGCGAAAGACAACAGCAGTCAGCCACGGGTGCAGATGAAACCTGCGTTTGTTGTTATGGCGACGGTTGCGATGCAGCATCGATGCCTGGACCTTGACCTCGCTGTTCCTACTCCTTCATTTGCATGAGGCCCTGTTGCTCACCAGGAACTGCAAAGGTGGTAGAAACATGCAGGCTGCTGCGATGAGTCTAAACTTCTTTATGTTCCTTTTTAAACTTTTATAAAATCTATCAACTTTCTGCGATTTTCCAAATTAATGTAACATTTAGTCACTAGATACAGTTTTAAAACATGTGTTTAAAAGAGAGAAAAAGGAAAAATTAAAGCTGTGAGTGGCGTTGTATGGCCCTCGCCGCCCCCTCCTGACACGCCCTCAGTCACGAGTTTTTCAAAATGGCAGCTTTTCTATTGGTTTTATTTCCATAGCAACCATTTTATTTTTTGGTCGCCTGGGGATGATGTACATGTTTATGTATCTTTTAGCAGATTCTGCTAAAGTCAGTTTTGTGAATTTCCTTGGCAACTGAGGTTTTTGTTAACCACGCCCACATTCCTAATGTATCCATTGTGTATGTCATGTCATTTAGTTCAGCATATTACCGGTACATTTTCACAATGTTCTGGCAAAAAATGGGCGAGCAACAGGAGAACGCTGCTTTTTGTTAGCACGCGCGGCAATGGTGTTCGGAATTTACAACTTCAACATTTTTTACCGAGTAGCTTCCACAAAGGATGCTCGTGGAGTCAGGAGGCGAGAGATCAAAACCCCTTAAGGAGTTTAAATTCATAGAAGGTACTAGAGGGGATTTTCTTTTTTTTAAATTCATGATGGTGGCCTATTCCCAAGGTCAAAGGTCAAGGAAACTTGTGGTTTGAATTGGCGGCGTGTGTTTAAAATTACTCGAAGATCGCTTGAACAATGGTTTTCTTTTCCCATGTTGGGGGAAAATCCGTAAACTTCACACTATGCCGCTAAGCCGGAGGTCCTGTGGCCGTCCCCTAATAATTTCAAAACTTCCTTTGGATTTCCCGGATACGTGTGTTTTTGCCTGCGTGAATTGATTTTGACTTTTTGGGGGGGGGGCTTTACGTTTTCTGACACAGTGAGGGGTCGTTCACAATGCTCAAAATCCATTTTGACCGGGTAGCGTGTGCAAATGTTGGGGAGTTTTTGAGCATGTTGTGAGTTTGTTTGAGTATGTTGATGAAGAAGTACTGCAAAAACAATCTGGTCCTTGCAGTCCAGGACTGCTGGGAAACATCAAAACATCAAAATTAACTGCTCAGGACTTTTGCTTTTTGTGTCAAAGAGACAGAGAAGCAAGAGAAAAATGAAAAATTAGCTCCGTTCTTCTTTGAAAGAACAGAGCTAATACATTCACATGCAAAGCAGAAGTGTGCAGCAAAGATAAAGACCTCTGTTGCTGCATTTATGCTTCCCTATTAGGCCTGTTCCTCAAACAATGAGGCAGTGGCTGCTGCTGGCGTCTCTGCTGCTCTCTGACCTGAGTGCCCCCGGCGACGGGGATTGGATTACGGATGACTTCAGATGGCCTCTGTGCAGAAAACTTCTGCTCCTCAGAATGAAAGTTCCCTGCAAAGGTCTGAGGATCCTTCAAACAGCAGGTTTCCGTGGAGACCACAAGTCCAGAAGGATGGGTTCAGCCTTTTACAGGGCCTCCGAACCCCCAAAAGCTCAAGATCGGACTCTCTGGGAGAATTTGGGAATAATCCTGAGGAATCCGACGTCTGCACCGGTATGGTTTTTCATTTGACTTAATGTGATAAGAGTGTGTTCACCTGTGGGTGCGTTCCTGTTTCACTGGCTCTGTGCTGCTGCTGCTCCCTGCATAGCTGCGCCAATGATCAGCATTCCAGGTGAGGTCGCCACAGATTACAGAGCAGCCAAGCATCACACGCGTGACACCTCCACCCGCATGGGGGAAGACGATTCCTACAGCCCAACTGATTTCACACGGATAAAAAGGAAATAACACATTCGTTTAGGAAATGAGATTCAAATGAAAAGATTTGAATCTATTCAAGCAGTTTCTCCAATAAAAAAGTCGTATAATCATAAAAAATGTGGCAGAGCAGTAACACTTTTTGAATAAAGTGTGCATTTATTACAATATTTTAGTTATTTTATTTAATAAAAAGGGAAAAAGTAGCCCAATAACATCCTCAACAACACCCAAATTAACAAGTTAACATTTAACTGTAAGCTATAAGAGAAGTAATATATAACTTTTAAAATGTAGTTATTCCCAGTGGGTGAAAAAAATTGCAAAAATGCTCTGCACCTTACATTTTCAGGAAGATTAAAATGGGTAAAGTTAGGAGGGAGATGTCATATTTTTTAATAACCTGAAATTTCTAATCTGAAGCACTGCAGAACAATTTTTTCGATTAAACTTTCATCCCACATGGGTGAAAGTTGTAATCACAGCTTTAATTTTAATTTATTTTGAAGCACCCGAGATGGATGTTTTAAGATGACCCCAAAAAGTTTCTGCTTCTGCTTCAATTGAGGTAATTTTTACAAATGAAAATGTTTTAGGGAAAATTTTAAAAAATCCATTAAAAGTGCTTCACACCTTCTATCAGCTCAATGATGCAAAAAAGTATTTTATTTACAAGACGCTGTTTATTTTCCAACAAGCAAGCCAGCATGACAAACCAATGTTAGTGCATTTAATCCAATTATTTATTTTTACAAATGAATGATAAAAATATCAACTAATCAAATAAACTACTAAAAAATGAAAATGATTTTTGCTAAAATGTATAAGTCTTGATGGAAAATTTTAAATAATCTATTTAAAATAGTATGTTAATTTATCTGTATTTGCTAAATCTCCTTTTACTTAAAATAATGTTTGAAAAATATTGATTACTTCTAGATTTTAATTGTTAAATAAGATTGGAATGAAATCCTTAAACTAGAGCTCAACTAATGTGAAGCAAATGCCGTAAAGTTCACACTCTATCCTATAAATCTAATTTCTTTTCAACACATGGAACTCATTTAGGAAAAAATGTCTTCACAGATGCAAATAAGTGGTGATGCATACCAGTAGATGGCGCTGTTAGCCATGAGTGATGAGTCGATGAATGCCTGTTATTGTCACTGCAGTGAGTGTGGCAGAAACTGTCTTAGCAATCCATTTTTAGCAAAAGCTGGAGGCTGGAATAGGCAAAATTATATGGGGGGGGGGGGAGAGGATGCCTGCAGATCAGATGAACTGACTAAAACGGACAAAAATGTGATGTAAAAGTTTACAAATGTAAAAAAAAAGCAAAGATTTAATACAGGAACTACAATCATGTATTAAAAACGGCTATAGAAAAGGAAAGTCCAAACCATTTCCAACCAATAGACAGTCAATGTATTTGATGTCACCTTATCTTGTTTGGACTTCTGCTTCTGTCGTTTCAGACCAAAAGAAATTTTCACGGGGAGCAAAATCCTGTTCCAGTTCTGCATGATTTTAGTGAAACGCGCCACATGAGCGTGGACGTGATTGAGAGAGGAGCTGGTTCAAAGTCTGCGTGGCTGCACCGTCCCTCCACGACCTCCAGCCGCGGTTCTTTGTTGGAGGAACCCAGGAGCCTCTCACCTGTCACTGCGGCCCAGCCACGCCGATGCCTCACAAAGAGGTGCAGTCAAGCAAAAGGTGGGGCTGCTTCCTGCTGTCCAGATGATGGCAAAACCAAATCAGCCACACCTGAGGAGGCAGAACCCCGAGTGAGAGCAAAGGAGCTCACGCGGCGAGCGGCGGACGTTATAAAGCGCCTGATTGATTACAGACAGAGGCCTGTAATCAGCCGTCCTGACACCGTCCGAGCTGCTCAGCTGCACGCCGGCCTTTCAGCGAAAACGCCTGACATCTCACAGCTGCAGATGAAAGCAAGTGTTGCGGTGGAAACGTTTCATGAGGACTTCTCTTCATCCAAACGTGTCCGGCAGCAACTTTCTTTAACAACTTCATCAAGGGAGGAAGAGTTTTCTGTTCTGAGGCAACTCCAGTTGGTTTCCAGAAGGAACAAAGGGCCTAAGAATAGACCCCAGTATGTGATAAGGCCAGATGATAATGAATATTTCAGTGGGAAAACAATCACAAAAGAGTCTGAGCCACCCGTCCTCAGGGGAGGCGGGAAAAGAGGAAAATCACACATGAGAACTGCTGAGAATGAAAAAAGTAAGGGCTTGCTGAACCTGCTTGGTTCTCCCAAAACAGACCCTGATGGTGTTGGTCTAAAAGGCGAATCATCTGACGCCCTGATTGTGACTTTCCTTCAAGAAACAGAAATCCAGACAGAAAACCGGGAATCGGCAAACGTACGTTCAAAGGGGTTGTCCGTCTTTCCAGCCATGACCGACGTCCAGACTGAACCAGAAACATCAGAATGCAGATGCTCAGACGGAGGCGAGCGCTCAGCAGAGAAGGAAGAACGAATAAAATCAGCTGATGAGGACGTGGCGACTGTTAGAGCGGAGGAACCAGAACTTTCTGGGACTCTAGATGTGAGCAAAAACACCAACGAGGACAATTCTGCACTGCCTACACCTCTCCAACTCAAGACGACTGAAACCCCAACAAATGCGTTGGCGACTGAAAAGACCACAACAAAAATCCCAGAAACGACAAGAAGAGACGAAGAAACCACGAGTCCAGAGGCCAGCACTCCTGCAGTCACATTTACGACAGAGACGACAACCAGGATCGCGTTCTTAGGCCTCAGAATGAGGGGCAACGTTCACACAGCGCTGACGGGCGACATCACAACGTCACTGGACGAAGCCATGGAGAGACACAAGCAGAACGCTGAACCCTCCAAACCGGTGGAAACGACCCAGAAAGAAACCACAAGAGTTCATCCAGAGGTGAGTCAAACTGCAGACCCGGCCTCCAGTGACGGTTTCAGTCAACTGAAACCAGAAATATACCATTCACTGTATATGAGAGCTGGATTGAGTGGGCCCTACCCACTGGTGATACAAACAGGAAGTACCTCCTCACTGGTTACATGAGGTACTAGGTAGCTAATCCAACCTAATAAAAAAAAAACATAAAAAGCTAAAAAAGACTGAGCTAAAGTGGCAGCGAAGCACAATATATTTGAAATGAAATCATTTGTTTTATGGTGCCAGTCTTCAACATAATCGAGCATCAGATTGGTTCAAAGCGATCAACGCGTTTCTTGAGTTTAAAGAAAAATTAAAAGCAATGTGGGATTTCGTGTCCAATCAGAAGAGAACAAAAATTGTCAGCCCGTGTCACTAATACATCTTTTTTTTTAACTGATCCCCAAACTTTAAACCACTTTTTGACTCAAAACAGGAAGTCTCATGGTCAGCAATGAGGTACCCAAATCATGACTCCTCCACTACCGTGCTCAACTGTCATAGGAAACTCTTGTTGACTCCTCTGCCTAATGAACGGTGTGTTTCACAGGCTAGAAGTGAGCCCGTTTGGCGCTGTGGGGGGCTGGTCGCTCGCACTGAAGCTGGATGGAAACACTGCATGGAGAGACTTGGTTCAGCCGCGTCCAGAAGGTTCTCCTCAAAGGAAGCTCCGGATGTGAGGAGACCCGAGGAGGCGCCTTTAGAGGGCAGCGACCCTCTCAGTGATGACGGAAACGAACACTTCTACTATTTTGATGGCGTTGTGAAAAAAGTTTCTGCAACCTTTGATCCCATTATCAGGAGGCAACGTCTCAGAAGAAGCAAAACTGAGAAAACATCAAGTCAGAGACAAAATACTTTGATTTAGCCTCAAACTGGGAAAACAAAAAAACTACTGATGTGGAAACAAACGTTCAGCTTTTAAAAGAGTCATTAAGCTTTGTTTTTGTAAAGATTTTAAACTGTCCTTGTGCTTTTGTTTCTATTTATCTATTTAAAATGTGTTGTCCTCCTCAATAAAAAATAAGGTAATTAGTTGTTGTTCATGGGACCTCCATGTTATTCTTGACTGTAAATTAAAATCAAAGCAGTGTTAAGGATTTTAAGGCTTCATGTAGACTGTAGATCTCTAAAGCTGCAAAGAAAATAATTGATGACGTTTATCCTACAAATTCCAGGACTGTGTAGTAAAAAGGAAGAAATATACGACTTATCTGGGCTCTTATTATATTTTTTAAAATGTACTTAAGTATATAAAGAGAATAAAGCAAATTTTTTTAAGAATTCCCTAAACAATTGTTTCTTCAATCAATAAAGTATATTTTAAAATATCCCAAAAGTCTAAACATCAGTTTCCATAATTATGATAATCTTTGGAAATCCAGTCGTGTTTTTGATGAATTTGTGTTAGGGAGAGGGTTTTATATTAAAAATTTGATTCTTTTTTGCTTCTTAGAAATAGAACTGTATAGTTACCTGATCCTACATTAATCCTCTGGATTTTTACTGTTTCAAACCTGATAACTGTCAAAAGTTGTTAGAAATTATGGGATGGAAATTTTCTTTTTTTCGATAAAGGATGCGTTTCCTGTCCTAAAGGAAATAATAAAGGAAACATTGAAGCTCATTTCCTTAGAATTTAAGAATTTATTTTAGACATTAGAATTAGAATTTAGACAAAAGAAAAAAAATTAAGAGCTGAAAAAAAAGACAAAAAAAAACTAAAACCATCTGCATGAACGCTTTCATGCTGAAATAATCATTTATTTAAATTTTTGTTTTTCTCCAATTTATCCTCTTAGTATTTCCTTAAAATCTAAAACCCAACTATTCATAAATGGGATGGGATGTTAAAATAAATGTATATGGTTAGGATTTTATTTTTTGGGATAAGATAGAAATAAAAAACAGCCTTAATGCGTTTATAAAACCTGCAGAAACATGTTCTTTTTCGCAAAGATGAACAAAAAAAAACTAACTTATGACCAACAAATAAATGAAATAAACAGACATGAAGCAGATTTGCACAGAACCTTTTTCGGTTAGACTTAAATATCTGCAGCACTTCAAAGAAATGCTAAAGGATAATGTCTGATGAGGTGTCCTTTATCTGCAATTAATGGTCGACTGAATTGTCAGACGCTGGTCATTTCTGACAGAAATAAATACTAAATCATTTATTATTACTTTAATCGTGTAATTTTTAAACATTTAAATCACTTTTCAAAAGAAGCTGACTATTTGACATGGGGCGTGAAGTGATAAGCATAATTTGAGAGGGAAAGTTCACTTTTTTGTTTTTGTCCAGATGATGAAGGAAAAGTTTGTGCCACAGAAACAAAGTCCACTAGTTGTTTTTTTTTCTATAAGAAAAAACCTTTTTTATCCTTTTTTTTCTTATTTATCTTGTCTTTGGAGCTACTGTAATGAATCAGTTTCTCCCATCCATCCGTCCATCTCTCATCTATCCACCATTAACTCTAATCAATAAATGTCCACCAACAAAAAATTGCTTTCGATAGTTAAAATTGAAACTACGGTATTTATAAAGAAATGTTTCAAGTTTCAGTTGTTCTGGTTACTAGTTAGCAATTTAAATGTCATGTGACTGGAACCCTGCAGCCAATCAGAATTGAGTATATTCATTCGGATCATCACGGTATAAATGCTAAAGTCAGCTAGCAGCGTGACGCCAACTTTAGCTAGAATGGTTTTATTTATTGTCGACTTTCTGTAAAGATTGGGGGATTTAAAACCTGCACTTCAGGGTTATTTCTTTTTAACTTTTAAGTTATTTTCCCAAAATTAGCAAATAAGCAGAAATACAAGACTAACAATTACTTTTATAATTGTTGCAATTACGAATTATGTAGTGTTATGCTCATTACGAAGTTCAGGACAAACAAGTTGATCAAACGGGACTCAACTTTAAGTTCAATAAGCAAAAACTTATGAGGATTGTAAAAATTCCCCAATAAAGACAAGAAGAAAAAAGCCCCCAGTGGTTACTTGGTGAACTGCATCCAACTCCAGCTATTTTCGTTTTCAAACGAGCTTCAATCCGGAAGCCACAAAGAGATTTCTTGTTTTGACTGAAAACCAAAACACAAAAAAATCCTCATGTGAATATAAAACATTCCTGCTTCAATCAACAACAAAAAAAAAATCACACTTACCTGAGGCAGTGAAATAAACTCCAATACAAAACAGTCAAAGCATGAAGCCAATAATAAAGGCTGATCGTGGACAAAAGAAATATGTCTTTCTGTACAAAACATTTATTTGAAATCGATGTAAAAACAGTTGTGACAAATGTATATTCTTGAAATCCTTGGCGAGCAGATATATAGGACAGAAACTGTAACAGAATAGTTACACGAGTAAAAGGAGCCGACAGCTCATAGTTACAATCAAAGTGTGTAAAAACAGACATAAAAAACCCCCCACAATTGCACACATTCACTCACACATTCACTCCATATGGTACAAAGAGGGCAGCACATTCACTGCAGCTTTAGGAAAACAAGGTTTGGTTGGTGGAGGGGGGGGGCTTGAAATGTCCCAAGGAACTGATGCCGGGTGCAGTTTCTTTGTCGGCAGTGCCAGCACTGGAGCAACACTTTAACAATATAGAACTCTGACTTTTATACATGAGAAAATGCAGAAACCCCAACATTTCTGGCCCCAGCAGCCTCGGAGTTCACCGTTTTGACACATATGTACACACTCGGGGGGGCTGTGAGGGATGAGAGTACAGCTTTTTAGAAAAGATTTCCTTCATCTGGTCCAATTGAGACGAAACGAGCCGTACCAGCACCCGCGCCGGACATGAACTGTTGACCTAAAAAAAAATGGATTCACGGGCATTTCCACGCCGTCCTAAACCCGCAAGTACGAAAAACGGCACGCCGGCCGCGGCAGACGACAAGCGGGAAGACGAAAATTCAGTCGTTTGGCGCCGTCGCTGAACGCCAAAGCCCAGAAAGACTGCTCTGCAGAGTAGTTTGTTTTTGGCAACTGCATAAATATTGAGAGATAATTATTCGTTTTAATAAATAGATCAATAAATAAAAATGACCTCTGAAGTTCCCCAACATTATTTATGGACAAAAGAGGGCTTCTAGGAGGCTGAAAGAGAAAAAAACCAACAACCAAAAACTAGCTTTTAGGAAGGTTGTTTGCGATTAGTAAGGACGAATATTAACTTCTGTCTTTGCTTTCCTGCTGTTAAGAAGAAAAAACGTCAATGAAAGGAAGGAAACATCTGAAGTCGAAATCTACAAACCATCATCTTGATTTCAATCCTACATGTGCCGAAGGTCAGTGCATGAAAACAGGCACGGTTTCAGTGGCCGAGCTAATGCCACTCCAACAAACCAGTGTATCTCCTCCTGGTAGTGTCTTTGGATCTGGCAGGAGAACCAGATGAGTAGAAACACAGCCGCAGACTTTACAGAGTTCAGCGTTTGAAAAACAGTCTCAGGGATGCAGCCGATGCTGCCTGCCTGAATTTTTTTTGGCTCCTTCTGGAGAAAAAGAAAAAAGAAAAGTCTCAAAATGGACAAACATCCACTTTCCCCTTTTTTTTCTCTCAAATCTACTGGCTCGTTGAAGTGCGGCTGCTCCGCCGCGGCGAGGGTTTAGCCTGAGACGCCGTTTCGTCCGGGAGCGTTGCGTCTTTCGCTGCTCCTTCACAGCACGTCTGCGTGCCTATAGTAGCCCTTTCTGAGGGCCTCGTAGGCGATGCACTCCGCCGAGCGGCGCTGGTCCAGACTGAGCAGAGCGTCCAGCAGGTTGTTGATGTCGGCCTTCAGTCCCTGCTTCTGCATCCAGTTCTTCAGCAGTTCGTAGACTTTGTCGGCGGCGGCGCCGTTCTCTGCGATCCGAATGTGGTTGTCGCTGATGCCAATCAGTCGGAAGAACTTGTTGTGGATCCGCACGTCCAGATATTCATCAAACAGGTCAAAGCTCTTCCTTAAGGACTTCTCTGACCCTTAAAGACAGAAGAACAGGGCGTGAGTCGTTGATCCGTCTGTGCTGCTCAACAATGGATTGTAAAAACAACCTCTGTCATGTTCCGTTCTCCATATCTGTCATATGTGAACAGTATAGCCATTGTTCTTAGCCCTCTGCATAAACAGTCAGTGTGTCTCGGTGCATTTCCCTTCAGGGGATAACAACTTAAAACCTTCTGTGGAAGATCAAAGGCATCCGTGGAGCCGTGTCCTCCTAAATTCATCATGAGAAACAAACTGTGAAAAAGACAGAATGTTCCAGCGCCCCGCGGCCTCGGATCCGGCCTGACTATCATGAGATTACTAACCTATCAAGCAAACAGTGACCTAGCACTATTTTCTTTTCGATGACCTTGCCTTTTCTGTGTGTGAATTAGAAGAAAACTCTTTTTGCGATAAAAGAAGAAATATGGCTTCACAAGAGACAAACTACATAATTTATTACATACAAATATTACATTCAGAACAATAAATGTGATTTAAAATCTTAATTTGTTGCGATTTTGACTCTGCGACCGCCGCTTTTGCTCCACCACCCTGAAATAACGGAGTTTCAATTTGCCACACTTCTCTGTTTGGAACGCCTGACGTCGAACACACCAAACAGGACATAAGGGGGCGCTACAGCAAACAAAAGGACATTTTCCCCCAAATTCACCTGGTATAATTCTTACGTGTCAGTGGTCCTAATAAAAAGTCAGCAGCAGATTTGACTGCCCCAAAAAGAAAAAAATACACAGAACATTCAGCATTTTGTTTTTTGTTTGTTTCTATTATTTTCGAGTGAGTAGCTTTGTGAATAAAATTCAGGAGTTTCATATACTAAAGTTGCTTCTAATAACGGTTTTTCTTCTGGCCAGGAGTCTGCTGAAAAAACTGCTGAACCCAAGTGTGTTTTATCTGTATTTCTAAAATGCTCTGTGAGTAATAGAACTATGGTATGGGGTACTTTATCTTAATAGCTTTCTGCATTTACGTTTCTATAAAATGGGACAGGGGAAGTGACATGAACAGGGACTCGAACTTGAGACTTGAATTTCAGACTTCAGCCCTGGGTCTTTAGTAAAATAGTCTTTTTTCCTTGTTCTTTTATCTTCAGGATGTTGCCGTCCGGTCTAAAAAAGAAAGCTCTCTTTATAAAACTCTTTTTATTTGGAATGCAGAAATATCAACTTCCTGTTATTGTCTCCCCACAAGTTTTTAAAATCTGGTTTCATTAGAATTTTTTTTGACAATAAAACATGATTTAAATTTAAGTTTTAGGACTGTAGACTTGAGTTGTGGGCATCTCTAGATCAGTGTTTTTCAACCAGTGTGCCGCGGCACACTAGTGTGCCGTGGGAGATGGTCAAGTGTGCCGTGGAAAATTGCCCTCATTAACTGATCTAAAAACATTTCCCATCTCCAGGATTTCAGCTCTGTGTTCATCCAAACAGGCATTGAGAAAACACTGAGGAGTTAGGAATATAAAAGATCGTAAAATACTTTTTCTTTGCGTTTATCTTATTTTATTAAAGACATTTTGATAAGAATGACGTACCGCGATTCAGCTACAGCTCCGGCTGTATTTAGGAAAAGTCCCGTCCCTTTAACTGTCTCCACCAATCATTCTTGAGGGGCTTAATCACATGTCATCAGTCTGCCCAATCAGAAGTGGTTAAAGTCTTCACTTCCTTGTTCTTAATTCTGCTGATAAAGTCGCTCAGTTCTAACAAAAATACCAGCTAAAGCTCGTCTTTAGCGGTGTAGCTTTCCACAGAGTCCGGTATCAGACCGTGGAACAAGTTAACAAAACAGTGAAGCTCCGAAAACCGATCTCCGGCCGTTTTATGCACTACATCTCCCATGATGCATTGGGTTGTGAGAGTGACAGGGCACAAGGAGATCTGTCGTTAAACGTCTTGAAACCAACGAACACACATCATACTATTTTTAAATCTTCTAACTTAACTTTTATTGAATCTTTTAGGAAAAAACAGCTGCAGTTTCCAGCTTTTTCTGCAACAATTATCTCCAAAATGCATGTGAGATTGTGGAGGGGCTGTAGATCAATACAAACTATGAGTTTCTCCTTTTTTTTTTAATTTTTGGATGCTGGTGTGCCGCGGGATTTTTTTTAAGGTTAAAGTGTGCCGTGGCTCAGAAAAGGTTGAAAAACACTGCTCTAGATCCATCTACCACCGCGGATTCTTGTTTCCCTCTCGCTGCTGATCAGCCTCATCAATCAATCAATCATGATTGAAGACACCTGATTCAGACAATCAGCATCAACTGATCAGCTGCTGAATGCTGTGACATACAAGTCAGTCTCATCAGTACAATCCAGGGGTTGACATAGCCCAGAAATTTGCACTGGCCCACAGGGCCAGTAGTTTTTGAAACTTACTGGCCCTGCCTGAAAGTTACTGGCCCGACACCGCGCATAGCGGGACCCGCCGCTCCGCAGGTGCTTGCAACTTTAGGGGGGTCCGGGGGCATGCCCCCCCGGAAACTTTTAATATGGTGCAATTTGGTGCATTCTGGTGACATCACTTATTTCTACACTTTTCAATGACTGAAAATAGACCATATCAAACTTAAATCTGCTCTAGTCTGTTTCAGATGTTTTGAAGAGAGCACTGCAGTGTAGTAGGTAACACTAGTTCAGAAGTTTTCATGGTGCTTTTAACGGCAAATATCGCAATAAATCATAAACCTTAAATGTGTTAAAACAATCTAATGGCAGCTTGAACCATTTAACGAATCAAATAAATCCCTTAATGCATTTGACCAATCGGATGGACGCCTTCACATTGTTGACCAATCAGATGGAGCCCTGTTATGTTAGATGTTTGTAACCTATGTCAACGTGGGTCATTTGGAGTATAATTTTTAAACTGGGAATGGTTATTTGGTTATTTTGCTGTTTGTTTATATACCGCAAATTATATCGTTATCGCAATTTTAATCTCTGATTTCGCATATCGCGAGTTTTCCTCATATTGTGCAGGTCTAACTGAGATCATTCAGCTAACTAGAAATACTTACTGCTTACAGTGTTGTAAAGAAAAACAAAATTAAGTAGTTTAACATTCTACTGCATTTGAGTCTGAGATTCAGGTATTTGGAGTTGCCTTTGATTCTTTGACATTCAGCTTAAAGCTTAGTGCATACAGTTTCATCTTCAATGCATTCATTAAATATCTTGCTGTCCATACTACTAATTATACCCACTACTCCATCTAACATATTCCTTTCTATTCCTGCCATGTCTTCCACATCTCTGACATGCTTCAGTCTCTCTTCAGTGACGGTGTCGGATTTATAATCAAATGTAATAATAACCCACTGGCTTGTGCCTTCGTTGTTGCTGTTTAACATTGTTTTGTATTGAATTGTTACATTCAATAAAGTTTGAAAAAAAAAAAATAGTGAGCGCGTGCCGCGTGGTGCTCGGCAGTGAAAGCCGCGCGCGCGCAGGCGGGAGAGAAGGAGAAGTGATCAAAGGTTTCCCATAGAAACCCTTGAAGTCTGAACACAGGACTAGCAGAAAAACTACATTACGAAGACGAGGTAAATCTACACGTTTTCGCAAAATTTACTTTATTGAAAAAGGTGAAGAATATATAAACCGTTAGATATTTTAGCGGCCCGAGCGGACAAGTGAAAAGTAAAGTCTTGTGGTCCGCACTGCTCGAAAAACAGGACCGGGCCAGCGGACAAATGGCTATGTCGAGCCCTGCAATCCATTCAACTGAACATGCGCACACACATCCCTTTCTGTTATTTATTGTGCCACTATTCTTACAGAAGAATTGTGTTTTATGTGTCTATGCAATGTCAATCATAAGCTACTGTCTGCACCTTGAAATGAGTTGCACCTCAGGAATAGATTGTTTTTTTATTTTTAAATTGAACTTGAGGAAAGTTAGCTGCTAAACATCAAGGAGTACTATTTTTCTTAAGAACCATGTTTATAAAACGACCAAAATCAAACCATTTGAAAGAAATCCATTAGAGGATTTCTCTAATTAGAGCGACCCTCTACGACCAAAGATCGCTGTAAACGCAGGCATATGTGCGTTTCAGGCATCCATGTTCAAAACTCTGGCATTCGCGTGTCGCTACACAAGTTTTCAAGTCCGTTTTTGGACTATATGTACGTTGAAAGTTAAACCAGTTGAACTTTGACCAATCAGGGACTCTGATTGGTCAAAGGGGCGTTTGGGTAGTGTCTGTTTTATTGTTATCGTTTAAAAATTGACCACGAAGGAGACATTACCAATTGCTTAATGAGCCCGGCCAGAATTTTACGGCACCAAGTCTTTTCATGTATCCGAATAGAGCTGTGAAAGAAAACGTCTGAGGCAAGATTTATGAGATCTGCACCAAGCCTCTTCCAACTGTGACTACACGCCCTGGTATCTGGTAGTGACAGTTCCGTCTGAACAATGTTCAGCATGTTCTGGAACACGCCACACACTGTGTACGTAGCTTGGTAGCCAGGGGGTGGAGCCAGAACTCTGTTTTAATTCATGCAAAAACCAACACAGCTGTAAAGACTCATTGACATCTTCAAAAGGTCTTACCTAGTAGCGGCACGAGTCGATGTTTTAGGGGGTCATCCTGTGACAAGAGAACACATTTAGGGTCAGGATGTTACAGACAAATAACCACATTTGGGGGGGGGGGGGTTGTTCTGCCCTCACCATGTCTGCAGGCAGATGTCTGAAGGCCGAGGGGCTGTGGCGGGGGGTGCTGCCCGAGGACGCTGCAGTGGGGGGCAGAGCCGACAGACTGGTTTGAGACGAGCTGGTCGTGTTGGGCAAGCTGTCTCCGAGTCCGCGGTCCTCGTCTTCGAGCGGAGGGGACGCCTTCGTCATCCCGACCTGGGTCTCCTGCAAAAGCGGCCGCGACTCGGGGCGGGGCTCCTCGCACTCCAAACCCGAGTTCTGCTTGTTCTGCCGCTCCTCTGGACGGTTTGTGGTCTCGTCCTGAGAGAGAGACGAGCAGAGGATGGGAAACTAGTCACGCACAGGGCTGGAAATGATCGAACCGCGGTACAAAAGTTGGACTTACGATGGGAATCTTGACGATTTCGCTGCTCTGACAGTGACTCTTCACGCCTGACAACAGAAAACGGCTTCAGTCAAAGCACAATGCAGAGTTTTAAAGCTGCAAAACATGCCTTCAACTTACATGGTGTTTGACATGAGGGTCTGCCTTTAAACCACCAAATAGCGACCCCCACGATGATGGCAACGAGCAGGAGGAGAAAGACATAAAGGACTGTGGAAAAGAAACCAATCTGTTCAAGAAAAACATCCACTGGGGGACATTTTTAAAGCTGGGGGAGCAGGAAATTTACCCAGGTGGGTTTGGGAGGCTGAAGCCGAGGTCGGGGAGGGGCGCACTGGCGCAGGTTCGGTGGAGGACGGGCCCCGTTTTTGGCAAACGGTGTTAGAAAACGGGGTGCACTTCTTCACCTCCTCCTCACCCGCCTTACACCTTTTGATAGAAAAATAAAAAAAACATTTTTGTCATTAAACCACAAACGGTTATTTTCCACAACCCCGAAAATGTGTCATTATGTCACACAGCAAAACTTGCATCCACCCAGTATTCTGTAAAAATAAATAAATACCCCCCCAAAAAATGATGACATCACAGCGTGAGAAACCAAAAAAAAAAGGGGGGCCAAATTCTCTTATGGGGCTCGAAAAGAAAATAGTCCAAAATCCACTAACGAAACCAAAACACAGGTGTTGGGAATATCTAGAGGAAGATTTAGAACTATTATGGGATGGCTACACGAACTTCGGTTTGGCGACTATTTTGTGACAAAGTGCGGCTTCCAGGCTTCCTGGCCACCAGGTTACGTCTACAACCACAACCAAAGTTCAGTCGACCTTCGACCTCGGGAAGAGACCACCGTCTTAAATTACAAACAAATAAACCGCCATTGCTAAGGGAATCCAAAATTTTACTTTTGCTGATGTTTCAAAAAAAATTACATAGACCTGCTCGTCACCCCGAGGCGACCAAAAAATGGAATGGTTGCTATGGAGATAAATCCAACAGAAAGGCTGCCATTTTGAAAAAATAAAAAAAAGGTGTTTTTGTTTAAGAATTTGACCACGTGCAGCTCTGACCAGGCTGGAAGAGGCAGAAGACGGGGGAGTAAGGGGCGTGTAGCAGCCGCTTAGCCAATGACGGTGGGTCAAAAAGGGGGCGGCGAGCGCCTTCAGGTCATACTAGCATAATAGCCACTTGCGGCTTTAATCATTTTTACACTGGAGGGGGGGGAGGTTGCATTAAGTCCTTGTTAAAACCATCTTATAGCTGAAATCGGACTCACTTGGCGCAGCGTTTGCAGACTTCGCAGGCCTGCTCTGGAGCACAGAAAGTGCCCGGCTTGCACTGACACCTGGTGTTTGTGGTCACGGTGCACGCCGCTACTTCAATCTGATCTGTGGGAAGTGACAAAGAAAAAGGAAAAGAGCAGAGAAATGTTTACATGTCATCTGTTAAAACCTCCAGGCAAAGCAGAAATCCCCATTTAAAAATACACATTCTAAGGCAAAACATTGCTGCCGAGACACCAAATAGATTCATAATTGATTCACAAGCTCAGACTCCGAAATACAATCAGACACATTTGATATTGAAACAATATGATGAAACTTGTTAGCTTGGGAAGTTAGCTATAATCACAAAAAGTCTCAAAGCCAAGAATTAGAGGAACAAAAACAGAAAATCTTTTCACCTCAGCATCCTCAGTGTCTCGAAAACCAATCTGTGTCCATAAAGGACAAAGAACTGTTTGGCTTTTACCTTTTAGTGAGTTATTTGTAGAGATGTAGTCACTTTTCTCCAGGTAAGTACATTTTTACACTTTTCTGTCACATTTTTTGGGTTTGTTTTGAAGGACAGCTGTCATTGTTACAAAGAAACCTCCCTTTAGGAGATGTGTTAGGAGATGTGATGGAAGGAACAGCCTTTCATCACTCTCACAGACGAGCCTCACGCTTCCCGCTTCCTACACAAATGAGCCCATTTCGCGTACTCTTCCACACTGATTTCCAGCTGTTTCATGGGAACAATTGGGCTGGTTGTCACGGCTTCTCCTAATGTTTTCACCTTTTCTGATGTCATTCTTTCTGCAGCATCTTCCAGTAAATCCTCACGATCAACACTGTGCTCCTATTGATCGATTATGACAAACATTAACCTTATAATTCAAAGGCCAACACGGATTTAAACCACCGCCACTGAACACCTGCTTAGAAAGGAGATCAAACCCTTACCTAAAAAGTTTTTGCTGTCATTTCAGTCCCAGTTTTCAGGAGAAATCAAATTTTTAGCGTTTTTTAAAGTCCTCAAGTCAGCTATTGATGCAGTTGAGAGGTACTTTGGGTCTGGACTGACCTCAGCTGACCTGATTGATGCTGATGCTGTCTTATGTCTTGTGCTGTCTAATGGGGTCCAGGTGACCCCACCCTTACATTGACGTGTTCTCCCTACCATGACAAAGGTGGATGAAAGTGGAGAGGATTTCATGTAATCAATGGACACCAGTGAAGATCACAAATCATTGAAGAAAAAAGGTTCAGAGCACTGTCTAGTGGGTCTAGATGACCCTACTCCCAGCATTAACGTGCCTCCAAGGCTGGGAGTGGGGTCATCTGGACCCCACAAGATAGCACAAGGATTAAGGGGAATGTAAACATAGGGATCCAGAGCACATAAGTCCAAAAAAGAACACACACATATATATAAATATATATATATGAATCCACAGGATAAAAGTATAAAAAAACATATATTAACAGCAAGTCTCAACTCAATTTAAAATAAGTAAAGAAATAATGGCCACCTAAAAGTTCCTTTGAGTTCAGATGTAAATTTCCTGCCCTCTTTTTCTCTCCGATAAAGTTATTTTTCTGTCCTGCTGTTTGTTTTAGTTTTAACATGTAATTAAAGGTTTTATTGAACAAATACTTGATGTTTCTTTGAGCTTTCTGTCATTTGTGCCTCTAAGCAACAAACTTCGTATAGTCAGTGCATCTTTGAAATCAGTCCATCAATGAAAGATAATCAAATGAATCTAAAACGGGTTGTTTTAGGACATTTTTCCACAGAAAAGACGAGTTTGCAGCTAAACAGGGCAAACCTAAAACATGTGGTTGTTGGCTGATTTCAGTCAGCTGCACTTCATCACATTTGTTTGCCGTCCAGTTAATGTGATCAGGGCAGAGTGTTCGCTTTGGTTGTGCCAACGCCAAAGCCCATCGCTCCCCTTCATGCCGGCTGAGCGGCAAACACGGAGGTCTGATTGGACGAGGGGAGAGATCTTCAGGAGTCAGGAAGTCAGACTAAAATCAGGAGTTTAGGATTTTATTTGACCGATTAGCTTTTTTTTAACTTCCTGTTTGGATCACTTTAAACATGGAGAAACAAACAGCTGCTATCCTTTCACTGAAAATCCACGTTTGCTTTTGTCAGACGGGCGATTAAACTGGGTCTATCTTTAAAGAGGAGTAAAAGAGGACAAAACCCGTCCTATGTAACAGGAGTCTCTTTTCTGTGGCTGCTGCCTTTCATTGGACACAAAGACAGTCAGTGTGGGAGGACAATGACGTGCAGACACACCCAGTTCAGGCAGGCATGGCCCACTCACCGGCAAACCCTCCCGGACAGGTAAGGCGCTCGCATTCAGCCGCCGAACAAAAACAACAAAGACACGCCCTGCCGCTCCGGAACATCACAAGATCACCATTTCAGCGGGGGGAACACACAAAGGGGGATCAGCTTCCCTAAGACAATCTATCTGTGACCGACTCAGTGATTTTCTGCTCTCTGGTTATCTGATTTTTTTGAATCTAAAGGTTTGGGAGGTTAGTTTCGGGCTTTTTAACATTCTGCTTCCACCGTTCCATCTTTTCGATGGAAAAAAATGTGATTTTTAATTCACCAAATCCATGAAGTGACCACTTGCTTGTTTAGAAAAACAGTTTTTAAAGCAAAACTTTCTCATTGTACTATTACATTTTTTAAACGTTGCTCGTTTTAAATTCCAAACATAGAAAAAAAAATGTTTTTGGAATAAATAGTTGACCAAAAGAAAGACGACTTGGACAAATTAGGCAGAATCAGAAAAATTAAAGCACAGTAAAAACCTGTGGTTTCAAACTGAATTTACTCTGACAGACGGAAAGAAATTTGTTCAAAGTGAACTTTCTTGGTTTTATTTGTTTCCTGAAGCCAATAACCTGATTTTAAAAGCAGTTTGGTTTGAAAGCTGCCTTTCTATTTTTAGATTTCTTTTTTATTTATCTTGCCTAAATGGTGATAAAGCCTTTGTCTCTCAGTAAAGCCCTGTAAAGGGCTGTACTTGGAATATAAAAAAGGAGTTCTAATTAGTTTTATTTTTAATATTTTGTGTTGTGGAACTGAAAAGAGAAGAGATTGAATAAATAATAAAAAATTAGATTGACTTTGAGCCTGTCTTTAAGTGGTATTAAACAGAAGAGTTCACATCAAATACCATTTAAAAACTGTGGAAGTGTCAGAAAACGGCAGGAAGCCCAGGTGATTTTCAAAATAAAGAGGTGGACTCATTTGCAACTTTAACATAAATTGCCACAGAGGAGGAAGAGCCCGTCAAAGACGCAATCAGAGTTTCACATGACCGTCCATCCAGCCGGTCACGATGCAGGCAGGGAGGCCTGTTACCTTGGCGACAGTGGTTGCACGGCAGACAGCGGCCCATCCCGTTGGAGTGCTCGGTGTGCGTCTGGCCGTGCTCGCAGGGCTCACAGATCCCCTGCTGCTGGTCTCTTTCACAGGGCTTCTTCACAAATGTTCCTGCAAATGCAAAAAAAACAACAACACACAAATGAAAAAAAACCCTGGAGTGGATCAGTGAAAAAGACTCATTTCTTTGGTGTGAAGCACTTCCGGTATCAGAGTCCACGCCGACAGGAACTGCAGCCGCTTGCTGCTTAAGCATTCCTTTGATTTGTTCGCGACTCAACTTTAAAGATTTTCTTTTTCTCCTCCAGGAAGTCTTCGTTTCTCTGGGATTACAAGAAAACCCTCAGCAGCGACCCACTTCACTAGCCGATTGTCATGCTTATCTCTGCCATCAGTTCATGCATGCCATGAATAAAACCACTTGAGTCTCATGTGTTTCCACCATTTTCTTTTCTGAACGCTGCACACATAACATAAAAGCTTGTGGGGAAATAAAACGAAGTAATTTGGACCAGCTGGTTTGGGGGGGGGGGGGGGCAGCTTGGTTCCGTTTATGACATGACGGTTGAAAACCCAACAAGCATTCGGTGACGTTACAAAACAAAAAGAACAACTTTGAGATCAAAAACGACATTTTAATCCTCAAGTTTGGAAAGATTCTCAAAAGTGAACACAAATCTAATATGAAAATTGGATTTCATTTAATAAAAAGAAAATTGGCAGCTTAAAAATCTGTTGTCTCAAACCTAAAAACATAATTTTTTGAATTTAACTCCAAATTAAGTTACTTAAGTAACAATAAAATACTTTCCAAGTCAAAAAAATTATGTTTTTCCAACTTGTCTGTAGGAGTTTGGTCATAACAACTTTAGATTTTTACTTTTTTTTTCCTTCTTTAAAGATCTTGGTGTGTTTTACACCCACATAAAGGCGCTAATATTTTCCTACATTTCTGCAGAGTAAAATCATGAAAAATAAAAAAACAAATCATCTGCATCTCAACCCTCAAATGAATGCTGCCAGCAGGCGTTCTGGAACAGGCTTTAAGGTGAAATTTCAGATGGAATTGCTTAATCTCAAAGTGTAATTATCTGAATTAGTCCAACAATGGGGCAAAAAAAAAAAAAACTAAAGGTGATGCTTTGAGACGGTGTGAGGGCTTCAAAAACACAAAAGTGTGTTTAAAAGTTGAAGGTTTGAGCTCTTTTGGTTTGTAGAAACACTGTATGGATGATTAACGGCGCAAAAGACCGTGACCACATCAATTTCACGTCCAGCAAAAAAAATAAATGGAATTAATTTGACTCAATTATGAGCCGGGAAGAAATCTCCTGACTTTTATTCATGGAAAACCTGTGATGTTCTGGTTGGAGGAGGAGGAGGGGAGCGTTTCAGGGCGGCGGGGGATTCCTCACCGGCCTGGCAGTTGAGGCAGCACAGCCCCTGGTGGGGGTACTGCTGGTTCTCCACACACTGCGCCTGATGCTGCCGAAGAGTGGCGTTTCTGTGGACGCCGGCGGACCGCTGAGATGCCGGGGGCTCTGCTGCGTGGCAGACGAGCCCCGCGAAGAGCGCCACCACCTGCGTGGAGGAGGAAAAAAGGAGGTTAAAGCGAGCTGGGCTTTTTGGTCCTTGCAGCAGGCGTCGCCGCCGAGTAAAGACGTCTTCATTAGAGGCCTCGTGTGACGAATAAACGTCTTAATCTGCAGCATCTGATCTGCACATCTGCTTCAGGAGGGCCGTGCAGCTGGTCGCATCTCCAGGCAGGTCTCCCACCATGCAACAGGCCGACAGCAGCCGGTGCCCGTATCGAATGCGACCCCTTTCATGCGCTGGATAATAACAGGCTTGTATAGGTGGGGTACGGGGAAGAATACGGCAAACACTTTAGCGTGTCCCCCCCCCCCAGGCCCTGGTGTTTGTTCACACGCTTTTCACCGTGTCAACGTGAGAAGGCTCCATTCACTGGCAAACAACGCACTTTACTGCCCCTTCTTCAAATGACCCACATTCTTAAAGCCCGGCTCTTTGAATGCCGGGACATGCGACACCACGGCGAGGCACCTGAAGCGCAACGTGACACCTCCCTGGGTAAATCGGAGTCACAGATCGGGAGGTTTTGTCTTCTCCTGAGCATCAACAACCCCCCACCCCTCCCCACAAGGTCAGGAGATAAAGGGAAAGAACGACAAGAAACAAGAGGGGTTGAGACGCTTTAGATGGAAAAAGGCGGCAGCAGAAAGCTCGGCCGTGGAGGGCTGCCATGCTGCTCCGTTCCCCGTCTTCCTGCTCACGTCAGAGTTTCCAGAGGCGCTGAGAGGCAGACATGCAGGGGCAGACGGCCGGCAGAGTGCTCACAATCACACCATTTAGATCTATCCAAACATTCTGGGGAGGGGGCAGAAGAAGAGGAAGAGGAGGGAGAGGCGACACAGGGCGAGTCTCAAGACCCGGCTGTGTTCTGAACCAGCCGGGGACGGGGGTGGGGGGCTAGAGAGCTGTGGAATCGGGAAAAGTAAAAGCCATGAGTGGAAATCAGCGTAGAAGCACATGCGCACGACAAAGGAGTGGAAAGAAGCGATGACCGAGGAGTCCGTCCTGAATAAATCAAATGTTTGAACGTTGGAACAGAGAAAACCAAAAAAAAAAAACCCAGGTGTTCTGGCAGCAAACCACGGAAACTTGTCCAACATTTTCACACGTCAGGGTCTGTTCGTACTTTAAGATCCTTTCAGCTTTTTATTTCTCTGACAAACACGTCTTCTTTTCAAAGCACAACGAAAGGCTTCAACCCTTTAGCATTGGAGCTAATGTGCAACACTTTACGCTGGTGAAGTGCTTTTTAAACTCTTCAAAACTCTTCAAACGCTCAAGCATCGGATTCTAGCAGATTCCGTCGCAGACAATCCGTTGGCTTGACATTGATCGCGTAACCAGTCAAAGAGAGACGGTAGATCAAAGAGTGTGCAACCTCTCCAGTGGTAAAGACCCACACCAAAGAAAACCATGGTTTTAACGTGTCTTTAACGTGTTCTTGTGGCATTTTCCTCATGACAGAGGACATGTATAAAAAATGCTGGTATTTCTTAACTCAAATTGTTATTGATAGGTAAAAAAAAGAAGATGTTAAAAAACAAAGTCTGTATTTGTGACGTAGAAAATACGCTAGGCGGGCTGCAAGCTTCCTGCTCCGCTCCATTCTCATGCGTCCACCGTGAACGTCTTCCTCATCTGAGCTGGAATTTCGATCAAAACAACGAAATGGTTAAAGAGGGTTGGGGGTGTGAGGGGCTGTATGCTAGTGGGACAGCACAATGGATGATAGGAAGGGGAGGCGGGCTCCCTCCATGCCAACAGTCCCGCTCACAACTCAGAGGTGAATTTCTATTGCTGCTCTGCAGAAACCCTCTTGAAAAACGACAAAAGTTTTTCTGATTTTGTCTAAAAATAGATAAAACAGATAAATAGTTATACTTTAATAACCCCAAAGGGAAATTGTTGGGTCTGCTGAAGACCCCATACAAGATAAAAAGAGGGAGAACAGCAAACGTGCAGCCGCTGATGCACAGGAGTGTAAAAAAAAACAGCATAATTATAATTATAAGTCCACTGGGAACACTAAAGAGATCAAAAAAATAATCAGAAGACTTTAGGGTTAAAATTCAAATCTGCTTCTTCGAAAGTTTTGAAGAAAAAAATCAATAATTTAATATAGAAAAGCTAAACATAAAGCATAACATGAATTAGTTTGAAGGAGCAAAACCAAATTCTTCCCACGGTTTGACTGTTTTATGGACCCAAAGCCGATAAAAGACCAATAGTTTTAGTTTTCTTCCACCTGCTTCTGGTTTCCCTCAACATTCGATGGAAAATTAAAGGGAACATCTATGTGTAGTCCTAAAGGAAAGTATAAAAAGAGTTAGAAACTGTCCTACAGAAGACGAAGACTTAAAACAAAGTTGAGATTTGTGGAAATTCACATAAGTCGAAATACAGGATATTTTTTCACTGAAAACCAACTTAGTCCAGGTTCTGTGAGAAAACTACAAAACGGAGACAATGCAATTCAGGCAACAGGTCGTTATAGTTACTATTCAAATTAAATCTGGACCCGATGTCTATTTCTACGAAACTCAAACGAATATTCTTAACTTAACTTCACTTTTACAAGTTTTCACAAGTTTTATTGAATATTCCATTCACAGTCAATTAAAACTTTCTTTTTGTAATAATGTTTGTAAGTGGAGCTGAAAACCAGGCGATAACTTCAGCTTCATCTGGCAGGTAAATACAACCTGTTTCAATGACAACCGTCACCTTTAACACTGGAGCTTTAAACCTTCCAACCGTTTACGCAGCTTCTGTGATTCCAACAGATTCCTGAGGCCTTTACCACTGTAATGTCTTGATAGCAACTTTACTACCATGAAGTCTTGCATATCGACGCAAAAGCTCCTTTTCTACACTTCCGAATTTATAGAAATTGATAAATCTACCAGCTTTAAGACGGCAGCAGATGTATTCAAATGGGGGGATTTGGGGTTCAAACCAGAAACACCGTCTTCTAGACAGTGACTTTATTTCAATGTCAAACTATTTCCTTATTGAAGAGTAGCGCCTGAATGCATCTACATAATTCATTAAAGGAGGTAAGGATCTCTGCGTTTCTGCTGCTTTTGTTCGGTTGAAGCACATGTGTGAGGCGTGGGGGCTGCTGTATACCAAGTGCTGCATAAATAGAGCTCGGATGAAATATTGGTTTTTTTTTTTTGTTTGGGGTTTTTGTGGGAAGTTTGCGAGGCTTCACCCAACTCCAGTTTAGCGTTATTCGGTTGGAGGTCGCAGTACTGACTGACCCCGTGGCTGCAATAAATACATGGAAGCACTGAAAGCTGAAGGATCAGTGGGTTCTGGGTTGACTGAACGACTTTTCTCGGCACAAACTTAACACCAAGTTAAGAAAATAAACCTTTTTGCTAATGTTTTTCACTTCTTTTCTTGGCTTTTGCAACACTTTGTTGCCGTTTCATGTTTTCCATTCTTTAAAGCCGTTTTAAGATGTATTTTTTTTCATTTTTTATGTGTTAGGGTGACGGTTTGAAACAAAAGACGTCCTGTGAAGGGATGAATGTTTTTAGAAGAATTACAGAGGACTTTAATATCTATTTAATGTGAAAATAAAGGAGCAATCAATGAACCGTGTGTCCACAATCATCTTCCAGGCGGCTTCACTTCGTCAAATGTACAATGAATGGCACACATGTGCTGGGTGCATAAACATCACAATGTGGCTTCGCTTTACCTCCATAATCAAGTGTGGAGGAAGACCGGAGTGACCGTAACCTCAGAGCAGGAAGCCCTCCAACCCACAATCCCTGGAAACTCTCCAACGCGGGCCGAAGCGCCGCAGTCCACTTCACAGTCGCCTCTTTCCGCTCCACAATGACTGAGCCTCAGTGCAGCTCATTCCTGTCAATAGAGTCCTATTGTCGTCCAATTGGGCTCTACGATAAGTTAGTGCGACGCTTCTGTGGCTGCGAGTTAAACTAATAAAAGTGCATTCAAATAACGAGGGACTTTCTGCATGTGGGACAGCGGCTCCGCTTCCTCTGAACAACCTGGGTTCTTCCGAACTGCGCTCGTCCACTGAGGGCCCGTTTGTGACTCAATGACAGGACATCCTTTCAGAGCGTCCAGGTTATCAATGGGCCTTTTACGGAGCTGCCACAGCGCTGAGCGTGGGGGGGGGGGGGGGGGGGGGACGGCAAAGGAAAAAGCTTCTGCAAACACCCAAGAAATGTAGAAATGAAGCCATTCGCTTCAGGAACGACGGATTCAATCGTATCCCACCGATAAACCGTCACAACCTAACCACGCTACTGTATCTAAGAAACCACATGAACTTTCTCTTTAATCTCTAATTTCCCAACATTTCCAATTTTTCTTAAATGAATAACAAGTGTTTCACATAAACCACGGCCGTCGCTCAGCGTTTTCCATCCCAGACCCGTTTGGAGTCCAACCTATCACTGCACTGATGCATGTAGGGAATTACAGCTGTGCGAGGCGCGAGCCAACGACTGAACGAAGCGATTATTCCTCCTGTACCTCCGTGTTCCTTTAAGGAATTGTGCTATCTCCCCTAAAGACATTAAAGCAGTCCAGCACATGACAGGCAGAAGAATGGGAGAAACTGTTTCACCACGGCGGCTGATTTGTAAAAGTTCATAAATAACCTCAATTTGAAAGGTTCATTTCGGTTCAGAAGACAAAAACATGTGCCTCTACTTGACCTCAGCGCTTGCATATTTATCCAGACAGCCTCGGACAGCAAGAAAAGACGAGTTACAGCTGCTTTCCTGTCATTTTCCATCCCCTTCCACAAAAAAACGACTTTTTCTTATTGTTAAATGTCATTTAAAAAAAATCTATCTTTGCTTGACAAATGAAAAAACAATGTTCCAAGTACTTTCTTTCATTTATTATGCAAAAAAACGGCCTAAAGTCAGCTTTAATTGTGCAAAAATCCTACTTTTCTAAATAAAAGTTCCACTTTTGTTCATTTTCCATCCGTATTTGTGTGAAAACGGTTTTTCTTTACCAAATCAAACTGTTTTTAGATGGAAATTGGGGGCAGAGTTAAAGGGGGAGCAGGGGGGGCCAAAAAGCTTTAACCTACACCCCCCCCTCCCAATTTTTGAGTCACTTTTAGCATCGTTGTTGACAAATATTATGGAAATCTGTTTATTTTTTAAAAGTTGATATAAGCGCTGAATCGGTTTGATTATTTGGGCGGTAATTACCAAATGTTTAGCAGTATGCAACAATTTTCACTGATATTTTACTCCCTTTTTTTGCAGATTTCCCCCCAAAACTTCCCATGAGTCTGCACATCTTCACTCGTCAATAAACAAAACTTTGTCTCGGAGTAAAGAGAACAAAAATATGAGCAGTCAGGTGGCTGTTTGACCTAAATAGGTCACGCATTGAGGTTTTAAAAACCCCACTGAACAGAAACGCGGCTCCAGTGACAGAAGACTTTAGGTGGTAGAAAAACCCACTTCTGATAGAAACGTCAGCATCTGTGCACTGATCGTGACGTAATTCCTGCACTACTGTACAGTAGCAGCTGGATCTCTCTGGCACTGTTAGTTACCGTGAGGTTCAAATCACTCAAGGTTGACCCTGACAGGACATGGAACGCTCCCTGCTTTCCTGATTAATCCTGGCATTCCCTGGAGTTGAGGAAAGGGGGAGTGGGGTGACCGTGCACAACTTTCCTGAGGTGATAAATTACTCTGACATTTTCCATGAGACGATGAAGACGAGCAAGGCCCAGCTGCTCGGCGCACGCGGTCGTAAATACGTCCAGAGTTCAGCCGAGCTCGTCGGCATTCATCACTTTGAAGCAGAGTGATGTAAAGCGAGGGGAATGACTCCCGCCGCGTCCTTTAACGGGGGGGGAACAAGGGAGCGCTAACAGTTTTGAAGAACCCGCATTGTGGAGCGGCATATAGTGAAAATACAGTGCAAGTGGGAGCGTGTGAAAAGCGACAGCCCCCTCCTCTCAGGGAGAACAGGAAGCTCGAGACAATACGAAGGCTTCATGCAGGGTTCAGCGCCGAGCCGTTCTCCTCAGCAGCCCGTCAGAGCCACGGCGCATCCGCCGGGCCCAAGACTTTTATAACTCGAGGAAGCTGCATCTCCCCTGACACGGACTCAGCACCTCCATCACTCCTCCCCGCTGGCTGGGCGAGCATGTGCGGCGTTCACCTTCACCGGGGGGGAAAAGACGACACAAACCACGGTGACGACAATCGTACCCAACTTCCTGAACGCCGCCGGCTTCGCTCCGGAGTTCACGCGCACAATGTTTGTAAAGATGAGTAAAACGGAGCAGGATGATGTCGTTTCAGAAAGTTTCGGTGGGTTAGCAGGTGCAGCGTAACCTTTTCACATCTTTGTTTGTGTTGTGATCCCCCCCCCCCCCCCCCCCACTTAAAATTACACATAACTGAATACTGACTCATCTACACTGCAGTCTGCAATAAAACAAGCTTTTCTGTGCAGGGGGGCTAATAAAAGAGACCGTCACGGAGACGCCAAATGCAGCTTCAGCAAAGGAGAAAGTGTGTGCATGCGGGGAAAGTTGTGTATTTATTGTTTGTGGCATTTTTTCTCATGACGGAGGACGTATATTAAAAAAAAATTAAGCTTAAAATGACATTTCTGAGTATTTCGTTAATCAAATCATTGTGAATCGGGAGCAGATGAAAAAAATGCCTTTTGGAAAAGCCTGTAGCAGTGACCAAGGTGCGACAGTTGGCGGGCAGCCAGCTCCCTGCTCTGCTCCATTCCGATATATCCACTGCACACAGACAAACAGATCCCTGTACGCTTTCGTTTTCCTCGTCTGAGCTGGGATCCGGCGAAAAATTGTAATGTTAGGGGCTGTAAGATAGCGGTATTGTGTAAAGAAGGGGATGATGGGAAGTCAAGGCAGGCTTGTTCCATACAAATCAGTGATGAATATCCTAATGAACTACTGCCGCTCTGCTGAACCGATGTCCCAGAAAACCACACAGGGTTTTTTTGTGGCTAAAAACAGCATCATCATAATTAAAAGACCACTGGGAACGGTTTGAAAACGGATCCAAAGATGATCGGAGTGGGTGTTTATGAGTACAAATCCATTTCCTTCCATTTGGTGTTGAAGGGAGAAGCGGCTCTAAAGTCTCCACACCAGCACTTTAGTGATGCCACTGTGACCCAAAGGTCACTCTGGATCAGAACCAACTTGGTTCCAACACCACATGCTTTCATGAAGAGTGACAGAGCAGGTTGGTGGTGAAGACTGTACTCCAAAAACAAGTTTAAAGGTCAAGACCTTCACCGTTAGCTCATCTTCACCACGTTGTGATCTGCTATGAGCTCATTTATGGTTCTGTGGTTGAACTCAGAGTAATAAAGCTTATAGATAACGTGAAGTGACTTCTAAAGTGTCTGACATCACTTCCTAACGAAGATATAAAAACAGGTTCACCGAACTATCTTCAGATTCCAGACCTTTACTCTGATAAGACGATTTACCGACAAATTCACTTCAAATATCCAACATTTGCAAAAACATCGGCCGTCCTTCGCGTTTTATAAGCCGCGAAGACACAAAGGAATAGTGAAAATAACAGTCGGAGTTTGTGACTAACTGCTTTACTGGGTTAACCAATTATTGCCATCATTGATTAACCTTTAACACAATTTTCAGTTATTAAATTAATTTGGAAAAAAAAAACAAAAAAAGACAAAAACAAAAGACATCCCACAATGCTTCAGTACATCCATCTTTTCAGTTTTTTCTGCCTGCACTGCTACATGAGGGGCTTTCGGTTGGATTTAAAGCCACATTACAACACCTGGAGCATGAGCCCCCCCCTCTTTCCGGTCACTCATGTACAGATATTTAAAACCTAGTGTATGGAGTGCAAATGGGGTGTCTGAAAAGCAGTAACAGCTGCTGCGGACGCTAAAATATATGTTGAAATGGTGGTATGTGTGTCCATGAACGACTGCATTTCCTTACAGGCCCTTCTTGTGCTTTCTCGACAGCGCTGTTTTTTGTTTTTTTCCCGAACCAACACCTCCGGTGGATGAAGAGGTGGGCGGCCTGCAGCTCACACACCTGTGGAAGCCATTACTGAGCTGCCATGAGGTCATCGTGTCAGACATAATCCCAGATTAGGCATTAACCCCGAAGGCTGGTGACTCAAAACACAGTTTTGTGGCTGATGTTGTTTACCAGATTAGAGTTGATAGAAATCTCGAGAAACCGAGTAGAGCCCATACGGTTAGCCTCAAACGCAGACGTCTACCGCAGATCGGAGCCTAGTGAATCATTGAATGAGTGTAGGAGCAATGGGTCAAAACCCTGGTTGGGGTTTACATAAAAATTAACAGAAACTAGTCATTTATAAAAAGAGTTGAGTTACTGAATATTAGGACTTCCCATGTTTTCTTTGGAGGTTTTGTTTATTAGATCAGCCTAGAAGGAAAGTTGTGTTTCTTTTCATTTAAACCAAACAAACCAGTGAATCAAGCTAAAGTCATTTTGGAGCAGAACTCCTCAAAGAGGAGAGCGTACCTCAGTCATGTGACTTCACCCATCAGATGACTTCACTTTCCTGCTGAGGTATCCAAAGGGGGGTGGTAATAGATTTAAGAGGGGTTGGCAGGAGCTGCTGTGTGAGGTCACAGTGCTCTGTTGCCCAATGCCCTCATTCACCCGCCTCCGCAGCACCTGAACAGGTGTGGCACCCTGCACGCATGAGTCAGTCCGCCTTCACATGCCTCTGAACTGAATCACCGGCACAATCGGAAGGGAGCACCTTAGCGCCATCCCTGCCCGTCTTCTGCTGTGACCTGCACGGATAAAGAAAGACGCACCTGGCGTCTGCGTGGATTGCGCCGCGTTGCATCACCCGGGTAGCCTTTCGCGCGCGCCACAGGAATGTTTACAGCCGATAGAGTTGACACTGAGCAGGGGCCGCCGTGAGTGCTCGCTCTGGAGCGCTCAGCTAGTTTATTGCCTCAGTTTGGTCCCAGATGTCAGTCCTGCCCTTGTCTGTGTTGTCCACACGGACTGAGGGGACCATTTCCTGTGTGAACCAACACCCAGACACAGGCAGCAATCACAGATAACAATCTACCAATCTAGTGTACACTTGCATGGCCATGACAATCCCAAGAAGTAAACAGATGCCCCTAATATCAGCATATCTGTATATTCTGGACAGGAAGTTTACTTGACGGCCAAGCACGTACACTCTGGCGATTTGGGATGGGGGGGGGGGGGTAGAAGGGTGAGGAGGGGGCTGAAGTTTCCTCACAGACCCTTAGCAACAAGGCCTGTTGGCAAGGCCTCCAGAATGTACTGCGGTTTACAAAAAGAGACAAACGCCGCCTTCGCCAGCCGCTCTGATCTCCACGACGGAATCAAACAAAAAAAAGGGTGTCACGGTAACGGTGCACGCCGGTCGTCTTCGGGTCCGATGATGCTATCCGGGCATTCGAACCGGCTTAATTTGTTATGTCCAGGCAGGAATTCGGATTCTTTCTTATCACATCCTGCTGAGCAACAAACTGTGTGAGAAGGGAAGCAGAAGCATCCTGGTGTCCCAGATAGGATTCCAGCACACATTTATACTCCAAATGTCAAACTTGTGCTGCACAGTTGGAAAAAACACACACACACACACACACACACAGACAAGCAAAGGAATGAAGAGATGTTTCTGTGAGGGTGAGAAAGGAGCAACACTCCTGGAAAATCTGCTGGCTTTGATTGACTCACTGATTTGTTTTGGCTCTTTTTGAGGGGAAAGTGCGTCTGACTGGAGACTCTTTTCTCCTCGGAATTCAATTGAACACTCGGGGAGACTCTACTTATTAATAGATTATAGCTGCATCCTATGCAGCATGTCTGCCCAATGATCTGACCACATGATGTCCAGCACAGATGGCGGCTTTGCAGTGAGAAAGAGCACATGTACCACACAGAGGACAGCCGGAATGAGTAGATATACTCAGGAATAAACATTTAAATCAACAGCAACAACAAACACACAGTTGCTTCCTGTGTGAGAGCTCCTCAGGGACAATGAGGGGGCTTGTTCATGACTCTTCTCCCTCAAGTTCACAGGCCTGGTCCTGATTTCGGCTCACAAGGCATTTTTTTAAATATCCTAATTAATTAGTTGGGGACGTTTTTCAACATTTGATTCGACTTTACAGCAGCTAAAGCATTTCGGCAAATTCAATAAGTTTTAAAAATAGACACTTATAAATGACAAAAAAAAAAAAAAAAACCCAAAGAAAACGATCCAGAAATGTGCGGTCCGCTGCTTACCCAGAGTCCCCCGAGCACCGGTCCGAAGTTCATCTTGGGAACTTCAAGTCAATCCCAGGCGAATCGCGTCACAAACCGCCCGTCAAGAGACAAACCCGGCTTCAAAGAGCAGGGAAACGGACACAAACTCACGGAAGGGACCTAAAATCCGTTTGGTTCACGAATTCGCTAGGACTTTTACGAGCTTCCCTCCTGGCGACAGCCAGGACAGACAGACGGTCTGAGAGCGAATGAGGGGGACTAGTTTTTTTCTCTCTCCACGGTCTGAGAACCGTGCGTGACGTCACAGCACCCACGAGCCAATGAGAGTGCTCCACTTTGGAACAATAATTAAGCAGCAAAGTCTATCAAGCAAAACAACATTTTTTTGTTTTGTTTACAAAATCATCCATTTACGATTTATTAACGACGTGTTGGGTTTGCTACGAAGCGGGACTGCTTTGTGACCATCTCTGATTAAAGTTTAACCCTAACTCAAACGTTTTACACACATTAACCCCAAAAAATAATGTGTAACTCTTAACTAGGTCAAAGATCTTTTAATATGTGTAACTTTTAAGGCAAGGGGGGCCACTTTCACCTAAATTGTAAACCAATTTAGCCCTTAAAATGACTCATTTCAATTGAAAAGAATCATTTTATAGCAGAAAACTACTAACAAAAAATACTAAAAAACAAAAAGGTTATTTTTCTTTCAAAAATTAATTATTAGACCTACAAATGAGCAAACGAACATCACACATGTGGAGCTCAATACACACTCAGATAGCTGGCACAAAAACAGGGGAAAAAACTTGTGGCTGGCATTACAAAAGGAATTTAAAGAAACGTTTAAAACTTAGAAATGTTTATTTTGTTTTCATTGAAGTAGTAAGAAAATAACAGGCTGATGCCAAAGTCAAATCAGTCGTGAGACTCACAAATTTCCTCTGAAGATAGGATAGATGGAGGTGGATAATTCACTGTGCCGGTCCCTAAAGGGAGCATTAAAAAGAGAAAAAAAAGTAGAATGAGTGTGGTCACATGAACACACACTACAATGTTTCAGACAATCCAATGGACAACTTCCTGTTTGAAGCAGCTTAAAAATTGAAGCCACTTTAGGAAGGTCAGTTCATCAACTAACCACTAGGAGGCTTGTTTTTACAAGTTCACCTCTAAATCCAGAGAAAAACGGGGTTGATTTACAAAATGTATACAGTTGGATTAATGTGATGTCCACAAAACTGCAGGGCTGAATTTTGATGTACACACCATTGACAGAATTTGAGAACTGAGTGACTCCTCCCCCCTCCCATTACAAACAGGAAGTACCCGCTGGCTCCAAGAAGCCAAAATCCAATAGACTTTTATAGAAGAATAAACAGCCATTACTGAGTCATTCTATTTGTCTGAATCACCCATTTTCTTGCTAATCCTCATTTTTTCATATCGTCTTCTGTAGTGCAAGTTATTTAAGCTAAACACTGGCGATTCAGGTGCCTCAATGAAAGTATGAGGTCTCACGTCAAGTGTTCAAAGTGTTTGATGAACAGATTTTCCCGAGCTCACTCTCAAGAGGTAGGGCGGGGCCTTCAAACAAACTTAATCCTGATTGGCGAAATGAGTCGTTATAGAACTGTTGACACAGATTGTGTCGGACCAATCCCTGCTTACTGACGGTTTCTAGTTCCAACATGGCTGTCCGTATCGTGACTGAATTGAGGTGACATTTGAATTTAGTGATATTTATTGGCATTGTCAACAAAAACAAATAGGAAACCAGCATGTCTCCCTTTTTTTTAAAGGTAAAAGTGTCATCAGAAAGACAAATATTCAGCCTCGTGTCTGATTTTTATAAAGGATAAAGATGAAAATGAAATAACTCAATAGGTATGGGATTATGTAAGTTTCCATCTTCCCAAGTAATAAATCTAACTACAGTAGTTTATTTACGGTAATTAATATTAAATTAAATTAATTAATTTATGAGTCTAATGTGTTAACCACATGTTTGATGTATGAGTCATTGGAAAAATCTCTGTTTATGATTATGAGAACTTACACATTTATTTTCTTCTTGTATGTGCAATCAGTTTTTCAGTTGTTTTGAAATCAATGCCTTATCCATATTTCTGTATTGAATTTGTATGATTTGTTTGTTGTTGTCTTGTCTACAATCAATGCTTGAAATAAACCAATAATTTAAATCCAATCAACCAAAGACCCACCCCAAGGAAAATGGTGTTTTTAACATGATCTTCCGGTATTTTTCTACGACGGAGGACATTTATAAGGAAAACTAAGCTTAAAATTGCATTTTGGATTATTTTTGTCCAAATTGTTATCAATTAGTAGCAAACAAAAAATGCAAAGTGAGAAAGTCTGAAGCAGTGACGTAGGTGCTACAATCTGCGGGCCACAAGCTGCTTGCGCCGCTCCATTCTGATGGAGCTGCTTGCAGAAAAATAGATCCATTTTCAGCTTTGTTTTCCTCGTCTGAGCTGCTATCTGGCTCAAAACTGTACAGCTGGAAAGCTCCATTTTTTGCTCGCCATTTTTGTTGCACCGATAACGATAGGTTGGAGTTGTGAGGGACTGTAAGCTAGCATGAGAGCATGAAAACAGAAGGATGATGGGTAGTGAGGGCAGGCTTACTTAAACGATGTGCTTTTTTAAATACTGGCTTTAAACCGGCATAAACATAATTTAAAAATGGCTCAAAAGAGGATTGGAGTGGGACTTTAAATGGATTTGGATTTGCTATTTAATATGATTTTCATTACATTATTTGAATTTTAAAGAATTATATTTTCCTTTTTTGTTTGTGTTTGGTGGTAGAAGTGGCCCTTGGCTCATTTGAGTTTAAGATGCCTGATCTAAACACCAGATAATTCTAATCTCACACATTTAAGTAAATTTGCTGGAGTTTTAAGTTAACTTAGGAATGCAGTTATTTACACAAAGCAAAATCCAACAACAAACATCCCGTCAAATCTGGTTTGCGACTAAATCTTATCTCAAGTGGGTCTGCGGTTGTCAAGGGAGGAAAAAAAAAGAGAAAAATATTTGGGCAAACCTACGATAGAGCATCTCTGAGTGATTTAAAAAGCAAACAAACAGATAAACAAACAGTGTAGGGCGTAAGTGAATCAAAGGCGCACCGCTCTGAACAGACACTGGGGTGAGGAACCAGAGATTGAGCAAGGCGTTTTTAAAAAGCATCTCCAGAGTTTCTCACTTCTCATTCACTCTTCTAAAGAAACCGCTGTGTTATGAAACATTCCAGTGATTAGTTAGATATCTTGTGACCAAAGGCATGATTAGCGACGATACCAAGAGATTGGAAACATGAGAGTTAGCGTTACCAGTGCATCAAGCTGAATGCTGAAATATTTTGATGAATTAGACATCCAGAAAAAGTGTGTGATGTGTTTGCATATGACCTCCACCCTCCTTTTTTTTAATGTCCAGGAATAGTGTCAGCATGACAGCTTTCACACACTTGTTGGATTTGCTAACAACTGTAACTCCAGAGGTGAGGACGCCAAGAAAAGAAAAGGAAATTAAAGCAACATTCTCATTCGTTTGCTGAACAGATGCAATTTATCTGCTCTCCCAATTAATCCCATCTAGGAAATCTTTATCTTCAACTTAGGAGCACATCCTGTGCTGCTCCTTCTGAGCTCCCAGAATACGTGCTCGAAAACAGGAAGCGTGCAATTGAGTTGTTTTCAGGCTTATCCTGAGACAGTCTGTATTTATGGCTACTGGGTTGATTTATCCAGATTCACACTTAACCTGTTTTTAAACGCATTTATCGCCTTTATTTTACGAGAAAACCCAGTTTAAAAATGTCCTACAGCCTCTTGAGTTCTCAGAAAATCGGCACAATACTTGTAAAACATACAGAGTGGTTTTTAGTGCTTATACATTCAGGCAAAATGTGAAAAGTCTGAATTTAAAAAAAATTTTTTTTAGCAGAAGTGACCTGCAGAGAAAAAGATAAAAAAAAGCAAATAAATAAAGGGAAGGGAAACCTTCCTGAGCGTCAGTGACTTATCTTGTGACGCCTGCTGGGTATTGTTTCGCCTGGTGTTGAGGAAGGTTGGCTAAAAAAAGAATTTTAAAAAAGTCAGTGGAGATCCACAGATCTTTTTTTTTGTAGTCACACTCCAAGTGTGAAGGCAGAAAGTTTGTGAATACTGCTCATGTAATTAGATTTTCTTCCAAAGCAAGAAAAAAAACCCCTAAAACATTCAAGGTCAAATCTGGTCTGTGTTTATAGCAGAAGACAAAACAAACAGATTAAAATTTGAGTTATTACTTTCTGGAATGCAACATTTTTTTTTAAAGATAATTGTCAGAGAGATTCGCTGCAGCGTCAGGGTCAACGGCGCTGCGTACAGTCAAAGGGAAGAGCACACAATGTGAACATTGTAGACCAGTCCAAGCTATTGTTTATGTTTGTTGTGCTTATGTAGAAAATTGGAGCATGGAATTCTGCCCAACCCATCTTACTTAACTAAAGACGTTTTATTTATAGCGTAGTTTAAAAAAAAATGGATTTAACGGATTGCCGATTACTATGACGAATAGTTTCTGCAGTAAAAAGACCATAAATGAGGATGATTTTCTGTGAAATGTTCTCATTGTCATAAAGCATTATCTTACAGAACATTAACAACTGCTGGCAAAACACCTCTGACTTTATTGGTCTGAGAGGTTTCAATTGGAGAAAAAAAAAATCCCTACAAATAGTTATTTTCACCAGAGCTGTAAAGTTGTCTGTGAATAAGGAAAGAGTTTTAAATAAAAGGTGCTCCAGTATTGTAAGATTTTTATTTTTGAGTCAATGGATGTAAGAGGACTGGATAGGAGTACCATCTGTAACCCTTGTGCTGTCCTGGGCACTTTAACATTGGGAGTTGGGTCATCTAGACCCACTAGACAGTGTGCTGAATCTTTTTTCTTCAATGGTTTGTGATCTTCACTGGTGTCCATGGATTACATGTAATCTCTCCACCTTTATCCACCTTTGTCATGGTAGGGAGAACACGTCAAGGTTAAGCAATGTGTTAAAAATTGAGTACCCCTTCCCACAACCTGCAACACACAGAAATGCAGTTTGTTTGTTATTGCAACTCCAAGGCTGACATCACTGAGCTATAGTCCAAATCTCAAGTCATAGTTAAAAATATCATAATCACTAATTCTATACCAAAAAGGAGCCAGATTACATACTCATATTTTTCACATAATACTACAAGAAAAACAACATAAAAATGACATACTACTACAACGTTTTGACCTTTTTTCACACAAACAGGACATGTTGCAGTTCCTGAAATCACCACTAGAGGCTGGTGTCAGAAGGGAGCAATTTTCCTTTGACCCCATGGCTATGTCCGAATTAACTATATAGTGCAGGACTATCTAGTGCTCACTATTTTTTCTTTTTTTTAAACGCCAAATTAATTTCTATTTAATTTAATTGATATGAGCGTTTTGCAAAGATCATTTGTGAATCCACTGTGTTCTGAAGATGAAAAGGTTGCTGGTTCATTTAAAAAAAACATATTTGAACACATATTCTCCTCAACAAAAGTTTTTCCAGATGCAATGCATTGTGGTCTATGTTCTCCAACAGAGTGAGCATCGATGCACACGGATTTTTCGCTGAGACTTCTGGGAAATTTCTAAGGCACTGGATTTTGGAATTGTAGATTCTGGCAAATGCAATGACTATATGGTGCATTTAGTATTGAGTAGTGAAGGAATACAAACATAGCCCTTTATTGAAAGGTTCTACTTTACATTAAATATAAAAGCATAAACGGCCTGATGCCAAAGTCAAATCAATTGTGAGACTTACAAATTTGAAGATAGAATAGATGGAGGTGGATAATTCACTGTGCCGATCCCTAAAGGCAGCATTTAAAAGGGAAATAAGAAAAAGTAGATTGAGTGTGGTCACATGAACACACAGTACAATGTTTTTTTAGACGAATCCAATGGACAACTACCTGTTTGAAACAGCTTAAAATTTAAAGCCACTTTAGGAAGGTCAGTTCATCAACTAACCACTAGGTGGCTTGTTTTTACAAGTTCACCTCTAATTCCAGAGAAAAACGGGGTTGATTTACAAAATGTATACAGTTGGATTAGTGTGATGTCCACAAAACTGCAGGGCTGAATTTTGATGTACACACCATTGACAGAATAAGAGAACTGAGTGACTCCTCCCCCCTCCCATTACAAACAGGAAGTACCCGCTGGCTCCAAGAAGCCAAAATCCAATAGACTTTTATAGAAGAATAAACAGCCATTACTGAGTCATTCTATTTGTCTGAATCACCCATCTTCTTGCTAATCCTAATTTTTTCACGATCTCGTCTTCTGTAGTGCAAGTTATTCCAGATAAAAACTGGCCAATTAGGTGCCTCAATGAAAGTATGTGGTCTCACGTCAAGTGTTCAAAGTGTTTGATGAACAGATTTTACCAAGCTCACATTCAAGAGGTAGGGGAGCTTACAAGTTTACTCCGATTTGCCAACATACAGCACCAAAATGCACTATGATTGTATTTACTATATCATTTATGGGATTGTCTCATTGTTTTTCCTTTTTAAGTCACTCTAACACTGATTAACAATTTTATTAAGCTGTTGTCCCTTCTGTTTCCACAGGACAGAACCTTTAACATGTTTTATCGTAGGTAGGGTTTTCCCCTTTCCTGGGTTTAACTGAGTCGTCCATAAAGGTTATGATCACCATCCTCCAAAATCTGTTTTCTTTAGTTTTCTTCACTTTTTTTATTATTAGTTAATGTTCCTTTTCTGTACAGCTGTGCCTCATTGTCTTCAATCATCCCTCATTTCAGGAAGGTCGCAGTTTCCACAAAGCCTGAAGCTGTTTGAACCAGGAAGGATGTTTTCTCTTGGCGTCATGCAGAATGTTAGGAGTTCTGTGACATTGATCCATGGTGACGAAATTGTAGAAATGTTGCAACGGTGATATTTACATACCAAGCAGGGGTGTGGATTTTTGGATAGAAGGAACTGAGAAAGTTCACGTTCAATAACAAACATGGCAACTTCCTCGGAAATGTCTGGACTTCATTGCCTCTTGCCCAACCGTTGTCCATACTCGGTGGAAGGGAAATAAATTAGCTTTTGAAAGGTTAATGCAGGAGGAAAGGAATGTACTTTAAGCACTCTAAGCCTCTTTCACACAGAGATTGGGCCTTAATGCTGCTAACAGACTCCTCATTATGCTGCCTCCTCTGATTCACACCGAGCGAAACAAAGCTGGGCTAACGTCGCCTCAGTGTGTTTACAGACAGCAGGCCGCGACGTTCTGCAGACTCGAAGACTCGCCATTTGAGAAAGCCCAGGGAAAGCAATACAACGTAAAAGAAAGCCGAATGACTCAGCTGCAAAGTACAAACCGACAGTCAGTTAAAAACAGGATTAAAACAATGTCTGCACTCACTTCTTAGTTATTAGTTACGGGCAATCCCTTCCACTGGCAGTCTGTATTTACTTGAAGTATGCCGAATATCTCTGATCTGTTGGTGTAACATCCCCATACCTCTTGCACAGAAAGATGTGAAGGAATGTGAATTTAAAGTCACGTCTGGGTTTGTTTAAGCCCCATATACAGTTCCAGATTGCTCCGAGGCTGTTTTCATGCATGCAGGAACTCTAACTGTAAAGTTCAAAGAAGTTCATGTGACATACCTCTCTTTTTATTCCTGCTGCAACTTCCAGAAAAATTTGCTTTTTTTATTTTTTTAAATGAAAAGATTTTTTTTTTTGACAAATTCAACCAAACTTGATGATCAGTACTGCCTTGGTTTATGTCTGAATGCATACTTTTTAAAGCGGCAAGATTCATTTGGTTTTATAAATAAATAGAGAAAACGGCTGAATGGGTGTTTAACGAGCAAACCTCGCAATCAGTCAGTTTCCCCTGGCAAACATCTTTTTACTCCCATTCTGTCATCTCTCTCTCTTCCCTTCCCTTGAAGCTAACTTTGAGTAAATCCTAATTTAGCCATTGGCTCCATCCTCAGCCCTACCAGTGAAAGACGTAAAAGAATTTCCCATCCTGAAGTCAAATGGTTGTTGCATAAAATATGAAACACATCAACTGATTTTGGAAATAAAACAAATTGAGGTCCAAACAAAAAAATACAAAGCAAGCAAAACAACTGGAATGTTATTGATCCCATACCGGGGAAATTATCCTGTTACCATAGTTCTGTTGAATAGAAAAAAAATAAAACACATAATGAAAACAGCGATCTCCACATTTAGTTGGTTTCGAACCCCGAAGTGGTGGAAAACAGCTTAAAAAAGAGCACAATTTTTTTTAGTTCAAATACAATGCATTGTGGTCTATGTTCTCCAACAGAGTGAGCATTGATGCACACTGGTTTTTCACAGTGACTCCTGGGAAATTTCCAGGGCACTGGATTGTGGAATTGCAGATTCGGACAGCTCTACAAAATGGTAAACTTTCTATGTAGTGCAGTAAGTAGTGAGTAGTGAAAGAATTCAGACACAAGTAAGACAAATGCTAGCATGGCCTTTGGTGCAATGGTGTTTAAAATAGGTTCATTTAGCAACAAGCTGATGAATTTCTCTTCAGTTGGGGAAAATCAAAAGCAATTTCGCCAAAAACAAATGTGATCACGCTGATTTAGAATTACAATGTAAAGGCGAAGAGGCCCTTGAGCAGCACATCACCTGGTCTCTTTAACCAGCGAAATATTACCTGCCTGCTTAAGACTTTTGAGAATGCAAAAGCTCTTTGGAAAGTTAGTGGACAAAACGTGTCCTAATCCTGACACACAACTCAAAGAGAGATGCTAACATAGCTAAGCTCTTTTGTATACACTTGTCAGCTCTGCAATATAAAGTTATGAATGCGTTTTTCAAGATTGCAGAGGATTTATAATGTGACACGAGCAGAATGCAAATATTGTGGGAGTAAACTGGAGACGTGATGTGAAGTCTCCCAGTCAGCCCTGTTAACACGTCCTAATGCTTTCGGAAAGAAAGACTGCGAGTTTGAAAAAGTCTCCTGAAGTGCGGCAGGTGCGAAAAGCAAAAAAGGCACAGTCACGGGTGTGAAAGGAAAGCCTCCTGACGGGTTTTGGCTTGCTCGAGCGTTGTCACACTGGATTACAGCGCACAAAGGAATCCGTGTTTTGTTTTAGTGATGTCATAAGTACTTTTCATGGCAACACCTGGGCACAACTTACAGTTTAGGACAGGGCTTGTGTTCTTGAAGGGGAAGGCTGTTTAGTCACCTGACGCATTTATTTTTTTCCCCCTGAAGGTGCTTATCCAGAGGCTTTAGTCATAACTCCCTGGTGAAGTAAGCCGGTTGAACTGGCAGCAGGAATCTGTGTAGGCGTCAGGACAGAAAGAAAAATCCTAAATACCTTTGAGTAAGTGGATGCAATTAAAAAGAGACATGGAGTATGTGTGCATCGGACGGAAGGAGCTCCAGCAAAAAATAAAGGAATGCTGCAGAAACACTTGGAGTGAATTTGAGGAGGACTGATTTTGCCGTCTGATCCACTCAGAGACAGTTGGCTGCAGACTGTCTACCCGCCACAAATGTACAGTAATTCAAAGCATGCGACATGACGCCGTTCTCTGTGAGCTCAGGCTGCAGTCAACCACCCACCCACCCACCCAGAGACACACACATACACACTTGTAGAGGCAACACAGGCTGCAAAAGTAACAAATATACTGAAGGGCTCCATTCCACGTGATGCAATTATTCACAGTTCCATGGCAAATTTGGACTGAGGCTAATCTAATCAGTGGGTAGCAGGGTGCTGTTTGCAAAACAAAAAAAGGGACTGAAAACAAAAAGATCTAAGAAAAGTAGCAGCACAATAAAAAAAAGGGGTACATTTGAATCAATTTTCCTTCATTCATTCAATTTTAAGGGCAACAAAAAAGTAAAAATCTTTAAGTGACGGAGGTTCTTTTTAAACGAGAATCCACTTTTTCCCGCTAGAATGAAGCGAATGTGAGGTCAGGAAGATGAAGGCTGACAAACAACAAACAGAAGTAAAAGACTTGGAGAGAAAACAAGATTCCATCTTTCAGGGTTAGTTCTCATGAGCTTCACATGACTTGCATTTAGCCCTTCTTTTTTTTTTTTTTGCACCCACTCCCCCCCTCTGCTTCCTCCGCCCCCCCCCCCCCCTCCCCCTCCCCCCGCTCTCTCCTCGGCAAAGCACATAGACTTCCTGTGTGTCCTGGCCTGAATGGTATGCGCACAGAGTGGGTGTCTGGGAGGCCTTTCATCCGGCATGGAAAGAAAAGAGAAGTGGAGGGAGAGATAGAAGGACAAGAAGTAAAAAAAAAAAAGAAAGTGTGAGAAGAGAGTCATCTTTAATCCGTTTGAGTCAGAGCAGTTGTCCAGAGGCGAGTGGGGTGGGGTATGTGGGACGGGGTAGTGCCAGGGGTGTGTGCGTCTGGAGGGGAAGAAAGGGGGTCTGCTGGGACAGCCTGCAGCCGGCCCGTTTGCCATCAGGCCGGGACCGGGTCTGCACGGCCGAGTGAAGACACCATGGCCATTAAAGCTGACCGCTTTTCTGTGGGAGTCTGTCAAAGTGGAGCAGAAAAAAACAAAAACACACAATGGAGCTGCAGTGTTTGCCTGACGGGCTGAGCGTCTGTCCCGACCCCTGCGCTTCCTCTCTGATGTGTACCAGTTCGGACCTCCTGTCATGGAAACAATCCCCAGTTGTGTCGTTGTGTGTGTGCACATGCGCACATGGAGGTTGTGAGGATGTGCCCTGACAAGCTGACCTTTAGGAAACTGAGATTCTTTAGCGCCATCTGCTGTTTGGATTGTGTTTGGCAAAAAAAAAACCCAGCAAAAACCTGACATAAACACAAAAACAATCAAAACAGATTAATGTCTGCAGAAGATATAAACTATTTTAAAACATTGACTGACAAATTTATCCTGCTGATTTAAGACAAAAACAGAAAAAAAGACGTTTATAAAAAAGTGCACATTTTCTGTCACCATGGAAACCGAGGCAGGAAATAGCAGATGATGTAAAAAAAAAAAACTCTCAACAGATTTATAATTAACAAGTGTGACCACCTCATCAAAGCTAAAGGTTGACAGTGTTTTTCTGGTGTTTTACTCAGTAAAAGGAGGAAAATGTAGCAAAAAATCAGGATGGAGACTTGAGGCAAAACAGAAAACTTCTGAGTGATTTCCACAAAAGCATTAACGTCCCACTCTGATCATGTTTTGATCTATCTTCAAAAACCTGTGTCATTTTCTACGACATAGTTTCTGCATAGTTCTTTATTTGAAATTGAGTTGTGGGCACGACTGTTGCTGTGAAGTAACCCTGCCCCTACTTCCCATCATCCACCTGTTTAGGCGCTCTCCCTCTAGATTACAGCCCTTCACATCCTCAACCTAACATTACCGCTGCAACAAAAATGGCGAGCAGTATCTGAGCTATGCAGCCGTACAGTTTTGAGCCAGATTCCAGCTCAGACCAGGAAAACAAAGACGCACAAGGTTCAATTTGTCTAGAAGAGGATGCATCAGAGTGGAGCGGAGCAGGGAGCTTGTGGTTTGTTGTTGCAACTTCTACATCACATCTACAAGCTTTTTCCAACTACATCTTTTCGTCTGCTCCTGTGAAATAAATAAATACTCAGAAATGCAATTTGAAGCTTAATTTTCCTAACATATGTCCGCCATCATGCGAAAAATGCCACAAGAACTTGTTAAAAACACCTTTTTCTTGAGTCCTTGACTTTTCCATAAGATGCCTTTTAACCATTGACTGTATAAGAATACTGGACCGAATGACCCCTTCCCCCCATGTTCCAAACAGGAAGTATCTGCTGGCTTCTAGAGCCAAAATCCCATAGACTTCTATAGAGAAATAAACAGCTATTATTCTATTTGTCAGAGTAACCACTCTTGCTCTGATGTATGATAATGCAAAGTTTTTTCTGAAGTTCAAGTTACTCAAGTTATAAGCTGACCAATCAGATGTCTCAATAAAAGTATGTGGGCTCATGTTGAGCGTTTGATTGACAGATTTGGTGTAGCCCGCCTTCAAGTGGTAGCAGTGCGGACTTCCAACAAGTTCACTTGTGGTTACCACAGAAATGCTGACTCAGACCAATCACTGCTCACTGATGTTGTCTGGCTCCAACGTGGCGACATACATATCGCGAAACAATGGCTTCTGAAATGACTTCATTTGGTTGGAGACGGAAGTAAACTCTTTTCCACGGGTGACGTCACAGTTCTCAGATACAGTCAATGGGTGGAACCATGAAATGACCAGGGACGCCTCATGGCTGCATGACTTTAAATACACAAAAACAAACAATAAAAAAGGAATAACAATTCACACTCACTGTTGAGCACAGAGGTGAAAGTGGGACCATTTGGGTTTGTTTTGCAGGATCTTAACAGATAAAACTTAAAAAAAAGGGAATCTGTATGCATTTTACACCAGACTAACCTCACAGCGAGGTACGGCGGTGGAGGTGTAATAGTCAGGGATTCTTTTGGACCCATTTGACCAGAGTGGATTCGTCAGGAGAAGAATTCTACAGCAGACACCCGACTGAAAGAGAATCAGTGTTGCATTCAGAGTCCAAACATGTCGGAAGCAGTTACATCCTTTGAGTGAGGCAACTTCCACCCTGCGATACACACCAGATGGCTTTTTTTTTTCCAAATGAAAGAGGGTCTAGTCTCTTTAACTGTCACTTCTCACTAGAATCCCGCAGAGCTTTGTGGGGTAAAGAAATCCACACCTGTGCACCTCAGGTGTCTCTCATCATCGTCACCATCAAACTTAGCTAAAGTCCAACAGTTAAGGCTCACAGAGCCGTGTGCAGCTTCGCTCTGCCATGTTCCCTCTCTGTGGATGTGAGTGAAACCGTCACTCAGAAGATTTATGAAGAGATTAGAAGCGGCGGGCGTCCTGTCATCGGTTTCGGAGGAAGAACAGATTTCCTTCACAGATGTCTGAGACTAGAAAAACTCACCAGAGGAGCATTTTACTGCAGAGAAAGAAGGAAGAACGTGCCTTCACTGCATTTTTATTTCACCTAAAAATGTTTTATACACCTTTTGAAGGGACAAAAAAAAATCAAGACAGCTCATTCAAAAACATGAACTGTTCACAGAAAGAAATGCTTAAATTCAAAGTGCCGGTATTTAACATTCGCTGCAGTTTTATGGCATCAAATGAAGAAACGGTATAAAAAAAACTACACATGAATAAAGAGCTTTAAATAGCAGAGATGGAGATGTTTCCCCAAAGAATTGTAGGCTGTAAAAAGATCACACCACCTTTTCAATGAGCTGAAATCAAAGTTCAACAGGCTGCATACTTCAAAAAACACACAACACAGCTTAAAAAGAAAAAAACTATCACACAATTTCACACACCATCACAGTCTGGGCTTTTATGTAAAGTTTAAATGGTTCTGTTTTCTCAGGAGACACCTCTGCAGCGAGGAGCACAGCCCTTCACCAAAACACACGAGACTTTGATATGATAAGAAGGAAAGGAAAAAAACTCCTGCTGCTGTTCAAATCAGAAATTAGAGGCACAAACCGTTTCTTTTTTCTGGTTCTGTGTGTGTTTAACAGTTCTGACAAAATGATTTGGCTCTTTCGGTTGAAGTACCGGCTGCAGTCGCGTCATTTTAATTTTCAAGTTTTGGTGTTTGTTTTTGTGATCAGGTTATAAGGTTTCAATCATTTACGGCCGATTCTGCTCCTTTTTTCTCCTCAGTTTTCAGAAGTTGAGCGTCAGGCATTCGGTTTTCTTTTCTTGTCCTCGGTGTCAAATTTGTCTATTTTTTGTGTGCATATTTTAGCTGATTAATTACATTTTTTTGGTCGCCACCTTCTTGCCTCACATAAACTACACAGAGGTAAACTACAGTGGAATGCAGACAAACATGAATCATAAATTCATTAAATAAAGAAATCCCTCTGATAAACCTTTTCTGACAAAGTGAGGCACTCTGGAATGCACATTTTTGAAAGAAATGTATGGCATCTGTGGCCAGTAAGGGTCAAATAAGTCTTTTTGAAGGTTTGGGATCCGGAGAGTGAGAGGCTTCATCCACAAATGGAGACAAGTTGGAACCAATTAAAATGACTGAGAACACGAGGACCCGTCCAAGAGCTCATAAAGCGCGCAGAACAAATAAAAAAAAAGGCATTTGGAGTTTGAAGACCAAAGAAAATAGTGTTTTTTGATGTTTTTGACATGTTCTTTTAAAATACGGAGGACATATGTAAGTAAATTAAGCTAAAAGTAGCATTTCTGAGTAATTCTTTATTTAAGTTATTGTGAATCAGGAACAGATGCAGAAATGCTGTTTGAAAAACAGCCCTTTTGTGACACACTGATACACTGGGCGGGCCACAAGCTCCCCGCTCCACTCCATTCTGATGCATCCACTTGCAGACAACTAGATCCATGTACGTCTTTGTTTTCCTCGTCTGAGCTGGAATCTGGCTCCAAAATCTACGTCTGGATTGCTCCAACATTAATTGCAGTTTTTGTTGAACCACTAATGTTAGGTTGGGAGTGTGAGGGGCTGTAAGCAAGCAGGAGAGAGTGTAAACAGAGAGCTCTCAGCAGCAGGGAGGGGAAAAGGAGGGGGGGGTTGCTCCACACCAATGTTCCCGCCCACAACTCAGAGGTGAATTACTAATGAAATCCTGCTGCTCTGCAAAAACTGGCCTAGAAAACGACACAGGTTTTCTGATTTTGTCCTGAAAAACAGCATAATCCTAATCAAAAGACCACTGGGAATGCTTTGACAATAGATCAAAAGAGGATCGGAGTGGGATTTTAAGGAGAAAGTCTCTACTGAGGAGCAAGAACACAAAAACTTGTCAATCATTTGACACAAACATCTTGGAACTACGGATCAAAATAGATGAAAAATATTTCGTCCAATCAGGTCTAAGTTGGTGCTGCTGAATCCTGACTGAACACGTGTGTGTCCTGTTACAGCTAAAACCAAACATACATGGTATGTCAATCAAAAAGTCCTTTGCAATAGTCAAACATGGTGGTGGTAGTGTAGTAGTGTGGGGCTGTAAGAAAGCACTCGGTCACAGATTGTTTCCTGGAATATTTTTTGGATTTGGGTTCCTTCAACGTGAGAAAATAAATGAGAAAAGCATGAGTTTAGGGCTAAAGTACTTCTTAATGCAGGGCCAGGTAGACCCAGACACTTCATTAAAAACAGTATTTGAATCTGCATTTTGTATTTTTTCTCCAATTACACATATTTTAAACTACATATATAGCAGAGATTTTTCTTCGCTCATTGCCGATGCTGAGCGAAGCTCTGTGGGAAGAGAAACATGTTTGTGGAGCAGGATTTGGCAACCTAACACCTTGTTGCCCAAGATTTGAGCAAAAGACTCCAACACGGTTCAGAGCTTTTGGCCAAAAAGAAAAATCCAAAGTCCAAAGTAATCATTAACTTTGTCTGGTTCTATAAAATCCTTCAGTGTTGGCACAAATCGGAGCACAAATCAGTTTGGTACAGATATGCAAATTAAGACTTAGCTCTTTCAAAAAGGAGGTTAATTCTGTTCGGGAGAAAAAGCCTAAATCTTTCCACAGGGAGTTGGAAAATAGATATGTTTTTTTGGCATTTGCTTTGTTAGACTCTGCAGTTTAATAACCCGGCTGTCTCTTTGGAGTTTTCCAGCGAGTCTCAGAGTCTAAATCCAGTTGAGAAGCGGGTTTCTCAGCGGGTCGTCATGCTTTATCCATACACTGTGGCATTTTTTTATCACGGACGCTCAGTGGGAAGGTCAACAACACTCCCCTCCTTTGAGCTTTTCTATTCCTCTAAAGTACTTTCAGACTTTTGTTGGTCGGGTTTAGATTTTCTTTTTTTCTAATGTAATATTTACCACTAAGAAAGTGAGCCAAAGCAGCTGTCTGACTGAAATCCTCAAGAAAAGCCAAGAAAAACTGACAGCTTTCCTGGATTCATTAATTCATGTGAACACAAACATTTTTGAGCCCCCTTCTGTCTCCCAGCATTCACTAGTTTTTTTTTTTTTTTTTGCTGGACTTTAGTAACTGCTTCAGAGAAGTGCACTGCAGGCCATTTGTTATGATGCAAAAGGAAGCCAAGATTCTTCTTCGTGTGCAATAAAAAGTTCACACAATGGTCTGAAGTTACCAGATATGATTTATCTGGAAGGAGCTGCAGATGTTTCAGGACAAATTCTGTGTTCCTGCAAACCATTTTCCAGGAGGCAGCACAGGGAATGATGATAAATCAGGAGGAGGTGGTGGGGAACAACAGATCACACATCTTTTCTTCTTCTTTGTCCCTCGTTTGGGCAAAACAACTTCTGTATTAATCTTTTTTTTTTTCCTCAAAGAAAAACAATGTTTGGTACAGCGGGGCCAGCACTGCAGCACTGCTGCAAGCTGACAGACGTCAAAGAAGAAAGATGTACCTGCAGGACGCATTCATCCATCCACAGGTGATAAAAGTGAGCCGCAAACCCGAGAGGGAAATTACTGAGAAAAAAGCTATGAATTTGAAACAGCGGAGAAAAGGGCAGTTTTACACGGAAATAAAACAATCAAATCTGTTCGGTTTGAGATACCTTCCCAAAAAACACATAGAATTTGTCATAATCTAAATGTCAAAAGCTGGGATCAAAGATTTAAAAGATGCTTTAATGCAGAAGATACTGAATAACCTTTGAATACAAGTTTATTCTCAAAAGGAAAACATGTTAATCGGTGCTTCATGTTCATTATTTAGACTAGCTGCCCAAACAATTCAGGTAATAAGGAGATTTACTGTCAAACCAATATCAAAATTGTTCAATGTGATATTTTTCAAAGCCTTTTTGCTTTTGTTGAATGGATGGTAATTAAAAAGAAATTACAAGTTTTGTCAATTCTGATCATGAAATTAGCACAAACCAACAGAACAAAACAACAAAACAACAACAACAATTTTTTAAACTCCCAACTGAAAAGTATTTCACTTAGAAATTGAATTTATGGTTTCACCTTCATCTCAACAGAAATAAACAGCTTTCTGGATCCCTTCTGTGATCTTTTTGTTGTCCACCAGAGGGCGCAATTTTCCCCAATCAAAGAGGGCGTCAAAAAACTCACGTGATTTCCTGTTTTTTTGTTAGGGGAACATCAACAATTCTGCCGGTTCAGTACGGAGTTATTCAAACTAACAAGTCTGTAACCCTTGTGCTATCCTAGGCACTAATATTGGGAGTAGGGTCATCTAGACCCACTAGACAGTGCGCTGAACCTTTTTTCTTCAATGATTTCGATCTTCACTGGTGTCCATGGATTACATGAAATCCTCTCCACCTTTATCCACCTTGATTAACAGGGTTACATTATAATAAATCATGATAATTATTAATTTTTTTAATTTAATTGCTTAAATTCAGGATAAAGAAGAAAAATCAAAAGAAATGAAGGAAATGAATATTATTTTGGAGAATCTTTTGAGAAGATGTTCTTTTATTTTGCATATTTTGAATTTGTTTTTATACTTCATTTAAAATAAAAGTTTTAAATATGCATAGAGTGGAACTACTGGCAAAATCGGCTCAAATATGACAAAAACTGTTACCATAAATCAAATCAGGTACAAGTACAAATAGTCAGGAAAGAATTTTAAGTCAAACAAATAAATAAAAGGTTTTTTCTTACATTTAAAATACAAATATAATTAAATTCTTGAATCTTTTTTGGGAAATTTGTTTAGAGGCCTTACTTAACATCAGGTGAGCCCCCTCCTGGAAGTGTGACTGCTTGGATTTCCAAACAGCAGAAATTTTTCAGCTGACGGATGAAATTCTCTCCTAATGCTGCAGGATTGTTTAGAGAAAACGGAGTCACAGACTGATTGGAGTTTTTCAGAAAACCCACAGGTTTGCATCATTTCCACCAAGCACTCCTGACTTATGGGAAACAGATTTCTGCATGACTGAATGAGATGCATTCCTCACTGGTTGAAAATGTCTCAATATTTCCATAAATGCTCAAATCAGCACGAGTTTGCCTGCTCCTTCAGCGAGCTGGCGGGATCGCCTCAATCTATCTTTTATTCTGAAAGCCGTGACAGAACCTCAATAGAAAGCAGGCCCATCCCTAACCTTCATGAAACTGTTTTTGCACAAACATTTTCATCTCCTGATTACTGCCGATTCTGCCTGAATCTTCCCGTGTTTGTCAGACTGAACTAACAGGCTCACTTTGGCCTCATGTAAGATTTACTCAGCTTTTATCAGATTCTCAGAAAGAAAGTTTATTTTTGAATGAATAAATAACTAGCTGTCTATTTTTTATTTTTCAAAGAAAGCCTCAAAAGACAGAACAAACGTCTGTGAGAATTTACTCCAAATCAAAGACGGAACCTGACAGCTTTTAGGCTGCAGAGACTCCTGAGCGCCACGGTACGTCTTACTCCCAAACAGTTTCAACAACCAGCGACTATACGTTCAGTTTTCCAAATGCAATATTCATGCGGTCCTTTCATCTCTGCCGTCCAAACTCAATCTTCTTCTAGCTGAACCTTGCTGAGGGCTTTGTTTAACCTCCTGAACTCTTCCAGGATGGAGTTCATTAACCAGACAGACAGAGTTCAACACAAAGTCACTTTATTAGTTCAGGGCAGGTGGAGTCACTGACTGTGGGGGTTTTTTTGACCAGGAAATGGTTTTAAAGAGGCTCTGATGAGACCACAGAGGATGGGGGCGGGAGAGGTCCGTGTATTTGGTGAGAGAAAAAGAAAAGCTTCGGGGGGAGAAAGTGAGTGGTTTAAAAAAACATGTACACCACTCATCTTCTACCAGCAGGGGTTGGAATGTTCCTCCTGTTCCAGCTCTTGCGTTTTTTTTTTTCTTACGAGGCACAGATGAGTTGACTCTCCCCTGCTTTGTAGGATAATTGTCAAACATCCTGGCGTTGACCCTTCAGCAAGTCCGTCCGGGTTCTGCCGTCTGCAGACGTTGCTGCAATAGTCCGAGCTCACAGGTTTACCAGAATGCAAGAAACTTTTTCAACTCCAAAAAACTCACACAATGCAAAAAAAAAAAAAAACCCAAACAAAAACAAACTCATCAGGAGATCTACAAAATGAGAAAATACTTTTAAGACTTTTAACACCAAACATTTCGATCACCCAGAGGACTGGATCTTAGTAAAGTCTGGATCGGCATGACACGCACTGGGAGAGCCACGTCAGTCAGTTTGAAACACACTCGGAGAGTCGTCTTCACAGTTACTCTTTGAAACCAGCTGAATCGGCCGTCGGCGCCGCGATGATGAGGCTGTTTGTGGCCGGTCAGCGGAGTCTTCAAGTCATGTGCAAAAGAAAGTGCAGCCACTTTCATTTCAGTAATATATACGCCTCAAATGGACTCGAAAAGGATGTTCACCTTGCCTTAAAGAAAGTGGTACAGCCTTTGTATACATTCATTAGAAAATTCAACCGTTTTTCGGTTCCGTCAACATCTCTCAATGACAGGAGTGTAAACGTGTTTCATTTGGACGGACAACATCAGCCTCCAACAAGCTGATAGCTCCATAGCAACCATTTCATTTTTCCCTTGTCTGGGTCAGATGAATGAGTGTGGCGATTTCTGTGTCTCTACATCGAAAGCAGGTTTTCAAAATTCCTTAGCAACCTTTGTTGACATGACAACATTTACGGATGGATTTGTTCACATTTTAAGGATTTTTAGTTTTGTGGCAAGGAGATAATGAACAGTAAACCAGAAGGGTCAGATTTCCACCACTGACTGTATGTGAAAACTGGACTGAGTGACTCCTCCCCCCTCGTGTCCTAAACAGGAAGTACCCGCTGGGTCCAAGAAGCCGAAATCCCATGGACGTTTACTGAGATATATGTAGCTTTACCTCAGTCATTCTATTTGTCAGAACAACCATTCTAGCTCTGACACATTTTTTAAGCATGTTCTTGAGAAAACCTAATACTATTTATGATATTTTTTCCATAGTGCAAATTCCATGAGTTATAAATTGACCAATCAGATGCCTCAGAAAAGGAGGTGGTCTCATGTCCAGTCAGATTTGGTGTAGCCCGCTTTCAAGTGGTAGGGGGGGTCCGAAAAAATGGCGACTGAAATGAATTTATGTCCTTGGAACTGAACTAAGCCATTTACAACGGATGATATCACCCTCACTCAGTCCAGTTCTCTTATACAGTCAATGATTTCTAATAAGGCTGCCATATTTGTGGGGCCTCAATAAGGAATCCTTTTAACTAATATAAACAAAAATTTTTTTTTTTACCTTTAAACCCACATTTTTACAGTTTGTTGCATCTTTTTGTGCAATTTTTTCACAAAATGATTGTATAAAGAACAGTATTTTTGATTTTACATACCACCTTATACAGATGTATAGATCCATAGCAACCATTGCAATTTTTTCTTGTCTGGGCCTCATTAATAAGTGTAGGGACTTTCATCTTTCTACATTAAAGGAATATGTTAAGCTTTCCTTAGCAACACAGCTTCCATGTTAGCGTAAAATAAAACAGATGTACTCAACTTATAAAGGCTTTCAGGGTTCTGTGTTGATCATATGATAATCAGGCAAACATCTTTGTATGTTTGCCACAAAATTAAAATTAATTGGCGCAATTTAAATTTAAAAGATGGTGTTTTTTCCCCCCTTTTAATGTTTTTTAGGTCAAGCCAGAAGGGTCAGACGTCACAACCCCTATAATTTTTTACACACCTTAATGTCAATAAAGATTTTCTTCTTCAATGAAGTAAAACACCATCCCGGGGTTTACACTGAGGCTTTTATTTTGGTGGTTTGAGCCAAAGCTAATGGGTAAAAGCTGATTTTTTCAGTCTATTCAGTCCTCCACCTCTTAAAGGGAAATAAGACGCGTTCAATTGACTCATCAGAAAGTCTTCTGACTTCTGCAGAAGCAGAAGTTTGACAGAGTTGTCTGCATTGATTTTAGAAGCAATGTTTGCTGCGCATCAGTCAGAAAAAAAAATAGGTTTCAAGAACACTTTTCAAACTGTTTGAAGTCTATTTGAGGTGAAAGAATTTACAGACAGTTGCCAATCTTCACAGAAGGACAGATTTCAGCAAGTTCACTCCAAGGTTAGAACGTATTCAATATTTAATTTCTGAGAAAACGACTCGAAAAGTATGGCTTTTTGAAGGTGGGGGTTACAAATTAAAGTAGTTTTTTGTTTCTGAAAAAAACAAACAAAGAAACGTGGCTTTGGTTAGCAAATATAAGAATAATTAAATCTGATTATTAGAAATAGAATGGTTAGGAAAGGAGAGCCTAATGTGAAACGTGGGTAGGTTGCATGTCATAAAAAATAAATAAACAAAAATAAATGAAAATACATTTTTAAAAATGATCATCATCCTTGCGATGAAGTACGTCGATTGACTGACATGCGGAACGGCATATAAATGTCCTCTGATACATACGTCATGTATACATATGCTAGCAGACGTGGAGTTTTTCAGACTCCTCCTCCTCAGAAAGGTGTGAGCGTTCAGCGTCACACTCCTAACCGCGCATGTAGCTGCTCATGGATTTTCTTTCCACCAACAGTCACTTAAAAGAATAACCTCACATAGAAACACAAATGGAATGTTTCTGCTGGCATGTGGAGAGAAAATAGGCTCTCTGGATTTGCGCGATTCTCGATTTAAATCAGGTCACAGATCCTACGGGCGGTGGCGTTTGTAATCGGGAGGCGGCAGTCACATCTTTTCACGCCACGCAGCGGCCATGGAGGTAATTCAGAAAAATGTGCAATTTTACGGTGACGGCACGATTTTTGACATCAGGCAGTGGTCGCCCAGGCACATTTTGAGGTCGCGCAGGTGGTGGCAGTCCAGTGACAGGCGGGTGGCAGGAAGGCAGCAGCGCGATATATGACCTATGGTAGTAGCGCGGGCACTTGACGAGGGCTTTTGACATGGACCGGGGACCTGGGGATGACTGGACGCCAATCTGGCCACTGTGGGTCCTCACCTGCATATGACTCCTGCTGTGGTCGGACCGCTACGACCTTCGTTTTGGGCGCTGGGGCCTTGCCCTTGCTGGGTTTCTTGGGAGGCATGTTGTCTAAAATTTATAATGCGTGTCACTTTTTCTGCAACCCCGGTACCGGCTGGCGGCCAGTGGCACTTGATGTGGACGGTGACCATCCAGAGACATTTACACATCGTCCAATCAGAGGTGCTGCCGGCCGGCGATCCGGCTGCTACTGGCCTGTGACGGCCCAGTCTCATAATGACTAACAGACGCCTGACGGACGCCGTCTACACTCATGGCCACGCCAGCGATTTTTCAAAAAAATCAGGCGGCAGAAGCTAATCTTGAAGATTATACCGATGCCTCCCCTTCAGGCGGTGGCAGCTGTTTATGTGACCTGAGCATTTATAACTCATAGATTTTGTGTGTAACTATGTTTTCTCGCGAATGTGTGTTCACATGTACACTGGAATATCAAAAACGCACAAATCCAAAATACTATTTACCCACGCACAACTTGAAATGACACCAGCATAAAAACTAACTATGAATTCAAAACGGCTCCTACAAAACACACACAAAACCGCATTTATGCACAGATCAGAGTTACAAGTGCATGAGAAGTTGTGAGACTCCCTTCACGTCTTCAGATTTGCACGTAGATGATGTGTTTAAATTCTGCTAGAATGCTGGGTCATCAGAGTTTTCTTATCAGAGCTTAGATCACAAACACACAAACCCAGTGAGTGTATTTTCTCTCCATATTGCCACACAGCGCCTTTGACGTGACAACTACAAACAAATGGGTCCGATTCAACAAACTCTTCATGGAAAATATGACAGAGGAACTTTTTAAACACGTTTTAATCCAACATATTTATCAAAATCTATCAATTTAATTCAAAATTATTGTCTGGTTTACTTTAAAATCTGATTTCTGTGTATTTAAATACATAAATATGAACAATTTAAGGTTTTGATTCAATAATTTTGGATTTTATTGAATATGTACCTATGTAGAAATAGATATAGGTAAATCTTTTGGAGCTGGTCATTTCAAATGTGGGCACCACTGAAAATTAAATCAAGGAACTTGAAATAATTTACGGAAAATCCAGGATTTACGGAGTACAGCTCATAACTAACAAACACAATCCCTTTAAATGCTTCTAAAAATGCTTTTTCTTTGCTGTAATTTGTCAAAGAATTAGGAACTTTTGAATTTATTTTCCTTTGTCAATGTATTTTTTTGAAAAAAAAAAAAAATGAATGCAATGTGACATTACATGTGTTGTTCATCTAAGGTTTGACCAATTCTACAAGAGAGCACTTTCTTATTTCACATGGCTTTACTGAAATTTCGCTCATAAATGTGTTGTGGTCCCCCCGCGGTGATGTCTCTGGGTCATTTTGGACTTCACTGCTTTACTGTGGACCGCTCGGTTCAGCACAGGTGCTGCTCTGAAACGCCTCCTCCTCTCCACGGGTTCGTCGGCACACCTGATCCTCATAGTTCATGCAGTAAAGGTTCATCGTGTGTTTCCTTCCCCCATGAACCCACCCTACCCGGGTTTTGTGAATTCAGAATCTTTTTCGTTGCAGACGGCTGTGCCGGTCCCTTTGGGGGACTGGACTTTCCCAATTTCCTCTAGGGCACTGGCCAGAGAGTCCAGGTCTCCGGAGTCCTGGTGCTGGGCTTCCCACAGGCTCAGGATCACAGAGGACGGGCTCTCCTGACATGCAAAGTAGCACAGGTTCCTGAGGGCCAGAACAGAGAGAAACCCTTTTTGTCAGAACAAGTACACACATAAAGAGAGGCTTTCTGCACAGCCGTTACAAGTAAGTAAGTAACCTTTTTATTTCGGACAAGTGAAAACAAGTGTAGAATAACACAAGCAAGACAGAAATTATATAAAACAAGATTATAGAAACAACACAAGTCCAAAAGGGAGTGAGAAGAAGAAAAATCTTATAATCTCTCACCCCTTTTACCTTAAGTCCTTACTTTCCTAACTAACCCAGTACACCCACCATCAAGTCCAGTGCCCTACCCAAGTGTATAATTGGTTACAGCTGCACATGTAATTCTCATTCCAAAAACACACACAAATGAATAACAAAACATATCTTCTAAGTATGCAGATTTACAAATGCTGATGTTCTGTATTGTTTTGTATTTGCACATATTTATCAATGATCATATTTCTGTCTTTCTACTTCTACTTCTGTAGTTCTATCAAGCAGAAGCTCCGGAATATCACCGTAATTATGTGAGGTATTTAAAATGTTCAAAAGTGAAAAGACAACAAAAGAGAAAAAAAAAATGAACAGCAGACACTGTCATCCTGACATTCAGTCGGTGAAATGGAGTGAAGTGACATTATCCCTCGACTTATTCATGATGAGCTGCGGAGCTGGGAACTCCCGCTGACTTCATTTAAACTTGGATAATCTGACAGAAATAAAGAGCATTTTAGCGGAACAGGTGCCACAGCTGCTTCCACTAATAGCCCGAGCGGAGAGAATGATGGGAATCATCTGTCTGACCTGATGCCACGGCTGACTGATCGAAACGTCTGAAAGAAACCACTCATTTTAAAAATAAATGGGTCCTCTCAGGCAATCTGAGAGCTCTGTAAACGCCGCGAGCTTCATAATCAGCTGAATGTGTGAAAATAAGATCATAACCTTCATGCAGGGAGGAGTTTCTCTGTCTGTGCATGTGGGGGTGGGGGGGTGGGGGGGGGAGTGTCTTCCTCAACATCTTCTCACACTAAGTCGTCTCCAGCATCAACTTTTCGTAAAAAAGTATTTTTTGCAGAAAAAAAGTAGCTTTATTTGGGCAGAAATTGGAAAACATCAAGGCATCGGGAAACCTTCGACTGGATTTAAGGTTTTTCATCGACTCTTCTATCAAAACATTCAAAATCTCCTACTTCTGGTTTTTCTCACTTGATGGTCCCAGAAACATTACAGTTTTAGGCGCATTTAAAATGATGATAAAATCTCAAAAACTTAAACAGTTTGTGCTTTGCAAAAGCCAAAAACTACAACATACTTTCAGCAACAATGATTTTGACCTATCCGCTTTGATTTAGAGCAAATGTTTTTGATTGGATCTGATTTTTGATTGATTTCTTATTTGTCCATTCTGTCAGTCTTCTTTTATGGAGCACATCTGAGTCTGAAATAAAGTCAATCATTATTATTATAATTGTAGTCAATACATTAAAAAATTCACAGATTCATCAAACTCATAAATGATGAAATGCATAGATAAAAAAAACCCAGACAAACCAAATACAAAGACACACTTGAGTCACGTTTGCTTAATTAAATATAGTGATCATTAACTGGGAAGAAGCGATTTATATTATTTATATTTCTTCCATGATTTTAACATTGTTCATTCGTGACACATCTGTGAACATGTCACATACTTTTTCCACGTATTTCTGTGTAACATGCACAAAATGTACGTAGTGGCTGTGTGACACGGCCTTTAGGCTGGGGGTGTGAGTGGCTAGCGGGAGAGCTTGTAAACGGAGAGCTCTCAGCAACAGGGACGGGGTGTGGTTCCCACAACTCAGAGGTGAATTTTGAATGAACTCCTGCTGCTCTGCAGAAACTATGTCCTAGAAAACGACAAACGTTGTTTCTTATTTTGGCTAAAAGTTTTTTTGGCTAAAAGCAGAGCTCATAAAACCTCTACTGAGTTAATTCCTTTGATAGTTTCACAAAGTTTATGTAATCCGGTTCTGATCAGATAAATTCTTTTGAAGTTACAAAATCAAGTGCTTATTGATTATTATCTTTAGAAAACATTCATTCATGATTTCAGTAAACAGTAACGTCAATCCCACACCATGTAACAGACATTTAATACTCATTGATTATAATCAGAATTCATATTAATCCAGATATAACTGATACACATTGCAGATCAAGTAAACAAAATCAATAGCTTAGTAGATTGTGATTCAAATATTTCCGTAACCGTTGGTTGCACATTACACAATGTTATACTCATTGATTGTAATTTTAAAATTATCAGTTCTGTAACTTATAATCTTAAGATAATATTTGCCATTTGGAACTCTGTTTTGGTTAGTTTAGTGTTGTGTTTCCCCCCAAAAAATACTAGAAACATTTGTTTTATGAGCATTTCTCCCAGCAGTCTCTGCAGCGGTTGTGGTATCTATAGCAACCCGTCTATCATTTTTTTCCAACAACTATGGACTCCATCTAATTATCCATTGCCATTTAAAGTGGCAGCTTCTGCAGGCTAAAATCTGCTTTGTACATTATTTAACTGGCTTCAGATTCTTCAGTAAAGTTATTTCAGGAGCTCATTATTTAATCCTTTTCTGCAAAACTTTTAGCATTCTGTAGCCTCTTCTGTCATTAGTGAAGCAACTTCAGCTGTCGGCATTCACTCCTCCAAGATTTACTTTTTATTTTGACAGTTTCTTTTGGGTTTTATTGTTTTTTTGTTGTTGTTATAAAGCAAATTTGGATAAAATCCCTTCTGGCCGGTGTCCAGTCTCTATACTGGAAATGGTAGCATCAAGAGAAGTTGCTGCATTTGTGCGTCAGAAACCAGTAAAAAGTGATTGATATTGATAGGAACTGAAATAGAATGGATTTATTTATTATAAAAAAAAAATATTTAAAGCTGCGAGTGGCGTATGGCCCACCCTCACCCTCACGGCCATGATAAATTTGGTTGCCTGGGGGTGACAAGCAAGTTTACGCAATTTTTTAGAAAAATTGGCATACTTTTTGGGATTTCCCTGTGAGAAACTGTCATACTTTTTAGTTTTATTTAATTAGTTCATGAATAATAAAAAAAAATAAAAACTCAACCGGACTTTCACAAAAACCAAACAATCCCCTGCTGGAACTACAAGGCGGACATCAACAAAAACAGATCATTCTGTGGGTAAAGAGCAGCTCAGAGGCTGAAATGTTGAGGGTTCAAATCCACCCTCGATTCATGCTAAAGTCACAATTCTGTGCATGACTTCATTGAATTTCTATCACCTCATTTTCTCCTATGCTATTAAGTTGTACCTTGTCCTTAAACGCAGGTAGGTCTTTTATTTTGTTTTTTTTTCATCATCTGGATCCAATAAAAATTGCAAATTGAGGCGTCTTTATCTGAGAAAAGAAAAAACTGCAGCTGGATGAAAACATCCTTGATCCTTAAACCTGGTTTGTGAGGGCCGGTTATGACCTCAAGGACACTTGTACTTTGAGTATTGTTTGTATTTTGATTGAAAAATGTTCTCAAAACAGAACGAGAAGGTCAGCAAAAAAATAATAATATATATATATATATAAATCGGTGGTGCAGCGAAAGATGAAAAAAACGTCCTTCTGCTGTTGTTACGCTCCTCCATCTGAGGGCACTGTTTCATTGCAGGAGCTCTACTCCTGTTCTCCCCTCTGTTCCCCTTTTTCCCTCGTCCTCTTCCTCTTGTCTGCATGATGATGTTCAGAGAAATAATTACAGAAATCAGCTTAAGAAGATGGAGACGTTGCTATTACATGCCTCCCGGTGTGCTCAGCCGGGTTGAAACCCAAAAAACAAAAGGATGAAATCCCGTTCTGTTCCAGATGTTTGGTGTTTTAACTCATTCCCAGTTAAATTTCCTGTCTGGATAGTTCTGGCTTAACCCCTTCCTCTTGCGTCTCACCTCTCGGAGGCTGATTGGACAGAGTCTTTGCGTCTGTAAGCACTTGATTATTGACTTCTCCTTTAAAGCACAAACAGAGATCATCCCGTCTCTAAATAGCTAAAATCCTTCAACACCTACACAAATACTGTGCTGGCACAGCGTTCAGAGGGTGTTACAGAGGTGGGAGCTCACGCTGCTAATGAGAAGCTGCTAACACGAACAAATTTTCCTCCCAGAAGTCAGCCTGTCAGCAGCCAGAGACCTTCCTTCTGCCTTTTTTTTTTTCCACAACGCCGCACCTTCTCTGCTGCTACAGTACCCTGACTGTGCTGAAGTTTGCATCACCGTTCCTGCAGTTCTCACGCTCCGTGCTCGAGCTTTTACATCTATAATGGAATCAGCGAAGGCTGGTTGGACCATGGGAGATAAAAAAAAAAAGTCTGACGTGGGGGGCCGAAATTCCCTCAAAGTGCAAATTTGGAGCGAGAAAAGCCTTTTCATTCATTCATTCATTCATTCATTCATTCATTCATTCATTCATTCATTCATTCATTCATTCATTCATTCATTCATTCATTCATTCATTCATTCATTCACAGAGAGGCCAGGCTTTCTGATGAAACAGAAGCTGTTAATGATGACTCAGCGGTATGTAAATATCAGCTAGAGCTGTAACTCAGACCTGTCTATGTGCAGCTTCTGCGCCAGGAGCTGCCAGTCCTTCCCGTTGGCGTTGGCTGCATCAAAGGTGGCGATGATCCGCCGGCGGATGGACGGCGGGATTTTAAATGCCCTTGACCCTGTCTGGGATGTGATGGTACAGTCTGACTGAGTGAAAAAAGGAACCACCGCCTTTTCGCTCTGGTGGAGTAAAAGAGAGAAGAAAAGCAATGAGGAGGTTTTGCAGGAAACGTCTCCACCTCGATGTTCATTAGGAACAATTTGCAATCCATACGTGAAAGCTCCATAAGAGGCTCATTAGAAAAGCTCTTAAATCTGATTAAGAGGTATTCAGTGTAATAAAAGAACTTATTAACGGGCCTAATAGCTGCACGCCAGCCCTTCGCCGTCCTCCTCCAGGAGTGTGACTGACCTCCACCACAGAAGTATAGATCTGGAGGATGTGCTCCTCTCCTGTGACCTGCCGGATGCTGATTTTGCAGGAGAGCTGAGACGAGGAGTGGCTGTAGCGCTCCAAAGAGAAGGCACACTGCAGGGGATGCTGGTTGCTGGCCCACACCTGAGAAAAGGAGAACTCCTGCGGGGCGAGGAGACACGAAGGGGCGGACGGGATGGAGATCGGGATGAGATGGAGAAGAGAGCGAGCTCATTAAAAGTCCAAAGAAGACATTTGCACTGAGGATCTTCACTTCGCTTCCCACTTTGCTGTTTTACATGCTTAATTAAGAGTGAATGAGTGGCCTCGTTATCCAATCAATGTTGCTACCTATTCAAGAAGTCTAACCCGTCAGGAAGGAAGTCCTCAGTTTTGTTTCAACCATCTGTCTGAGCTGGAATGGAGCTCAGGTTGAGAGCTTATGGACCCTGGGTTTCAGAAATGACTTAATTATTTGAGCACTTTAAAGATGAAAATTGTGTTTTAACCTGTCCTTGTGGCATTTTTCTGATGGTGGAGGACATTTATAAAGACAATTAAGCTTAAAACTGGATTTTTGAGTATTTCTTTATTCAGTCGTTGAACAGACCTTTAATAGACCACTGGGAATGCTTTGAAAATCCATCAAAACATGGTCAAAATGTGACTTTAAACTACAGTTATGAATCTAAAAATTTGAGAGAATCTTTAAGCAAAAATAATGAAAAATCCTTTCCAATTCATATCCAAACAGACGTCTGAATTGGGGCCGCACTGGTTAGAACTGCAAAAAAGAAATCTGGACATGCAAACACAACGGCCCCTTGAGGCCTGGAGTTGCTCCCTCCTGGTATCGGGTATAGCTTGCCTTTGTCCAACTGTAGCTGGGATAGGCTCCAGCAACCCCAATTCAATTTCAATTCAATTCAATTTTATTTGTATAGCCCAAAATCACAACAACAGTCGTCTCGATGGGCTTCGAAGTAAAACATGAAATCAAAAGGATCACGAATACAAAGAGTTCAATAGAAAAATACTAAAATGAACTAACAAACTGACTAAGCTATACTGGCATCCCTGCCCTTAGACCCCCCTTCGCGGTAAGGAAAAACTCCCAAAAAAACCGGATTCCGGAAAAAACGAAGAAACCTCAGGGGTGCCCACATGAAGGAGGGATCCTCCCCCAGGACGGACAGGCGATTTACCAGAAATCTTAGAGAAGAATTAACTTATCTAAATCTACAACTACATATATAAAAGTCCAGCAGACGTGCTTCATCCAGCCGTGGTTATCGGGACAGTCAAAGGCGCGAGTCGAGACGGAGACAGGAACCACAGCCAGGTGTAGGAGCAGGAGCAGAGACGAGGTAAACGGTCAGGAGCTGGAGCACGGATGAGCCAACTGGAGTCTGGAAGCACTCCCACTCCCCAGGAGGGGAGAGGAAAAGAGGGACAATACATGAATCGCACTGCACCAAACAGAGGCATGGAGAACTAAATGATAAATTATGATCAAGAATAGAGGAGAGGAAGGGTAGAAGTAAAAAAGGAAAGAGGACAGAACCCCAGTGTACCATAGTTACCCCAGCTTCAACTTCTAGCAGCCTTTTAAAAGAAATAGTTATTATTAAGTTTAATTTAAACAAACTAACATTAAGTTAAATAATCTCTGAATACTAACTAGTCTGACAATAAGCCTGTCCAAAGAGGAATGTTTTCAGTCTAGCTTTGAATGTAGAAACTGAGTCGGCCTCTCTTACATGAGCTGGGAGTTTATTCCATAAGACAGGGGCTTGGTGGCTAAACGCTCTACCTCCAACCGTACTTTTACCAATTCTAGGAACCACAAGCAGTCCTGCATTTTGCGAGCGAAGTGTTCTGATTGGTTGGTAAGGGACTATGAGGTCCTTAATATAGGACGGGGCCATTCCATGTAAGGCCTTATAGGTTAACAGGAGGATCTTGAACTTAATTCTAGAATCAACTGGGCCCCATGGCCCCAAATGGGACCAAGCAGGTTTAGAAGACGGATGACTGGATCTCTGAGTGAAACTGTTGTTCAGTTAACAAGTAAATTAACTGTAGTTACTGTTCTGGGTGAAGTGCACATGCCTATTTAGTGAGTGAGTCTGGTTTAGACAGTACACTTTTGATTCTGAAAGTGTCATAACAACGACATTAGACATCTAATGAGCCTTAAAGTCTGAGTCCATATTCCCAGCCACATTTCTAACCTGACTTGTAGCTCTTGGAGTTGATTGTAAACATGTTTCCTTGTTTCTCTGGGGGTCCTCTGGTCCTCCTTCTAACAGGAGAAAGCTGCTCTGCATCCACTCAGAGATCTGCTGGGTGCAGTAACAGTGAGTCCACTGATCCATATTCACCTGCTGTGAGTGAAACTCAACAACTCCAGCGCAGGAACCTACATGAGTTCAATACAGGCTTTAGTCTGCACCAGAGTTGGATACAAAAAAAGAAAAAAAGAAAACGACTTTAAGAAGGGTAAGAGTTGTAAAAGTATTCCCAGTGGGCTTTTAATTGTAATTATGCTGTTTTTATTTTTAAAAAAAAGCATGATTTCTAGGACATAGTTTCTGTAGAGCGGCAGTAGGCCATTAGCAATTCACTTCCGAGTTGTGGGTGGGACCGTTGGCGTGGAGCATACCCGCCCCCTTTCCCTTCCCCTTTGTTGAGAGCTCTGAGTAGGGAGCTTGTGTGTACTTTCTAGGGCAGAATTAAGCTCTTTATCAAACATTTTTTTGTCGGCTCTTGATTCACTACGATTTTCTTTTAAGAAAAATGCAACAAAAACATGTTGAAAACACACAAAAAAATCAAAGTGGGTCTTCAAGAACTTTAACTTATATTGAAATGTGTAAAATAACAAAATTGTTAAAAATTTTAAACTGGTAAAGTGTCTTAGGCGTTGTCCGAATTATTGTTGTCTCTAATTATTGAAAATTTTTAGTCCCCTAAAAGCAATTCAGACACCATGTTCACTACTTTTTTAAAACTTTAAATATGATGTCACTGTGAAAATCGAAGCAATTTGAACATTTTAAGACGACAATTTATGAAAAAATGTGATGGTTCAAAAAAAAAACATTTGAACGAAATGTTTCCACAAAAATTGCTTGTGGTCTATATTCCCCAATCTAGTAAGCATCGATGCACACTGGGTTGTTGCAGAGACTTCTGGGAAATTTCTAGGGTTCTGGATTTTGGAATTGTAGATTCGAACAGCTCTACAAAATGGCGAACGCACTAAAGAGTAAATAAAGTGCACTTTATAGTGCGTAGTGAAGAAATTCTGACACAGCCTAAGTGTTTGGTAAAAGTGAAAATGATAATAATTTTATTTATTATAACTTTAAATCATAATAACTTTATTTATCCCACAGTGGGGAAATTCTTCTCCGCATTTGAGCCATCCCCTGGGTAAGCGGTGACCTGCAGCCGAACTGCGCCCGGGAGTCAGGAGCGCTAAGAGTCTTGCCCAAGGACCCTCACTGAGTGTTAATTGCTCGCCATGATATGGTAATTGCCCCCAGTGCCATTGTTTATTGCCCTCTGGAGATCGAACACTGGATTTCTGCGTGGTAGCCTTTTACCTTACCAACTTAGATACCCAGCCGCTAAAATGCAAATATTTTGCAGCTTTTTCAGATCAAAGTCCATGACAGCAATGAGGAAAGTTTCTGTAGGGAAATCAACTTAAAGGACCATCCATGCACAATAAATTATGACAATGCCTTATTTATTTTGGCTTCCATCTCAGTCATCCCACTTTATTATTCATTCAAGATAAAAGAAAAACATGCATTTTATTTTGAAATTGTCTTAGTTTGCGCTTACTGGTAGTTTCAGTTTTTGTTGCACAATATCTCATTATCTCTGGTGTTACACAACCATTTCCGAGCAGCGTGATCCCAAAAAAGACCTAAATCAGCTGTGCATGATTTTAACAACTCTACCTTCATCTTCTCTCTTGGAACTCCTCAAGTTCTCCGTGAGGAGAAACTAAAGCTGTGAGATCAGATCAAAATTTGCCGTCGCAGTTATGAAAAACTGCACTTGACGCTCCACACTCCCGCTCACACTCAAAGGTCAATCTCTAGTCAAGGATCCTCAACATGATTTGGAGGCAGACTGGAGATGCGTTCCCGTTCAAAGTTAGCATCTAAAGGGTCGGTGCTGCAACGTCACATCCACTGAGCACATGCAATCAGGGGGGGGGGGGATACGTTTCCGTGCCTTAATACCGCCTGACCCAGAGAGCGCTGCAGCAAGAGCAGGTCAAAACACTGTTCCACAGATGAATCACTCTCTTCACATCCATCAGGCCACTTCTGAAAGCCTCCGCTTGCTCAAAGTAGAGCCTGAATGAGGGCCTGCAGTCATCTTCTTGCTAAGACCTTCATTACTTGCAATCCTTGTTGGAATTCTGAAGGCCCTATGCTGGGCTAATTCTGCTAATAGGATGTCACTGGTGGGATAAACATCACAGGGCAGAGCAGAACATGCAGCACATAGACCCCTAGGAAGATAACTCTGATATCTGTGTGTGTGTGTTTTCCTGCCTGGTAGTCATAATTAGGTTGGTTCATGTGTGGGTGAGATAGCTGGTCCCACTGATCTCCTGCTGTGTCCTTGCTGTTGCCCCTTTCTTGCTTTGATGTGACCAAAAAAAAAAAAGAGGAAAACTGATGAAGGAGTGAAGCTGTAGAAGGACTGAGGAAGAGGAAGGAGTTCGGTCTCGACAACAAAGACGATTCAAATAAGAGCACGGACGGTAAACACGCCTGCGGAGACCTCCTACCTGGCAGGTGGTGAAAGGCTTGATGCTCCAGACTAACTGAGGGATGTCCTGGATGGACACCTGGAGGCTGAAATTGTTCCCCTTAAACAGCATAATTTTAGGTTCCTCCAGCAGCCGGCCACCTCTGCTGCGCTCCCCAACGGCCACCTCCTGAGGAGAAGGAGGAGGACAAGGCATCAGGACAAGGCAGAACAAGGAGATATAAAAGGAGCACCCTGATGTGGTTTGTCTCAGACATGACCCGGTTATAGCATACTGGTGGGTCCAGACCATGACTGCGCATGAAAACTGGACTGATTGACTCCTCCTCCCTGGCGTTCCAAACAGGAAGTACCCGCTGGTTTCAAGAAGCCAAATTCCATTGTTACATCCATGGACAACGTGGTTGTTTTCCTGGTGTTTGCCGGGTTTCTCCTGCTCCTGCACAGGTGCAGGTGTTTGATCAGATGACGGAGATAAAAGATCCACCATAGGAGCTCCTCAAGGAAGCTCCTCCTCTGGTCTTCCTGCTGCGTCCGGGCCGTTGCTGCAGATCTACCCGCATCCACTCATCTGTTTGGGTCCGTTGGTTTGCTCCATTTACAAAAAATACATTAACATACCCAGACACACATCAAACACTACATTGTCACTTTTGTTGTTTTTTTATTATTCTTTATACTTAATAATCTATTGATAATATTTTTCTCTATGTAGTATTTATTTTTTCTTTTCTTTATCGCAAGTAGTCAAGTTAAAAACTGACCATTCAGACGCTTCAATATAAGTAGGTGGTGCCTGCTGCCCCAGACGCCCCAAACGTTTGATTATTCCAAGCTTGCTTTCAAGTGGTAGGGGTGTGGCCTTCCAACGAGCTCAGTCCTGATTGACAAGAGTGGTTGGCATAGAAACGATGACTCAGACTAACTCGGACCAATCACTACTTACTGACAATTTCTGGTTTCAACATGGTGGCGTCCATATTGTGAAAAAATGGCGACTGAATTGACTTCATTCGGTCGGACCGGGAGGTAAACTCACTCGATCCAGCGGTCAGACACAGTCAATGTTTACAACTAGAGTTTGTCGTAATCACACGGAATACAGCTTTTTTTGTTGTAGTTGTAATGGGCAAATTAAAAAACGGATTTTTCGAAGGTTACAGTGATGTTTTTCTGCCTTTTTAGAGCAATTTTGGATACTTTTTTTTAACAGCTGATTGTGTTCTGATTGGCTGTAGATCACTGTCAATCAATCTCCTCCTTGCAGCGTCTCCTGTACGGAATGCGTTCAGCGTGGCAGAGTTTCATCAATTTTAGTTTTCATTCTAAAATACTGGACTTATTTTTCTGTGTAGGTTTGAACTTTTTTTAAACAAGAGAGAAAAAGGGTGAAAATGTTTATGTCTGGCTGAGAAAAACATAGAATAGGTGTTGGGAGGAGTTTTACAGCATTAAAACACCTATAAGGTTTTCTAATGATTGTAAAAAATAAATACTTTTTTTGGACGGTAACTCATGAGTTACTACCAAGTGACGTGACATGAAAACTTCCTCTGTCCAGTTTCCTCAAGCAAACTGAACACTGAAGCAGAGGGATACCTGAACCCAAACAAACTGTACTTTTGGATCAGATGTACTCCTGTGCTCTGAGTAGCCCTAAGGCTGCATGGTTTGGCTTTTGTTGCATCTCTCTTGCCTGGACACATTAGCAAAACCTCTGCATCCTTGTGACTACCGCAGCAATCAGCCTGTCAATCTCCGGCTGCATTCTCCCCTCATTTTGGGTCGATGCCCCCCCAGATACTTTATCTCCTCCACTTTCAACAACTCATTCCCAAACCTGAGCAGGTCAATTCCCCCTTTTAGGTAGAGAAGCACGGCCTCACACTCACAGGAGCCGCCTCTCTTTGTGTTTTTTTGGATGTAAAACCAGCTCAGCTCCTGCTGAAGGTCTCAATAAAACCAACAGCAACCCATCACGGTCTAAAAGAAAAGATGCAATCTTTAGAAAGTCAATACTGTATGTAAGCGGCGATATTGTTCAGAGTTTTTTTTTTGCTTTTCTTATTTTTTTTTCATTCTTCAGACATGCAGAAGTAATTTAACAGAAACGTCAAGGGAAATAAAAGTGATAAAAAACTCATATCCCTCTGATGCAGTAATGGCACAGCCAAAGACCGCAATAACAGCATTACGTCTGAAACGCCACAAATTTACTCAACCACTTCCATCTCCTCTGGAGATGTTTCATTTCAGAACAGTTACCTTCAATTGTTACCTCATTTCCCTTTCAACAGGTGGGTGTTCAGGTGGAGGGAGGGGGGGGGGGGGGGCGCTCAGACTGAGTTTGAAGGAAGAGCTTAACAAAATTCTTTGGATGCATCCATCCTACCCCTGCAGAAACGTCCACACAATGAATAAAGATGAGTAAGCAGGGTCTGAACATAGACGTAATTGCTTTGACCCTGGAGTGACCCCCCCCCCCTTCAGCTGATAAAATACAGAGCCCGAGCATGTGGTCACTTCCTTTCTTTTTGAAGCTTTTCATCACTTCTGCAAAAATAATCTTTGGTATTATGAACCAGTGGTCCCCAACCTTTTCCAGGCCACCGACTGGATTAATGTCAGAGAGTATTTTTCACGGCCGCCGAAGTCGGCGTCGGATTTTTGTATATTCATTTTCCAGTTCCCCTTAACTTTTGAAGTTTATCTTCATCCTCTGTAAAATATCTGTTTACACTTCATATGTTCACTAGATTTCCAGTGGGAATCATTAAAATGGGATTTTCCCTTAACCCATAACTGTCAAAGTGGAAGCTTAAAAAAAATCAGACGCCAACTTCAACCTCGTCCGATTTTTAAGGTGTGAAGAATAAAAACAAAAAAACAAAAAAAGTTACTAAAAACAAATAATAATTATAAAAATACATGTAAATCCACATTTTGTGCAACTATATTAGCAGCATCCTTGTAATGTTAGACAACTGGTTGATGGCTATTTCTGGTAACAACTCTCAAAGAAAAAAAAATTCACATTAATTTTATTTGTAAAGCACCCTTTATGTAGCTCAAAGTGCTGTAAATAGCATAAAAAACACAAATTCCCACACATGCAATAAAATAATAAGATGAACCCTTCATAATATTGTAAACAGAAACAAACACAAATAAAGGAGAAATGAAGTGAAGCTGCATAAACCCTGAATATGAATCAATATTTTGAGTTAAGACTCGTGGTTTTTGTCTGTTAAATGCAGCTTTCTTTTACTTTGAAGTCAATTCTTCTATTTGCTCACTGGATATTTTCTGTAAAAAGGAACTTTCCAAATATGTTTGTTTTTGGATAACTTTGCTAGCTTGTGCTTTCAATTTAGCAGCCGCTTTAAGAATGGAGCAGATGGGTTTTCAACATGTGACCGAGCGTCTCGGCAGGCATAAACAATGAGTCGGATGTGGTGAAGGGAATCCAGTCGTTTTTCAAAATAAAAGTTCCTTCAGAGTCAGATTAGAAACAAAAAAAATTTTTGCAGCCCGGTACAAACTGTCCCGAGGGTTGGGGACCACTGTTTTAATCTTTTATCTTGAAAAAGGATAAAAACTACCACATTTACACAAATAATTTTCTTTCAGTTTTATATTTTCTTATTAAACCCCATTTTTGAGGTTCTCTGAGAGCAGCCGTGGTTTGTTGCTTCTCCTACCATCCTGTGTTTGTGCATTTTGTCATTTGTTTTCTGTCACTCTCAACAGTATTTGTCCATTCATTGTGGTGGCTGGAATTTTCCAGGTTCATATGAAAGTTCAAACAGCCGGGAGTGAGCCACAGATGACATAATACACCCGCACATTATTTATTTAGGAAAAATGAAACATGAAATGCAGTATTTATGAGTCATTTCTTGTGTGAAAAGCTAAGTACACCTTCATGTCCCAGAAGGCAGAAGAACCACATTCAGCTGCAATATCCTTGTGTAATTTACAGAATCGCTCCAAAAATGAGACCAACCCCAAGTTTTAATGGTTTGATTTGATATGAAATCACATGGATTTCTACCTTAAGTCTTTATATTTGTTTGAGAACAGCTTTTTTTTCTCTTTCATGCACCGATCCATTCGACCGCTCTACGTCCTCAAAGCTGCTCGATTCAGAACGGAAGCCTCATCTAAGTCCAGCTTCCACATTTTAGGAGGATAAGGATGTCTCGCCTAAATGTGAAGCAGTTTATGAGAAGCAGATTTTCTTTTTGTCATTTAAGATCCCATCTCTCTCATTACTGGTTTGACTGCAGTATTCTGGATGATGAGCGGTTGCAGCTGTTGGGGGCATATGAAACCCCTGAGCATGAGATGATTGCATATGATCAGATTGACATGTGAGAAGAAAACAGTATCTAAGAAGTGGTTTCTTTCTTCCAGGAGCTCCTTTTGAAGTCAGAACCGTTTCGTTTTCAGTCAGTGTGGTCCTGCTGTATGACATAATTACAGATTCAGCTGCAGGACAAACCCCATCACAGTGATAACTGCAGGTTGATCAAGCCCGAAAATGAAACAAAAACAAACAAGCAAAAAACAACAACAACCCATATCATCATGCCTCCACCACTGTGCTTCAACAAATGTGCTTCTTAAGCTCTGCAGCTTGTTCTTATCTATGCAAAGGTTTTGGGGATATAAAAATGTAAAAATAACTGCATATTTGGAGAGAGTCACTGAAATAGTTAAAAAAACTGAAAAATTATAAAACTTGTGTGAAGTTACAAAACACACACACACACACACACACACACACACACACACGCACACACACACACACCCCCACACACACACACACACACAAAAGAAAGTCTACATGAAATGTCCTGCAATCATCTTAGGAGGGAATGCTGAGCCGAGTCTGCACACGGCACCTTTTTTTTCTTTCTTTTTTTTAACCGACTTGCATGAATGTGCAAATATTTTGTTTATCTTGGATATGCAGGGAAGTGTGGTGGAAAAAAAGGACAATGCAAAGTCTAGAGCCAGATCGATTTTCAAACTCGCAGGGGAAATTATTTGTCACATGAAGCAAAGAACATAAAAAAATAAAATAAAGCAACCCACCAAAAAGGACAAATGAACAAATAACCATGTCTGACTGATGGAGCAGTGGATTGAGTTGGCTCTTGGCACCTCCATCCAATTTCTCATTATTCACTTGCAACTCTGCCTCTCGCATGAAGCCAAGACTCAAGCAGGACCTAAAGCTTTAAGAGGCAACCATCAGCCCCACTTCTGTGAAAATGCATGTTTAATTAGAGCGGGGAATTACTGCGTTTCTTTTTTCCCAAAGAACATTTTCACAGCAAATAAGAACCACAATGAGCACAAACTTTTTACACACAGATGAAGTCAGCCCTAATCAAGACTGTGTCTAATTCTAACGTGTTTGAACGGTTGCGACACGAAACGCAAAGCAACATTTAATTAACAGACAGCAAATTATGGAGGCAAAAGGGCAGAGAAGCAACCTTGGAGCATCTGTTGTGGTTGTAATTAAAAGTCCTCCTTTGTCTCCTCGTCATCAAACATCTCCCGGTGGTGATGTTACCCAACAAGAGCAGCTCCAGCGACAGGCGGAGTCTGTCTTTTTTTCATCAATTTGGCTGATTTAATACATTAGATCCTTTAAAACCCTTTGTGCTCGCAAATACATCAAACTTTTATACATTTATTGAGTCCAGCCTGATCTTGTGTATTCTGATTAATGTTTTGGATGCCTGATGGTTTTGGCGAGGAACAATACGCACAATTAGGTCTCTCCGTTTAAAATGAAGTACTTCTGTCCAAATTAGTGAGGTTTGTGTCGTAACTGGAACGGATGAATCACTTTGCTTTTTCAGCTCTGATTGGTGCCAAAGTGTTTGACAGAAGTGCACGCCAAGATTACATCTGCACTCTGGGCTTGCAACAATTATGATCCATGATTTTTAGGAGAAACAAAGACAAAAGCTGTTTTTGAACGGCAGAAGATAATAAAATAAAAAAATGTACGTTTTGAAAGAGGTTCTGGTCTGTACATTTAATTAACTATCCTAATAAAATGTTAAGGTTCATTAGTAGAGATGTATTTTTCTGCAGAACACAAGGCCGTGTTACTTAAATCTGTACAGGGGGCTGCAGGTTTTTGGGTTGTCTAAGTCAGAAGTTGAACGCATTTAGATGTAGAGGTGAGACTGTTGTCTGGTGCCCTTACTGCCGACTGCAATTGTTAAAAAAGTGCGTGCACGGACTCCTTACTAACTTACACAAATACAAGTGCCACTGTGCGATGGGTCTGCATCGGCAGAATCTTCAAGTTTAGCTGCCGCCCCCACGATTTTCTTTTTAAACTGCTGGCGTGGTCATGAATGTAGACGGCAGAAGTCCGGGGGTGACCCCATCATGACATCAGGTGACAGCTGGACGGCCACAGAGTGGTAGCAGCCGGATCACCGGATGGCAGCAGCTCTGATCGGACGATGTGTAAATGTCTCTCCGTCCATGTCTAGTGCCACCAGCCACAGGGGCAATGTTTCCTGCGCACTTGCGCAATCACGGACTGCTCTGACCTTCTCAGCGCACTAGAAAATATGTGCAGCCCACAAAACCAATGTACATACTGCTTACATACACTTTTATAGTATTTAGATGAATCACAAACTCAAATTGCTCAAACAAATTCATCCTTCTTTTTTTCCAATGCAAGTATCACATGAGTTGTGCACACCTAATTTAAAAAAGAAGAAACAGATGGCCTCAGAGCCAGTTGTGTGTATGCACAGACACAAAAAATGTTAGAGGGATTGCCATCTGGTCATCGCCAAGCCCCCAACCCATCTCAGCAGGAGTGCCCACCCCCGCTGCTACCGTAAGATTTCTAACAATCGGACGGTGGTAGTTGGATGACAGCACTGGGACAGGGGGGTGGCTGCAGTGTGGCAGCATGAAATTGACCAATCGTCTGACGATTCCGGGAACCTTGGAGAGCCTCTTATCAGTCAAATATCGCGCTGCTGCTTCCTGCCACCCGCCTGTCACTAGACTGCCACCGCGCGACCTCAAGATGTTCCAGGGCCACTGACCAAAGTCAAAATATTGTCCGGTTGCTGTAAAACTGTACATTTTCCCTAAAAGCTCTGCGTATGGATGGCATGTCTTTTTAATTCACGGAAGTGGCAACTGTTTGAAAAGTGATCATGGTGGACAGATGGTTGACCGCGGTTTGTGCTCAGCTGGAATTATACGATGCCAAGTCTTCCAAATATCACGATAGAGCTGTGAAGGGAAAAACCTGGAGCACGATTTGCACCGCTTCGACATTTTTCACCAAACATCTCCCAACTGTGGGTTGTGTAGGTACCATAACCGTTCGGCCTGGAACTTCCATTCGGGGTCCTGGGACTAATGCTGACGTCACATTATGTGATTGGCTGTACTTTAGTCCGATGAAGTATCAGGTAGTGATGGGTCTGGACAAATTACGATACTACCATAGAAGAAAATATTATGAAGTCAGTTTTAAACAAACAGAGCTCCGACATAGAGTGGGATTGTCTTCTAAACGTGCCTTTATTATTGTTATGATTATTATTGAATGCCTGTTCGCTTTTTTTTAATCCGTGCGCCCAGTGCTTTATTATTGGCAGAACGGACCCGGAAGAACAACATTTAGCCCTGCTGACAACATTTTCAGCCACGGCTGAACTTATACTGGAATAACAAGTGGATTGTGGCAAAATGTCTTTATAAAAATTACAAAGAATATTGTCAGACACAATTTATGAGGGAAAATAACTTTAGGTTACAAAAGGAACGTGAAATGAAAATTTGTAGAGCTGGAGCAGATCTCGACGCAACGTAGTTTGTCCAAGTGGGGTTACCGTAGTGTGACGTTACCTTCAGTCGGAAGGACACCGAATGGAAGTTCCAGGCCGAACGGTTGTGGTACCTACACTGGCAGACATGCGCAAGTGAACAGTAGAAAAAATTAAAGAAGAAGCCCCTTCCTGCTTGTCCAGTGTGAACACCATGCACTAAATTGGTTTAAGAACCAGCGTCCAAAGTGTTCTTGAACGTCACAAGCCGGTGTGAACGTGACTTAAGATTTACGTCTGTGCTGCTACTTTATGTGGTGTTTGCGTCCATAAAGGGAATGCCATCGAAGCTGAGTCCAAGACGAATACTTTGCAGACTGGAAAGCAAGAGTTAGCTCCAAACCCAATTCTCCCAAAGGGGAAAAGTTCAGCAAATGCTGGGCATCAAAGAACACGACTCTAATTAAGCTCTCATAGCGTGCTTTCACACTGATGTGCTAAATATATCCTTTTTTTCTGTGCTCAGCTAAATGCTTTGACCACTCTAGTGTTCATGTTGATGAATCATTGGGTCTCTCGGAGTCGCAGTACAAAGGCCGTTCAGACCTGCAGCCCTAAAGTGGGGGCCTCACTGTTCACTCATGTGACTTCGTGGGGGCACTTTGAAGGTGCTGCTGCTCAAAGTTCAGCACAAAGCCAGACAACATCAGGCTGAGAAACCAGACGATTTTTGCCAGATTTATTGGATGAAGATGCTTTCTGACACGTTTGCTGTCCTTTAACAGGCTTTACACAAGAAACAAAAGAAAGTGACAGACAGTGAGGGGTGGCTGAGCCCATAAACCTGTTATAGTGCTGCTTCAACCTTTGCCAATATTTGGTCATTTTGTGCTCAGCATAAGCAGACAAAAAAACACACTCATCTGTGCTAAAACAAACTTGTGAATCTCAAGGATTATTCATCAATTTAAAGGTGAACTGAGGGCCGTTATTTTTTTTAATGACCCAGTTTTATCCATAGAACACGGAGGCTTCAAGGAACATGTCCGTGGAAGTGCACATGGCACCATTTCAGGACAAAAAAGGAAACAAAGCCTCTAAAGAGTCTGGACTGCCCCAGTCCTCATTAAGAAAAACAGATTATCTTATCACAGACGTGTCAAATTTTAAAGATGCCATAGTTAAAAGGTCACCGAGGGACCCAGGCTAACCTCTTTTCAACTGAACGCCTCTGAAGTTAATGGTCAACCATCTCATGAGCCATTAGCTAAATGGAACTCTCAGGCTATGAATTTAAATATAACTCATATTGAAAATGCATGGGCCTTTGAACCTGTCATGTATGAGAAGTAGGAGCAAAAATGTATTCCAGGACGTAAAGAAACGCCATTTTTCTGACTGCATGAATTAATAATTCCTGGTGCTGCATCATTACCTGAAATGCATGGGGCGTGTCGTCCACACAGTACACCCTGAGGGTGAAGCCCAAAGAGTTGCCGGTATCGGGGCCACCAAACACGGCCAGTCTCAGCCGCTTGGCTGCCTCTTGGTTCAGAGGCTCCCCCACCAGAGCGTAGCGACCCGGCTGCCCCAGCAGTACGTGGCACCTCTGGGTCTCCAGCAGGCAGTAGCAGCTCGTGCTCTCCTCATCCGTGCACATCACCTCCTGTTGGAGCAAGGAGACGAACGTCATCAACACGGCAGGCGCTAGGAGCTCAGAGGAGACAAATCCAAACTTTTGGACTGTTTACAGATGACAGAAGGGGTTTGATGTGACTCACTGGTTTATTTTGGAGCATGCTGATGCTAGCTAAAGCAGAAAAAAGGAAGACAGGAAGCAGACAACCCTGAAAGCCCTGACCTCTAAGGTAAGGGTGTTTCACCATGACCACACCTACTTTTGAGAACAATTTCAACCCTGAATTACCTGAGCTATAGCTCCAGTGTTGACTTTCCTTCGATTACCGCAACAGGTTTATGCAACAAACGTAAATCCAGCGGATTCTGAAGCAGAGAAAAGCAGGGCTGTCCATGCATGCGGTGAAATGCTTGCACAACGTAAATCAGCTGATTGTATGAAAAGCCGCTCCATGTCGGAGTCAGCTGATTCACATAAATCGCGTAGTCAGAAGTTTACGGTCTGTCAAAGAGCGTGTGTTATTTAGGTCTCGCTGGCGTCATTTCTTGTGTTAAAGGCTTGACTCTTATCACAGTAAAGTTGGACCAGTTGACATTAGACTATAAGGACACAGACTTGCCAGATAAAAAACTAACTTGAGGATTACTTGGGGAACTCACCTGGCCCAAATTACATTTTTGCTTTTAACACTTTGACATTGGAGATGTCGCCAGCGACACTCGTTGACATACTGTGACTCTTCAACCATTTACAGGATCAATGAGAATATGCTGATTCTAACATGGAGTAAAGAGGCTTTTCTTATCGGCATTTTGGTGTTGTATGTTGGCGTGGCAAACTTCCTCCGCAACAGAATCGGCTGATGAGAACCTTCACTGACCTTCAATGCTTCAGAATCCGCTGGAATTACGTTAAAGTCCCACTCTTATCATCTTTTGGTCTATTGTCAAAGCGTTCCCAGTGGTCTTTTAATTACGAATAGCCAAAGTCTAGAAACCTGTGTCGTTTTCTAGCACATAGTTTCTGCAGAGCGGCACGAGTTAAATAGAAATTCACCTCCTTTAATCTGCTTGATAAAAAAAACCTGACAATCCATTGCAGCTCATCTGATTTTAGTCTCTTTCTTTTAGATCTTTGATTATGAACCAATTAAATCAATAAATAAATGACTTTAAAAATGTACAGCTAATGAACACAAAGAGACTTTTATTTAACCAAAAGATCATCAAAGCAGCACTCCTTTGGCTGCACTTCCTTTCTACACAGACATCTTGAAAAACATTCAGTAAAATAAATTCTAGCAGATGTAAAACAGATGGGAATTCAGGGTTGTGACAGAACAGGGTAGCGGGGAGCAGTTTTAGCCAATTGCTGATTAGTCCTCGCCTTGTGCTGAATTCTCCCTGAATGGCTTTTGACTCATAACTGTGACCCAGCGGTCCCCTCTGCATACGGCCCGGCGGAGGCATCGAAAGCAATGCAAAGTAATTTAGTGGCCCGCAGCTTCTTAAGCCTGCCCCATTAACGCTGCAGCATACATGACGGATCACCATGAAATAGCGCAACCAGCCGGGGGAGAAATGATCGAGTCAAACAAGTGTTGGGGAAAAAAAAGCGCAGGCCTAAATGGGAATGGCGCTGAGAGGCAGACGGGGGTGAAAGAGAGGAGCGAAGGGGAAAGGAAGGAGAGGAAGACGGATGGGAGAGACAGACATTATTCTCCCATTATATTACTAATTCCAGAGATTAGGTTTTGAGTAAGCATCCTTTCCCAGATAACGGGCTCATTATTTCTCAGTGACAGAGATGGGCCACGGCGTTACATTCGAAGAAAATGCTTTCTCCCTGAACCAGCTTTCATCTTCCTGCCACCCCTCTCTGGTGACTTTCCTCCTGTTCCTTCCTCTTTGTTGGCACAACTCCCCCCCCAACCCCCCATCCCCTACAGTGATGGGTATTTTCATAGCTCCCCTTTGTGCAGCTCGTCTGCTGGTAAATTACAAGTAAATGTCACACGGAGTGAAAAGGCTGGGCTGGGGAAGAGTCACAGACCCCCCTGGAGTTCATGAAAACTGAGGTCGCTCTGACACGATGAGATCTCTCCAGACTTTTTTTTATTTTTTTTGATGAGTTTAGTAAAACATTAAAGACACATCTTAGAAGTATGGACCAAGAAAGCGCGCAAGAAGAAGCAGAAGGTGTTAGATTTACTGCCCTTGTGAGGCCTGAAACGCTCCACAGGACAGAGCCGAAAGGCTTCAGAGGTGTTATTTGACGGAGGAGAAGAAAAATAAAAAGCGTGATGCATTTTGAGTTTTAAATCTTTCAAAAAGCTGTACTTCTGATGCTGCAGATCATACCTGCAAAGACAGAGTAGGTTTAACGGGCTTTGAGATTTAACTCTGCCTGTGTCGGCTCATTTTATTTTGAAAGAGCTAAAAAGGTCTCAGCGAGAGGACCTTTTGTAAAATCCTTTCATGATTGGCTCTCGAGCCGCACAGGAACGATCAATGCATACAATTAAACTCTTTAAGAAAAAAAAATAACTCTTTTGTGCAACACAAAGAGAAAAATCAGCAGTAAATTATTGGCAGAGAAGGAAAGAAATGTGGATAAAAAAGGTCCTTTTAAGCACAACTGTCACGCTTTTCTAATGAGAATGATAAAAGTGGACTTTGCAGAGGGATTTAGAGAAGTATTCAGGATACCGTTAATATCATCATTAATCTTTGGTTCGATCAGACATGTCTTTTGGACCTTGAACTCCAGGAGGTAGTCTTTGAAAGAAAAGATCTTTTGCAGAATGACAAATCTAAGCTGGCAACCCTGAAATCAGCTCTGCGCTTGCATGACTAAACTCCAGGATGAAAACGCATCATCAAAGTAGGTCATAGCAGCTTTTCAGATCCTACCTGAGTCTGTTCTGCAGTGTCAATTCAAAGCAACAGCTCCAACTGATGTTCTGCAGACTTCAACAGAAGCGGCTCACCTCCCACTTGTTGTCCAGGATTTGTCTCTTTAACCGGATGGTCCAGCTGTCGGCAGAAACCTCTGCACAATGCGCGATGGTCATGGCCACGGAGCAGGACAGGTCCAGGCCCGGTGGGCCGTATGTGACCGCGGGGCTCAGGAAGACCTCCGACCCGTCCTCGGACAAGGCGCTGTGTAAACACAAGTCCCATCATTTAGCATTTATGCAAATGTTCATTTTTAGTAATCTGGAAATGGCAGACTGCGACTTTGATAAACACAAGCCGATGAGTATTCCGAGCGTAACCTCTGCATAAACAAACTCAAATCCTTGGACACTCATAATGAATCAATGCCTCACTAGCTGACACACAGATAGAGGAAGATTAAAGCACCAAGACTAATGGACGGAGAGGCTGGGGAGGACAGGCTTTAGCGCGGAGCGTGTAAGCTTGGTGGGTCGATGGAGCTTATGAAGCCTGCTCTGGCCAGCCTGGTGACAGATTAGCCAGGCCAAGCTGCTCTTGGCCAGGGGCCCAAACTTGGCTGGAGGCCCTAAAGACTGAGCACAATCGATGGGACCACCATCAGTCATGCAGCTGGCCCGGCTGGATTCCCCGCAAACGCAGGACACAGCGTCGGAGCTGTTGTCACTGCAGCAGCACGGACATTTCTAGGCATCATCAATATAACCGAGGAGGGGACAGAGCCTGACGTGCACACAAACGTAGACAAGGAGGTGCAACTAATGACAAAAACACTGAAACAGACGCATTTAATGCTACAGTTGAGATGGTTTTTAACATGAAAAGTCGTTTATCAGCTTTTTGTCATTTGTAATGAACCTTCATTAATGAGAATTGTTTAAACAAAATTATAAAAGTAAAGACAGCGGAATTTAAAAGAATATTCAGTTGGAGGAGATTTGTTCCAAAAATACACAAATCTGACCAATTAACCCTGATTTACAACATCAGTGACATGGTCAGTTTAAATGATCTGATTTACCTCCTGTCGTTTTGAGGGTCCCTACAAAAGAAATCCCCTTCTGGTCATCCTAAAACCATTGGCAATTCCAAACAGGAAGGAAAAAACAAAATCCCACAGACTTCTATTGAGAAATAAACAGCTGTTACTCAGCCATTCTGTTTGTCAGAAGAACCATTCTTGCTCTGCTACCTTTTTTTAAAATCAGGTTCTTGATAATCATCATATTTTTCATGCTATTTTTTATGTAGTTATAAAATGATCAATCAGACACCTCAAAAATAAAAGGCAGTGCCCCCTGGGCCAACGTTGGAAACATTTGATTGACAGATTTCATGTAGCCCGCTTTCAAGTGGTAGGGGTGTGGATTTCCAACAAGAACACTCTTGATTGGTGAAAGTGGTTGCCATAGAAACAACCCAGACATTGATTCGGACCACTCACTGCTTTCTGATGATGTCTTGCTCAAACATGGCTCCCCAATACTGCCTGTATTGGGGAAAAAATGGTGACTGGTTTAACTTCATTTGGTTGGATCTGAGCTGCGAAAGCAACTTATATTTTATTTAAAATAAATTCTTAAATTTTCCAGCAAAGAATGCATATAAATATAATTATTAGAAACAAAGCATAGCCTCAAATTCAAAAGAGGTTTAAACAAATATACGTTTGTCTGAAGATCCATAAACCCCTATTGTAACAGTAACATCTGTCCAACACAATAGGCCTTCAGCTCTGATCTGCTTGCTCAGCTGATGGACAGAACAAGTTAGAAAGAAGGACAATTGTTCATCAGAGTGCCAACATTTAGTTTACTCTAAAATCCTAAAGAAAAGACGTTTATAGGCCCTTGAAAGTGAAAAACCCATTAGCATTTTATTTTATTTGTTTAGGCCAAATGTGTTTGAGATGTATTTTTTAGTCTTTAACCAGTATTTGATTGCACACAAACCTAAACTTTTAAATGACAGCTGCCTTTTTGGACATTAATGGTAAAAAACAAATTAACTGAAAGTGTGAGACAATGTAATAGTCTTTTCTGCGCTTTTCAAAGCAATGCTCCATGAAAATTATGTTTGTGGTGTTTTAAACAAGTTGTTATATTTAAAGAAAACTAGGTTTAAAACTGCATTACTAGGTATTTCTTTGTTCAAGAACTAACAAAGTGCTAGTATTCATATACTAACCCTGCTGGGTGTTAGTATCACCCAGAACTCCTGCTGGGTGAGTTACTTATACTCACACAGCACTTTAAAAAACCTGTGCAATATTCTACCTGTTGTGCAATTACCTATGGAGTGTCGGGGGCTGTAAGGTAGTGGGAGAGTGAGAAAACAGAAAGCCCCCAGCAAGGAGGAAGGGTAGGGGGGTGGGGTTACTCTGCACCAACTTTATTGCCAGCAACTCAAAGGTGAATTGCTAATGAACAGTTTCCCTAGAAACTAGAAAATAAAATAAAATTTAAAAAAGTCTATGAACGGCATAATCATAACAAAAAGACCACTGGGAAAGCTTTGAAAATAGATCAAATGATGATCAGAGTGGGACTTTCAAGTATGAATTGGCTAAAGGAGGAAGCAGTTAATGGTAAATGGAAAGTTTAGTGGGTTTGCCAATGTGGTTACTTCTGTGTTGTTGGATTTTTTTTGGTGAAAACAAAGCCCCTTCCACTGCGCGAGTTAGTAGTTTGCATTAATTAGCAGTAAAAGGCTTGACAGCGAGCGTGTGTCTTGAGTGCTGACGGGTTACCATGCGGCGCGGCGTGTTATTGAGCTCGTCTGGCTTCTTCTCCCATCCTCCCGGTTTCTCTTGCTGTGTGAAGCTCTTACCGACTGACACGCCACAATTAAAAGAGCTGCTGTCTAAATATAAAACCCCACACACCCAGGAAGCACTCTGGCCATGCGGCTGCAGTTTTCTGCTAATCAGCCCCGGGCTGGAGGAAACCAAGGTTACCTGCTGCTGTGAGTGTGGTAATTAGCCAGACTGCCTGTGTACAAAGATTAAAGATGATTATTTAGCATCCTTGATTGTGTTTACCAGAACAGATCACTCAGTGATGGTGGCTGGATTCCAGTTAATAGTTAAGCACAACACGCCTGTTTTACAAAATAAAATCCCACAAAGTTGATTTATTTTTTTGTGCATTTTTAACATCAAATCACGAACTCGGCTTTAAGTTGGGATCTTAATTAAATAGGACAGACCCTCAGTGGAGGCTAATGCAGTTTTGTATTTTGCAGCAATGAAGAAAAAAAAAAAAGCGATTCTGCCTTTGCTGCTTTGGATTTAATCCACTGAACATGATGTGAACAGCTGTGGCATGACAGCGCTTTCTATCAAAGAAATAGTCCTTATGAAAACTGCTGACAGAGCTTTATTTTATTACTAACTTGTCAGATGTTTATACCTAACACTTGTCAGTGCGCTGTACTGTTGTGCAGCCTTTCATGCAAGCCAAGAAGTTAATTAAATAAAAAAAATAGATGTTTCTGCAACTCGCTCTTGAGTAAGGAGATGTTTTACAGGTTGAGCCCGAATTTCTAGATCCCTAATAGTTTCTATAATAGTCACTTGTATTGTATAAAAAGAAAAAATGTCTAATTTGTAGAGATAACTAAACTCATACATAAAAAAAATGTACATTTAAATGTCATTTAGTGGATTTAAAATGAAATTGGTGTGCAAATGACATAGGAAAAAGATTGAAAATGGAGGAGGATGACTGATTAAGGGGGTAAAAGCAAAAAAATAAACAATTCGCTAAAAAAAAGGCTTAACGGGATTAAAATGATTTTTCTTAGTACAACTCCCGTTTTTTTTAAGTCATAGTATGCCATGATATTTCTATTTTTATTTTATTTTGAAGGCAGTTTTTATTTAAAAATATGTTCTGATAAAAAATACAGAAATAAGTAAGAAAGTAAGACTAGATATTAGAATCAAAAGTTGTTAAGTTAATTTTGGGCAGAAAAAGTCACATTTCCTGTAAAATTCAAAAATGAAAAAAGTCTAAATGTACATTAGCCCTTATAAATAACGTTTTGCATCTTAACATTCTTATCTTGATTTATATAAAAAGGTAAAAAATCCAAAGCTGAAGCTGTGTCTACCTTTTATTCTGCACTTGTCTTTACTGATTTGGTTTGGACACACCTTCTCATTCAAATGAATTGGAAGGTGTGTCCAAACTTTTGGTCTGCACTGTAGAATTCTTATAAAGGATTGGACAAAAAATTGGACAAAAAACTAAATGTTTCAAGGTTAAACCGGAAATATTCTTCTGTTTTCTAAGTTTTTACAGGATTACCAAAAAAATAAATAAAATAAAAACAATCAGGAAACTTGAGCCTATTAAGAACACAGGTTCTCACAAGGACCAAGAAAAGTAGCTTCCACTGAGTGGTGTTCTGGTGGTGTTCATCATTTTTCTGATGATGGAGGACACATATAGAGAAAACTAAGCTTAAATTTACATTTCAGAGTATCTTTTAGTATTATGTATCAGGAGAAGCATGGCGTATCAAAAAGAGCTTATTTGTGACCTAAAAAATACACTGGACGGGCCACAAGCTCCCTGCTCCGCTCCGCAACGGAGAGAAGAAAGGGGGCGGGGTTGCTCCATGCCAAAAGTCTACAACTAATAGGTAAATTCTTGATGCGCTTCTGCCGTTTTGCAGAAACTATGTCCTAGAAAGTGACACAGGTTTTTACATTTTTGCCTAAAAATGACAATCATAATTGAAAAGACCACTGGGAATGGATCAAAATATGATCAGTGTGACCTTAACTATATCTGACCGGCTCCTATTTCATAAAATCCTAGTTTCAGGGATAAGAACATTTAGTTGTGGGTTTCTGCAGGTCTTTGTCTCTCTCTGGACAAAAGCGAGATGCCTCAGAGCCACCGACAGAAGGAGGCGGTTTGCCAATGCAGCAAAAAGAGACAAATTTTCTAAACGAGCTACTCCTACGCCAAAAATAACGGTGCTCACGGGTGTTTGAGCACTAAGGTCCGCCACTGCACTACTTATGGTTAGTGCCAGGGTTGGAGCACACTTCTGCAAAGATTGTTTTTAAACTGTGAGGAGGTTTTGCAGCTGTGATATTAATGGTTGTGTAAACAAAAACTAGCAGATGGGCGGCGGGTCGATAACGCCACTGAAAATAACATGCAGATGGCTCCGAACACCGCTGTGACAGTTTATGCGTGATGTTTACTTGTTTTTTTTATGTCTCACTTCAAGAATTTCACGATAGATTGAGTCTATTTTCGCCCAGCACTGAAATAGAAACTCAATAAGCAACAGGTGGTGTGATTTTTGATAATCATTCTTAGATATAAAGGGTGGGATACTTCTCTTCCTCCCTTTTTTCTAGCGTGCCCCTGCCTAACCTGGCATAGACAGGGGAGAAGGAAAACTTTTTGTCAGTCACAGATTCTGCAAGTTGCTCCTTTTAAAAAAGATGAGCAATGTCTTTAATGTTCATCATAAACACTTCAACAGTGAGAGACAGATTGTAAAAAAGAATCCAGGAAATTATATGGTGTGATTTTTGAAGACTTTATTTGAATAATGGTGCAGGAAGGCAGAATTTACTATCTACTGAGGCCTGTTACTTCTCCTTCAAGAAACTCTTCTATTCTCCAACTGTATTATTGTCATCTGTTCACCCTTAAACAGTCAGACTGCAATGTCACCACCTTGACCAAGACCAAAAAGCTGTCGAAGGACACCATGGACAAAACTATACAGCTGACCAAGACTGGGATGAACAAATCTACCATAAGTAATTTTTAGCCACGGGTGGAGATGTTATTAGAAAATGGAAAAAAAAAGTATCATGACAGTCTCCCTCCTTGGAAGATTTCACTTTGTGGGGTACAAATGATCTATAGAACCCTGATGAAACAGGTCAGAACTACACAGGGGAAACTGACCAATGACCTGAAAAGAACTGGGATCACAGTTACAAAAGTTGCTAAAGTAACAGGGCGTTATAATAGGTTCAAATCCTACAGTTCTCCAAAGGTCCCCCTGCTTAAACCAGCAGATGTCCAGGCCCGTCTAAAGTTCTCAAAAAACCTTTTGGATGATCCAGAAGAGGACTGAGGGAAGATGAGACCAAAGTGGAACTGGTATAGAACGCCACTAATCATGTTTGGAGGAGGAAGAAAGCTGAACTGCATCCCAAGAACACCATATCTGAGGTGAGGCATGGTGGTAGAAGTATTAGGGTTTGGGGCTGCATTTTTCCCCCCAAAGCGGACATAACAGCTGATCTGTATGAAAGACAGGATAAATGGGTCCATGTATGGTGAGATTTTGGGCAAAAACCACCTTCCATGAGTGAGAACGTTGAAGATGAAATGTGGCTGGATTTCCCAGCTAGACAATGATCTCACACACATCGCCATAACAACAAAGGAGTGGTTACGTAAAAAGCATTTCAAGGTTCTGGATTGTTCTTGCCCGTCTCTGGACCTCAATCCAACACAGAATCTGTGGTAGAAATGGGAAGTTTCTGTTGCCCAGCAACAGCCTCAAAACATCACAGCTCTTGAGAAGATCTGCATGGATGAATGGACCAAAATTATTATTATCTGTTGTTTTTTGGTAGCCTTTTATCTGAAGTTGAAATAAACAAAAGATCAAAAAGCTCACATTTTAAACTGTCTTGTAATGCAAATGAAAACCCTTTAGTTACAAAAATGACTTTTTTTAATTATTTTTTTTTACCACGGGTTAATTTCAGTGGGTGGTTTTTTTTTTTCCAAAGTTAAACTGTTCTAAACTGAATAAATAAACCTGTAAAACAGTGAGGCACATGGAAAAGGATGGCAGTAACTGTTTCAAAACCTTTTTTTATGTGCAGTTCCTTCCACTCTAGAAAAATCAAACATGTTTTTGACAAAATGCTCCACTGTCAAAAGAAAATCCAAAGGTACCAGAAGTCAAACTGACAAAAAACAACCATTTACCATCTTTGAAACACTCAATAAAACATGAAAACAAAAAAACTAAACGCCATATTTTGTCACACACCCCGATTTTGTCCTTGGTCAACTTCCTGTCCCCAGCTAAGCTTGGAAAGATCACACACAGCAGCTTCTTGACACCCAGAGGACACAAGAAAGCTCTTGTGAGCACCTGAAACTGAGCCAGAGCTGATCGATTCCTGTTCTTTGCGAAGAAAAGCAACGCCTTATGTAGATGACCGAGGTTTGAATGCGAAGAAGGGATCCAATTTCTCCTGTGGACTCGGTGGCTGTCGAAAGATAGGCTTTGACTGACAGCCCGGCGGTGCGCGGTTCCTGCAGCTACTTAAACGACATCCGGAGAAGTAAACAGCATCAGGCTTATCAGAGCAAAGCAGCAGCTCGGAGGGCAGCAGCGCGGCTGAATCTCCGCGAGCAGCCCACTAACCGAGGCTCTGAGAGGCTCTCTGACCTTGGATGTGTCGCCTCTCCCCCATGACCTCGGGCACTTTAAATGGTGAGGTGAGCCGACCGGGGAATCGGAGACGGCACTAGATGTCGCTTTTGATTCTCCTTCAGAAAATCACGTTTCACTGAGAGGCGCAGGAAGCTGGCGTGCGTCGTCAAGGCAATATCTGCGCCAGCAGGGATTGACACAGACACACCGACATTAACACAGTGTCTGCTTTAAATCAAGAACATGTCCAAAAACTGACTTCTGTTTGTCACATTCCTTTTGAGGCTCTGCTACAAGCCAGTTGACGGTATTAGATTTCTTTTTTTTTCAAACAGTTGTTATCTGCCTTTCCATTCTCTCCCTGAGCAGGAGCTTTGTGAGCATCTTGACAACAAAAGTTGCAGAAATAGGCTTCTGCTGCATCTAAATTCTGAAGCATATCATGCCCCAGCTCAGTGCATCTAACCAAAAACAGATCAATATCAGCCACTTTTTGACTTCTCACACCGGCCAAAGCGGAAGAAGATAAAGTCATAGTTACATCTACAAACAGAAAGCAGGCTGGCAGAGTGCTGAAGTGGATTTTCCTCTGCTGAGAGTTCCTTAAGGCTGCAAAGCAATCTGTCTTAAGCTGCCAATGTATTTGTGACACATCATGTCCTCCCCTGTAGTGCCTGCAAGAAGAGGAGGACCACACGGGGGGCTGGAAACACGGGCATCTGCATATCAGCGCGCAGACGTGTTTATCTCGGAGTGTTTGTGCGTCTTGGAGGAAGATGGATGAGAGATGCAAAGGTCTGAGAGATCAGAAAGGAGCGGCGGAGGAAGCCGGCTGGGAAGTCCCTCACCTGCAGTCCTCCTGGCTGATGCTCATGTACATTTCCCAGGTAGTGTCTTCGGCGATCCCCCCGTGAGGCACCAACAGACTGATTCCTGCAGAGGAGGAGAGCATTTGTGAGGGCTGATCAGCACACAGGCGTGCGCACGCGCGCCACATGCACCTGTTCGGCTGTCAGCTCGTTTTACTGAGGGTGACAGCCGCCAGGGTGACGGCCGCGGAAAAAAAAAAGGTGATGGAAGCAGGTCTCAAAGGCCTTGTGAATCAGAGCTGCCAGCACAGTCTTTGTTATAATCCGACAGACACACACCGACTGTCTCCTTCTTAAACACATGAGCATAGACAACATTGTACGGTATCATAAACAATTACTGCCAATCTGGCAGTAGATAAAGCACCTCGAGGGACAAGATGATGAATGTAGGCCACGAAAAAGAGCCGCCTGAATAATGTAGCAGACAGAGCAGCGAAGGTTTATGTCAAACCATTCTGCATGTAAGCTGAAATGCATAGCAAACACACAAGAATCAGGTGTTTTCTGTCGAAACACGTCTATTTTTTTGATCTCCTTCAGATTTGTCAGGAGGCGTCTTTCATGCAATAGCGAGTTAATAATCTAAGTGATGCAAGAAATCCATCTAGTGTGCCTAATCTGAGAGAGATGCGCTCCTCTCTGGTTGTTACTTCTGTGCTGAAATAAAAGCCTCTCGCAGTAGGAAGGTATCAAATTAAATTTCCTCACCTGTGTTTGGTACCACCAGCCTGCCTCCAGCATGGCCAAACACCGCCGTCGCTTTGTGCAGAGGCCTGCTGGGAGTCAGAGACACCGTTGGGGTGAAAAGGTTTTTGCCTCTTATACCCAGTGTGGTCCCCACAGCAACCCCTCTGTAGTCTGGCGCCAAGCCCCGTGGAAATGTCTGAGGGTGGGACATGACGTGGTACTCTGCCCTTTCTGCGGCCCCTGCGGACACAATGAAAGCTCTGAGAGCTGGGCGGTACTCAAAAGTCAGTTCAAGCCCTCTGTGGCATCAGGCTCACACAGCGCTTCCATCACAAACAGACTCATTTAGATCCAAAAAAACACATTTATTTATATTCAAAAGAAGTTTTCAGCTGAACCCATCCCTCTCCAGCTGACTGTTTACTAAACCAGTCGCTGTCAAGGTTTTCGCCTCCAGCTGAAACAATATAAGCCTTGGGCTAAAGAAGGAGCAGCACTTTGCATTAAAAGAGCCCGAGGGGCGGAGTTTGTCTTTCAGGCTGAAAAGACCCTATGTAAAATATAAATAAAGGATTGAGATTCAAGTCCAGCTTTAAACCACCGAGACACTGGGCTTTTGCAGCACGGATGCAGATGCAGAGGGAATGACCTCAAGGACACTATGTGCTTGTCCATTGGGTAGCAGCAAGCTGCTCATCTTAATGCAAGGCTGGATTCTCTGGAACAACTTAATCAAAATAACAATTAGTAAAGGTCGTATCATTCAGTTTCAGGGCTATCAATTCACAATTCTGTGTATATATTTACACTACTTTTGCGATTGTTCCAACAGCTTATAAACATAGTAAACTGTTCATTATTGCTCCTGGTACGACTCGTCAATCACGAGGATAACAATTTATCAATAACGATTCGATACATATATAATTAGTGGTTGACGATACGTTTTGTAATGGATATTGGTTCATTTAAGGTGATTCACTGACCTAAAATTGATTAACAACATTTTTAGCCAAACATTCAACCAGTGTGAGACAGAGATAAATACCTGGGTACTGAACAGTGCAGGTGAAGTTTTCCGCATTACTTTCATTTCTTGTGTAAATTAAATATGTGTACAAACAAACAAACAAGAGCAATGTGCTGAAAATGGGTCACATACCCATACATTTCTCAACCATTGCGCGTTTACGCTGAAAGCCAGCGCATTTTTAAAAGTTGAAAATCCCTTTTGATCCATTTGTTGAGGACTCATTGCAATGATTTGAGTTCCTCTGACTTGTTTTTGACTTATTAAAAGGCATCTTGTATGTGAAAGCAGTGAGTTAGCAGTGAGTAAATGCAAAACTGGAAAATGTTTGGCTTGAACTTTTGAATGGAGTCAAACATAGGGCAAGAGGTGATGCATGAAGATAAAAAGAAGGAGACCTGCAGTCCCCCACATGGAAAAAGTAAAAACGTGTTTTATTTTTTAGGCACTTCTTAGTTTTAAAAAACCTGCGAAGAAGTGAAAAAATTCATCTGAATTACCACGAGTGGATCCAGATGAATGTGACAACTTGGTGGATTAATGGGCTGATAATTAAAAATGAGTTAAAAATTCCTTGACACTATTCAATATGCATGACAATTATCCGGCGAACTCTAGAAATAACCTTTGTGGCACAGCTGGATGATCTAAGTGAACATCTGTATTTCAAAATAAGAGAAAGATTTCTGGTCAAAAGCTTTACTAACATTGGAGGTCTTTGCTATCATCGGTTTTATGGCTCAAATCAGTGGAATGAAAGAACTTGCTTTATATTTTAATTGGGAAAAGTACAAACTAGCACTTACTTAGACGTCCTTATCTAAATATTATTCGTAGAAATAATTTAAATAATGATCTAAAGGTCATACAGATGTTTGCCTTGGTGTGGATTATGCATTAAATTATCTATTTAAGATTGTTTTTTTTAATTGTAACAGACAATATTTGGTGATTATTAACAGGCTCTCTTGATTTGGACAGTAAATCCAAAGGTGCTTTGTCTTTGTCTGGCTGACGAGGACATCCTGGTAAATGGGTTGTGTTAGCTTTGCTATTGGTTTTTTATTTACAGCAGATATTTGTGTGTATTCGGAAACATTTACACAAAGAAGAAACAATAATAAATCAATAAACAAACAAAAACAAACAAAAAGCCTCCTTGGTGTCAATGGAAATTGCCCGGCCCCCCATGTGACATATGTTCTATACTTTTTTTTTGGACGACCTCTTTGATCATAAATTAATAATTCTTTTACTGCATAAAAATGTAAAATTCCTTGTAAAAGGAGTTTTGAATTAAAATGTCTGAAAAAGTCGGCCCAATTTCAAAATTTTGGGTATTTATTTATTATTTGTTTTCTGAAAGAGACCAAGGCGATAAAGTCATTTACTAAAATTGGTTTCCTTTTGAGTCTGCTTGATGTCTTGGAAATGATTGCCATGTCTTGGTGACTTTCAAAATAAAGTTTTTTTTTAGCAACCATGCAACACAATAACAAACAAAAAACAAAATAAAATGAAAACATATCTATTATTGTGTCAACAAACTCTGAAATACAAATAATAAAAAAGACTACACCATGTCAATATGTTGCTTAGATGCTGCTGTCATTTACATTTTTATAATAATTCTCAGAAGAAAAAACAATAAATCCTTTTTGTTCCTCTTCCAGGAAGACATCAGCCAAAAAAACCTGCAGAACGCTATGGACATCTATCAACAACGAGGGCAAAAAGATGGCAGTTTATGAATATTTGTTAAAGCTTTGATCTTTATGGTCTATTATGGGATGTTCATTGATGCCTGGCAACATCTCTACTCTGAACCTGGCGAACCCAGAGGAGATTTTTGTTAATTTATTCCAAAAGTTCTGATCAAAATACATTTAAGAACAACTACTACACATAGTTCTTGCAACCAAACCAGGTAAACACAATTTTCACTATTTTTGTATTTACTATTACTATTTTTGCTGATCAAAGTTTGCCCAAAGAAAAAGCAAATAAGATCCAGTGACCCATCGCTGTTCTTTCACTTTACTTTGTCATTTTACTCAATTCCTCCCCGTTGAAGGGTGTATGTTAAGTTCCCCATTTGATGTTGCGAGTTTGAAGTCATTTATTTGTTCAATTTCTGTCAGAAATGTTGAGTAAAGAAAAAACCCACGGTTGTCATCATGTAGGCTTTGTGAAAGAATATATTTAATTTAATGTGGCTTTTTAAGCTTTTCTAACTTTAAGGGCAGAGATGTTATTTTATGCAAGGAATTCAAGTAAGGAAAAAATTGATGCCAGTTTAAATTTTTAGTTTCATTTTCTTAATTTTAGATTTCTGAAGTTTTTTTTTTAACAACCCTGTTTGGGCTAAAACTTACCAGTAATATCTATTTAATTCCCCCCCCCCCCCCCTTTATTTTTTACATTTTTTACAAGTAAATGACTCAACCAGTTGACTTCTTACTAGTAAACCTGTCAGGTAATTGAGTCTTATAAGACATGATGAATTATTTTGACTACATCTCCAAAAGACTGGGTTAAATGTAACTTAGCTTATGTGGCGACACTTCTTTATAAAAGTTCATATTGTTGCATCAACTGACTGATAGCAGAATATTTTATCTTTTAAAATAAATGTTTTAACTAAATATAAACTAACTGAATTTATTAAAATGTAACCATGTTTTAATTTACCTAGAAATAAAGAGTTAATTGAACAACAGTTTAGTGGGAAATGATTAAATGGGATTAAAAACACTTCAAACAGACGAGATAAAGTTGATGTCGATTTTATTTGTTTAACCCTACATAATCATTCGTATCGTATTTGATAAATGCATGTCTGTCACCCTATCTCATTAACAGGATCCTAACTTTCTTCAAATACCCATTGTAATGTTTTCAACCTTGTAGTGCATCATCATTCCACTAGAGGCAGTAGAAAGGCATTTCCTGCTAATTTCAAAATGGCTGCTTCCGTGAGATCCATTGACTCTAAATTTGAGCTGGACAGACTGACTCCTCTTCACTCGCGTTCTCAATAGGAAGTAAAGGCGGGCTCCAAGAAGCCAAACTCCCATAGACTTCTATCTAATAAATGTTTGTCTTGTCCTGATTTTTTTTTGTGTAAAGCACTTTGAGTAGCATGAGTTGTGAAAGTGCAACACAAATAAAGTTTGATTTTATTTGATTGAGATATAAACATCTATTACTATTTTATTCATTCTATTGGTCAGAATTACCATTTTGCTCTGACACCCTTTTGTTTTTTTACTTGTTCTTGATAATCCTCTTTTTTTCATTATAATAAGTTATTCATTCATCCTTTTTTTTTCATTCATTCATGAATGAATGAATAATAAGTTATTCAATTTATAAACTGACCAATCAGTAAAAGCATGTTGGTACCACTGGGCCCCCAACCTCAAACACTTGATTGACAGATTCTCCCGAGACACTTTCAGTGGAAGGGGTGTGGACTTCGAACGAGCTTCCTGTTGATTGGTGACAGTAGTTGCTCTAGAAACGTTGATTCAGAGCGACTTGGACCAATCGCTGTCATCTGGTTCCCAATGCAGGGGCCCACATCACGGAAAAATGGTGACTGAATTGGCTTAATTTCGCTGGAGCCGGAGGTAGGGCATTTTATAAGGGTGACGTTCCACCTGGCTGTGTCCGTCTCTATATGATGAAATCTCAAAAACATGTTTGGCAGGAAAAGTTGAGCCATTTATCAAAACATTATGGTGAGAATAACTCGTTTTTATACATGACTACTTGCAATATTAAAAGAATGCAACATCTGTAGATAATTAATTCTTTGTAATACATTTACACCGTGTTAGAAATGTGTGGATCAAATTTAAGACAGTAAGTAAATAAGGTGCTTTTTTCCCTGAACATTCATGTCAATATTTTGCATCTTTAAATATTGGAGTGAGCAAAAACTTATGAAATTATCCAATGAATCCTAATTGGTATTATCTACAGCTCATAAGAACAAAAAATGTCCTGATTATCCCCAAAATCAATTATTTTTAATGTAGAGGGTCTTATAGGGTTATAAATGTAATTTAGAATTAAAAAAAAAGTTAATTTGTGCAAACAATTGACAAATAAACTCAAGTAAATTCCATGAAATGTTTTCTAAGTGATGAAAATAAGTGTTGAAGGTTATTTCGACTGTTGGAAGAGGAAACGTTTAGAGGTAAATGAGGGATGCCCTTGGTGTCTCAGCTGGTTCCACTGTGTTGTATCCAAGAACAAGAACATTTTGGAAAGAGACTGCTTTTGAGAAGAAGGATATAGGATTCCTGAGAGACCCCACCACCATCTGCTCATATCACAAAAAAAAAACTTTTAACATAAACGATATCAAGAAAAAATGTCTTTTTTTTTAAATTAAATTTTCCTCAGCATGAATCATAAACTGGACCTGCAGCTTTAACGCTCTTCTGCTTAAATTAATGGCAGCTTAAAAAAACATGACAGCAGATGCTAAAGCAACATGTGGCAGACAAGGGATGGTAATCGGTCAATTTGTTCAGTATGAAAGCTTTCCCAGAGATGAGATGCCTCAAAGTAAGATGGATTATCCATGTGAACGGCGCGGAGCCGCTCGCTGATCATCCGGCCCAAACAAAAGCAGCGTCTTCCCACTTACAGCCCTCTTTTTAATCTTCTCCCTCACCTTTGCTCTTGAGCTCTGGCAGTGGGCGAAGGAGCGAGTGCTCGGCCATTATCTCCTTGTCAATGGAGTCCTGGAAACACATGGGGCTCGTGTAGGTACGGGACACTGTCAGATCCGGTTGCATGGATGAGTTAATAAGCAGTGGGTTTGCTGGAAAAAATCACACGAAAGGAAAAAATAAATAAACAAAACACACAAATTATGAAGGGAAACTTAAGTACAGTGCACAATTACACTCTTGACTGGATCCACTTTTAGCAATAAACCTGAGGGGTATGCCAAGTCAATTATTTCCTGTAAATTTGTCACTGTTGCTGTAATTACGTTACCATGGAAACAGGAACAGCATCCGCCTAAGCTGAATACTTTCCTTCTTAACAGGGGTAAACAGCAACACCCAGGCTTTTGGTAAAAAACAACAACTGTAGAATTGTAAATGGAGAAATATTATGGGGTTAAATTTTATAACCAGCACTTTTACTATATAGACTATTTGTGAAAATGTATCATTTACAGCCTGAAGGGGATGTAAGCCTATAATGAAGCATCTTTTGGTACTGGACTCTTCATCACAATTATTTCTATTAGAGTATTCACTCATTTGTCTTCTCTCGCTTTATTTTAACTTGTCAGGATAAAAAAAATTTGTAAACTTTTTTCCCCACCAAAAACGAGTTCCAAATATGTTTTTGTGCAGGTGGAACAAAGAGGCAGCCGGGGTTCGATTGTTGCGCGTCCGCTGCAGCCACCGTGTACAACAACATGAAGGGAGGAAGTGCAGCTTGTTATGGAGGTTTGGCTCCTTTAGCCCCTCTAACACAGGGAACACAGAGCAAGATTAAAGCCTTCCCTGCCTCCTGCTGTGTTATCAAAATGAACTTTATTATGCCCTGCTGAGGGCTCCCGCCGCGACAAACCATAATGCCTGCCTTGTAAAAATATGCCTCAATCTGTAGGGCAAAAAACACCACACCGCAGAGCGCCCCTCTGTTTCTGCGTTTGGAGGCACGTAAAGACAAAAAAAACAAAAAACGGACAAGTAAAATGCATTTTTAATTGTATTTCCTGAATAATTTATTGAAATATTGTATGTGAAATATTCTACAAAGAAGCTTCTAAAATATGACTCAATATTTTTTTGAATATAGGAGCCTTTAAAGGAAAGTCTAAGTAATAATAGATAAGAATGAAGAAAAGGTTCATCGCTCCAGGCACACTGGTGCAGTAAAACAACAAAAACACTGCATTTACAGATGAAGCTGCATGTTAGTGGACATTTGTAAAAGAGCGCAGACAAGAAAAGCCTAGAAAAGGATCTGGTAAACAGAAAAATTAAAGAGCGTCATGCAGGCTCCTAAAGTGTTTTAATAATTGATGCAGCTGTATTATAATACAAAGAAGGTAATGCATAATTCATAAAACTGTATAAACTTTCCCAGGGTGTAAATGTACGGATTGTCTTGCAATACAAACATGTTAATATGTGAACAAATTTATAATTTACAGAGAGATGACAAAACTATAGTTTTTTGTTTTCTTATTCAAAGAAAAATGACGTTTAACCGACATTTAAAAACAAAACACACCAGGACTAACACAATGTGAAATCGGCAGATTCCTATGAATAAAACACTGGAAACATTTACATCAAACATTTTTAATTTTTCAGGATTTTTAGGTCCTTTTGAGCCACCAAATAAACACAAATATACCCGTGACTCCAGCCAGCTTTCCTTTCTTGTTTTTTATGCATTTTATGCAGAAACTTTAAAATGTTTTCATTAATGTTTATTTAAAAAAATCTAATCAGTATAAATCTGTCAAACATGCCAAATTAGTATGTGTCAGCAGATAATCCGAACACTCTTTATCCATTTCTTTAGTGTTAAGATTCGAATCCTGCCAGACATCAGAGCTCTGTCTGCCCCTCTGGTCAACAGAGGAACCCATCTACAGAGTTCGAACCGCATTTCCTGTATTCCACACACCTGACCCTCATTTCACCACATCATACTTAAACACTGCACTGAGCCACACTCTGTGCAAAGTGTTGTTTGTGCCACTCTGCCTTCCTTAAAGAGTGTTGAAGAGTGTTAAAGAGAGTCTTCTCTTCTATTTCTGACTCCGTTTGCCTGCCGCCTGCCCCGACTCTGGCCTGGATCCTGACTTCCCCTGTCTCTTCTCTGATGATCTCATGCCTGTTATTGACCCCTGCCTCCTGACACTGATTTAGCTTTGTGGAGTTTTAGCTAAGCTAATAAACCTGCTGTTTTTGGAACCATACAATATGTGCTGAAGTCACAAAGAAGGCAGGGAATTGGTTTGGATAAAAACAAAACTGAAAATACATTTTGCTTGCATGTCACAAAGTATGTAAAAAAACTGTTTAAATCTGTCACAAATTGAGAAAGTTTTATATACATTGGGGTGGACTTACTTTAGAACCGGGGTTCCACAGCTCAGGTTGCGGAATGATACTGTCCATAGGTTATTTTATAAAAATATATTACTCTCATTGTTTCCATTTTATTTATTATCTAATTATAACCCATGTTTTATTTGGGAAAACTACCAGATTCTCTCTTCTCGATCCCATGTCTTAAAAACATATTTGCAATTGCCTTTTGGTGGCTGCTCTGGCTGGTAAAAGTACACAATTAAGATGAGCAAGTAAAGTTAACATAAAACAAACTACTTTGGAAAATTACTTGTTTTTTTAAATTAAAGTAAAATGTTTTTTTGATGTATATAGACCTGACAAAAGTCATTTACAAATTAGTTTCAAAAGCCGTCACACCTTTCTTGCACTTCCTAACTTGTAGAATCCAAATTGAGAACCAAGTTTCAGAAATTTGTGAAAATAATTTTGAAAGGAAAAGAGATTTTTAAAACTTTTACAAATTTTTGAACGTGTGTAAAAGTGACACAAAATGGGAGTTTGAGAGGTTTTGAAATATTTGTCTAACCTTCTCAGCTTGCTTGTTATTTTTGAACTGTACTTCTATTAAAATATATATAATTCTATACATAACTATGTCTTTATAATTAGGAGTAATTATAATGGCATAATGTATTAGGGTGTGTAGTATATGGAATTTTTTATATTTTAACTTTTTACTTTTTAGTTAAATCACGACTAAAACAACAGTGGTGACAGTGGCTCAGGTGGTTGAGCGGGTCGTCCAATGACCGAAGGGTTGGCGGTTCGATCCCCGCTCCCAACAAGGAAAAATGTTGTGTCCTTGGGCAAGACACTTCACCCTCCTCGCCTCCAGTGTGGCTCCACTGGTGTGTGAATGTGCATGAATGATCCCGGTGATGGTCAGAGCGGCCGTAGGCGCGAAATGGCAGCCACGCCTCTGTCAGTCTCCCCCAGGGCAGCTGTGGTTACAACAGTAGCTTACCATCACCAAGTATGAATGAGGAGTGAATGAATAATGGACACACTGTAAGCGCTTTGAGCGTCTGGAAAAGCGCAGATAAATCCAATCCATTATTATTATTATCTTCTTTAGTATTTTTTGTTCTGATTGCTTAAAATAAACCAATCCCAAACCCAATTTGAGATTATCGGTCAGATTTGAACCTCGGCGGCTCACCTTGTCGAGATGTCTTGAAGCTGAAAGACTGGAAACCGCCAGTGAGAGCGGACGAGTCAATGACGTCAACGCCGTACTCGCTCTGGCTGCGACGGTAAAGAGTGACGGCGACGATCAGCAGCACCACTGTCACCACCCCTGCAGCCAGGCCGGAGTACAGGGCCACATCGCTGCTGGATTCTGCCCCTTTGGGGGGGTAAAGAGTGAGAAAAACAAGTATTGCTTAAACCCAAGCCTCTTTTCTTGAGGACACTAAATATTTGGAACAACATCCGAGTTAAAGTTCTCTAAAAAAATCTTTCATTTTAAACTTCATCAGAGACTTTTTTGGTTTTCTTGTCTGAGCTGCTTCTTTGGTCTATTGTTTCAGTCTGCACTAATGAGGAACCTCAAAAAAAAAAAAAAAGAAAAGGCGACTATTATCAACCCGGCACCTAAAGTGTCATCTCAGACGCTGCTTGGCTCTGGTGTTGAAGGTGCTCTGGGATAATATAACAAAACCAATTCATTTAATTAGCTCATCGGCGCCGATTATGCTGTACCTGCTTCTCCCCGCAGTGCTGCGGCGTCCAAAAGCACCAAGTGCAAGAATGACTGGGAAACAGGAGATGCTAGGTTGTTCTTGAAAAATAATGAGATTTACACTAAAACAAGACATGCTGGAAATCCTCTAAGTAGCCTGAAGCTCAAACAAGAGAAAAAAATGGGGAAAATATGCAAAGCAGTATTAGCAGCTACAGCAGCAGGTTAATTGAGGGCTTGGGAAGTTTTGGCAGCTTGACCACATTTTTTTTAGCTGTTTTTGAGAAACAAAAACACAGCAAAGGACATGCAAAGAGAGCCCATGCTTTGTTGCTTTAAATAGATGTTTCCGTTTTTTTGCAAACTACAAATTAGCAACGAGTTCATTTTCCTGAACAGTAAACAAACATGAAGCCATAGATCCACAATGGTTAACCACAGACAGGCTGACCTGAAATGCTACACCTGACAGAGGCAGGAGTGAAGGTATCAGCGGAGGGCTGGAGATCCCGAGAAGGGAACATGGTTAAAATCGTTTACTTGACCTAAAATAACACTGCTCGGTGAGGAAACGATACTACCGAGTTAGAAAAATGGATGCTTGAAAAAAGGTATGCTCAAGAAGTTCTTACCAACCGAAATCATGGGGTTCAGTTTGTGGGCCATGTTGCTCAAAGTGAGCGTCTCCCCCAAAACTTTATACAAGACTGAGCTAAAGGCTTTGTCTGAAGCCACTCCAACACTGTGGGACATCTCCTTTGTTGTTTTTAAGCTACTTTGCGACAGATTAGCAGCTTAACTTTTGGGTATTAGTACAATCTATGGATGAGATTTATTTCCTCTTACTTTGTAGTCTGTATTGTAAAAAGAAAATCAAGCTTGTTCAGTTAAAAAAGTCCTAGTGAAGACTGAAAATGTTCCCATATTCCTTCACAAAGCAGTGGTGGACATTTTTAATAGAGTCTGATGTGATTTCAAAACTAAAGCTCCTGCTTGTTTTGTTAATTATCAGTTTACTCCTAAGGTGAAAGGGTCAAATCAGGATCAGGTGAAAGTAAATGAAAAACCAGATTCTAAATAAAAAAAAAGTAAAAAGGAAATTTTAGACTTGTAAACACATGTCAACTTGAAGAAAACATTAGAAAATTGAAAAGTAAAATCTTAAATTTGAATGACTGAAAACTGAAAAGATCCTAAAACTGTTCCATCCATCTTCAGAACTCACTGAATCCCTTTTGGGGGTCACTGGGTTGCTGGAGCCTATCCCAGCTCCTTGAGCAAAGGCGGGGTCCACCCTGAACAGGTCGTCAATATCTTGCACAAAAGCACACTAATACTCACAACTAGGGGCATTTTAGGGTCTCAAATTGAACTTTGACACACACGCATGGGGTGGGGGGCAAGAGTATTTCTGTGGGGGCAAGAGTGCTAACCACTGCACCATTGAGCCCAGCGAACTATGGCTTCCACTGCAATAAAGTACTTTGTAGAAGTTTTTGTTGCATACTTCTTTTGCTTTTTAAAAAATGAAAATATAAGTCAAACACAAAAATACTAATATTAAACGTTATTCTTTGGAGCGTTCTGTGGGGACTTTCAACCTTTTAAAACTTTTTTCCATGTGTGTCCAAGCTTCACCCCCCCCCCCCCCTCCTGTGCCTCAATCAAAATCAGCAACCGTCATTAAAAAGTAAAAGCCAAAAAAAAATAGAGTGCAACCCTCTACAATCTAAGTCCATAAATAAGATAAACAAAGTGCTTCGTCTGGGTCTGAGATGTTGAACAAAAGTAACACAACTGCCTTGAGATCACTAAGCAAACAAAGCTTTAGCTGAATGATCATCAGGCTTCACCGCTGTTTTCCTTTACGATTCCTGAAAGAAAAAACCCTTTCTTTACTCAGTTTGGACGGTTTCGATTGGATCTAAGTGGGTTTAAAAGAGGACATGGCGCTGACTGACTTCAGTCACAGAAAGAGGGCTGTGAAGACGACACGATTTGGCATTAAAGATTCATTAAGCTCATTATTGTATTTTAGCTCCAAACAAAAAGCCACTGTGAAAACAAAAACATCAAGTAATAAAGAACTCACCCTGTTGCTTTGCATCATGAAGCAGCTTCCGATCTGAGAAGAACACAATGACATTTGAAGTTGCATCCTTAAAAGCACACATTCCCACAGTCTCATATATGTTGACTGAAAATGGATGAGTGACATTAAAAAGCATGATTCTAAGATGCCCACTCTGAGTGCAGAGGCCGCCCGTGCAGTTGTCCGTCGCCACTGCCACTCCGTCGCATAGCCGGCCTCCGTGTTTGGGCTCTGGGGAGGTGCACTCCCTGCTGCGCTGCCTCTCGCAGTCCGAGCTGCACGCCGACCACTCGCTCCAATCCCCCCAGCCGCCGTCCACTGGAGGATCGCACACAAACGTTTTGAGTCATCCGAGTTCAGCCCAAACAAACAAAGCTCTATTTTTCCCACCCTTTATAACCCTGATGTTCATCTGTTTGCCAACAGATTGGAACCTCGGGGCAAACATCTTGAAAACACAGGATGAGCACGTACTTTCTTTGTTTCTCAACCATTTTCTATCACTGGAATCCAAAAGCCAAGATTATATATTTTACAATCACTGGAAAAATGTCCTACCAAAACAAGTGAAACAATGTAAAATTTAAGATGGTTTTTATTTGATATAGGTGAAAAAAGTCTGCCAGTAGAACTAGTAGAATTTTTCTTGGTTAAATTTCTTAAAAAATGTTGCAATGTCTTGCTTTTTTAAAACTAAATATACTTTGAAATTAGCGCTAAACACTCATATTGTTTTGGTAATTGGAAATTTTATGGCTGAAGCTATGTGTACTCTAGACATTTGACACTAAACTTGGTTTCTTGGTGTTCACATCGGACAAGAAGGGAGGCTCTTTTTCCTTTTCTACTGTTAACCAGCGCATGTGCACCACTTACAGTTGGAAATCTCGTTATTTGGGCACTAAACGGTAACTGTGCGGTTTAATGCTAGCATCCTTGCAATGGCGGATATGGATTACCATCACGTCAGGAAAGTGGCCTTGGTTTATCTCTATTTGAAAATCAACCATGTTTGGGTTGATATCATTGTTATCATTTCTGATAAACCCAAAATATGCCTCACCACCAAATGCGAGTCCCTGACTGGTCAAAGTTTGACCTGGTTAAAGTTGCGACGCACGTTTTTTAATGGCCACGCTTTTTGTAAGCAGAGCCCAAAAACTGTCGCAGAAAGTAGGTATGAGTGCAAAAGGTTTTGAATGCGGAAGCCCAAAAGGCAAATGTACATAGGTTCTTCATTGGAAGTGGCCACCAGAGCATCTGTTGTCGAGGGTTGTGTGTTCGTAACTTTAAAGTAAGCGTATATTGGTATGTGGTGCAGGGGTAGAGCGGGTGACCTTTGATCAGAACATTTCAGGTTCCATTGCGGTTGTTTGGCAGCAGTTGGTACACAGGGGAATGGAGCAGTTACTGTAAAGTACTTTGGGTCTTCCAAGAAGATAGAAAAGTGCCATTTACTATATTAATGTATTTGTTTCTTGTTAGGAGTCAGCTGAGTCTTAAAATAAAGCAAGTCTGTTTCTTGAAACAAGAACACTCACCAGTAACAAATTCATAAAAAAAGTTTTGTGGCAGGAGTTCCTCAAAAAATTCACCTCTGAGTTTTGGGCAGTAAGGCCGTCCCCCTTTCCTTCGCCATGGCTGAGAGCTCCCTGTTTACAAGCTTCTCCGCTAGCTCACAGCCCCTTACACCCCCAACCTAACATTAACGGCGCCGCCAACATGGTGAGCAACATCAGAGCTGTCCAGCTGTACAGTTTGGAGCCAGAGGCCAGCTCTGAAGACGAAAACGAAACGTTTTTCTACAAGTGGATGCTTCAGAATGGAGCTTGGGGTCTGCATATTTTTATATGTCACAAAGAAGTTGTTTTCCAACTGGCATTTTTTTTTTTTTTTGCTCCTGATTCACAAATTTGAATAAATAAATTTGCCACACGATCATGTTAAAAACACAAGTGAGTTTTGTCTACTATCAAGTATAATGAGAAATTTAAACTAGAAATTACACTAAAGTATTTGTTGCAATTTTGTGTTTTTGTTCTACCTCCATATGTTTCCAGCTCCAGCTTTCAGACTATACCATCCACATGATGCATGTCCAAGCTCAATAGAGAGCGTTTTTCAAACGGTATTAGGAGATATGGCTTGACGGAATGCTTTGCCTTTCTCTGATAACGTAGAGTCTGCAGCAACTGAAACTATCAATTCAAGCTCGTCTAAATAAAACGGCTGCTCTTCCTGCACAAACCTTAGCTGCTTTTCACCTCTTCTATTTTTAGCCAATTGTGCCATTTACCTTTTTTTCTTTTTCTTAGTTTGCAGATTTGAACGGTTCAGTGAGCTGGCTGTCTGACACCAGCGTTGCCATTTAGGCGTTGCAGAAATGCTGTGCATTCACAGTGAAGGTAAAAGGTTATTCTCCAATCACGTGTACCAAGACTGGAGATTTGTATGAAAAAGTGATTCAGTCTGGATGGCATCAAATAAAATAAATGAAAAAAATCAATGTAATGTAAATAATAGTTTAAATAAGGGATTTTCTCTTTTAGATTTTTTAGTCAAACCTCTTTGCTCCATCATTAAAAACTGAATTGGGTAAATAGCAGTCGTCTAAAACAAAGCTGCATTAAGATTTGGATAAGGTCAATATGCTAACCTTCACCTGTACCTGAAAGTACAAGATAATTACTGTGTTTTACACTGAAATGCATTGGCAAAAAGCTATATTTACAGGGCAATCTATTGAATTGCTTATTATTATTTGGTGCATATTCATAAAAAACAGGCTAACTACAATGAATTAAGAAAACCCATAAGTGATTTGTTCTACTAGCTGTTCGACCAATAAAGACAAAAATACCTCAAATCCTTGTTAGCAATTCAAAACACACCGATTTTGCACAAAAGTAGAAAACTATGTTAAATAAACTCCATTGAAATTCAAATTAGTCCCTTATGCCATAGACTCTGTGTCTGACGATAGAGGACAAGAAGCTAACTGTTGACTTTGGAACTGAAATGCTTTGAACCTAAATAAAAATATACTGAATGATGTCTTAATGGATCAGTGTTTCGCATTTTTTGCGAAAATAGAAACCATTAAATGTACACAAATAGTTATTTTAAGCTAACACAAAGTATAAGTGAGCACTCTTTCATTAGAAAAACCCATAATGAGAAGTAGGTAAATGTTATAGCTCACTCTTTCTATTCTTTTTGCATGAAAAAATGGTCAAATGTGATTTAAAACACGTTTGCATTTGAGACCTGCTGTTGGCACAATCTAGCAAGCTGCTAAGCCAACAGCCGGCATGTTAATGCTCTCAATTTTTAATTTAGGAGGGCTGGACTTTGGGGGCTTTTTGGTCTTCTGTTTAAGCTGAATGATGGAGCAATGCCCACACAAAAACAATAAATAAATAAACCAACAAAACAGCAAGAGCATTCAGATCTCTTTTAACTCGAGGAGCTGTTGTTACATGACTGAAGGTGCAGACTACTGTGTGCAATATCGTTCAAAAAAAGCAATAATGACCATGGCTGACAGTAGTAATTGCTGTTTTGATTTATATTTCAGTTATTCTGCTGCTATTGTCAGGTTTTTCTTTCTTCTCAGCTGCAAGATGTTGAAATCAAGTTTGACAGGAATCTCAGTTATGACTCCAAGGGCAAATGGGACAAAAAACAAACAAACAAACAAGAAAAATCGAGGGCAAATTCTTCTTTTTGAAAGAGTACATTTGTGCAGATTTTTATCCCCTTTAATCAATCAAACTTAATCCTAAATTAAAGCTTTTGTAGTTGAATATTGTCTCCTAAAACAACTGCAGAACTACTCATTTAAATTAATGCATTGAACATTTCCAGTAGATCAGCATTGTTCCTCAGTTTCTTTCTTTTTTGATAAAGCTTGAAGTTAAGTCAGTGTTAATGCTTACAGTGGTTTATATCCTCCATTGTTTCTCTGCTAGATTGCCTGCTTTTCTTTACTTTAACACTTTTTTGTTTTGTTCCCAACCAGGTTAATGCACACCGTAGACCTTTCCAAAACAGATCATCCTTGTGATTTTATTTTTTCTGTTCAAATGAAATGATTCTGCTCTGCTTTTACCCAAATTATTGACAAGGCTTTAGTCATAATTTAAGACTATAAGAAAGAGAACTTGGAAAATTATTACTCTTTTAAATGAACATGTGAATACTGACAGTTGAAGCTGTGCACTGGAAATCCTAAATTAATCCACCAAAAATATATTAATGTTTACTAAATTAGTTGAATTCTACAAAAATCAGTAAAAAGCCACCATTTATACATTTCTATCATTAGCTGCTAAATTATATTTACAGGACTATATGTACTTGGAAGGAAGTGAGTAATAATGAATAATGCAACAAACTAGCAGTGAGAGCCAAATTTGGATGAATATAAAATACTAAAGTATACATTTAAAAAGGAGAAAAAATTAAAAACTGCCAATTAGGTAAGAAAAATGTTCTTATCAAGAATTCTTTTAGGAAAATAAATACAAGCCACTAAGACATGTTTTCTCAAACTAAAATTGTTCTACTTTTGAAAAAACTTACTTAAAAATATTATTTTTCTTCCAAGACAAAAAATAAGACACGTTATTTATGAAAATTAATATTGAAAGATTCAGTTCATATATAAATAATACTAACACAAAAAGAGTACAATACACAAAATTATCAGAAAGTTGTTTTAAATGCAGCTACCAACTACTTTAGCATTTACCATTTTGCATAAATGTATTTGATGTAATGCTCAATTTTTAATGTTTTAGTAACATCTGTTAATGGGCAGTGTTGCTTTTAAGGTGGTTTGAAATATTAATAAAGACCTTCTTAGATGAATATTGGTGTTTTTGGTGATTTTAACCTGTTCTTGTAGCATTTTTGTCATGATATAAAAACAAAACAAAACTCAAAATTGATTTCTGAGTATTTCTTCATTAAAGTTCTTGTGAATCAAGTGCAGAGGCAAAAATGCTGTTTAAAAAAGATTGTATTTATGATGTAGAAAGTATACTGCCACAAGCGCCCAACTCCGAGCTTTCAGCAATGGGGAGGAGAAGGGGGGGTGGGGTTGCTTGGTGCCAGAAGTGAATTTTTACTGAACTCCTGCCGCTCTGCAGAAACTAAATGTCCAAGACAACAACACAGTTTTTTGGACATTTGCTAAATATAGCAAAATCCTAATTACAAGACCACTTAAAAATAGATCAAAAGATGATTGGAGTGGGTTTTTAATTACTTTTTTTAGGGCAATAAATCCGGAAAGTATGTGGAGAGACATTTGATCTTAAAAACATTTTATTTTAAATCATATTTTGTTTTTTTTTTTCATTAAAACTTTGAGTGGAATGGTGAGCGGTCTTGTTACAAGAAACAAACTTGCTTTATTTTCGAGGCTCAGCTGACTGCTGCTCTTACCTGGACACACTGTGTTGCACGTGCTCTTCTGCACCGACATGCCCTCACAGAAGGATCCTCCGTTGAGAGGAGCTGGATTCGTGCAGGTCCGGGAGCGTTTTTGCACACCTCGACCGCAGCGGACACTACAGGTGGACCAGTCTGTCCATGAAGACCAGCCTCCATTTACTGTTTATGCCAAAAGATGAGAGAAAATAGACACAAAAACACTCCAATATGAATGCAAACTAAATTTTTCAGTATAAGAATTACATTTTTGCTCTTTAAGTGCTGACTTAGACCTTCTTCTTAAAGTAGCCCATGATGGATGAATAATCTTCTTATTTGCTTTCACAGAAAAGTATGAAATACCTTTTTTTTTTTTTGCTCTACCCCTCTCAGGCAATGTTAGACCTGTCAGAGACTTCATTAGAGCTACAGGGATTTCTGATGGATGAGCCTCGGTGACATTTTTTCTAAAAGAACCACGCAAATTCTTACAGCCATTGTCAACAACATGACAAGAGGTCAGTGAAAAGGCACAGAAACCCTCCAACCGAGGGTTTTCTTCAGAGAGGTGGTGTGAAAACAAGAGAATAATTTCATTCTCCTTCAAGCTACAAAAATGCTGAAGCTCTGTTTTCTGCTCTGCAGATAGATGACATTTTAGTACAGGTTACTCAGTCTCAGAGTATTGAAGTGTCACCGGCCACACTAACATTTTTAATAACTGAGCTCATGAATACATTGTGTTTTTAACACGTCATAAACAACCTGTTACCATCCATACTAATATATATATGAGCACGACGTCTGCAAAAACAAAGCCCTAAAGGTTTATTTAATGAAATGTATAAAGATATTGGTTTTGTTGTCCTACCGTAGACGACAACTGTGGCTGTGGAGCTGCGTCTTTTAGCAACAATGTTGCTGGCAACACACGTGTAGTTCCCCGAATCGGAAAGGCGAGCTTCGGAGATGATAAGGCTGTGGTCACCCCTCAAATCAACAATGCTGTCATCAGCATAGTTTAGAGGATCGTCGTTTTTTAGCCATTCCACCTTAAAAGAAGAACACATTTTGTATATTTAGAAAAATGAAGGTGTATAAACAACAACCCTCAAAAACAAAATCAGACAGAAAGTTTAAAGTCACCACTGCAATGGTCTTTTGATCTATACCAAAAGCGTCCCTAGTGTTTTTTCAAAGTATGATTACACCGTTTTTAGCTAAGATAAAAAATAATCAGGACAGATATCTTAGTCATAATTTTCTTGATATGTGTCCTCCGTCATTGGAAAGATGCCACAAGAACTTTCAGTGGAGTGCGTCTTTAAATATGTGAATGTTGGTACATAGGTTTGACTTTCATCATCACATTTTTATAAAGAGTGTTGTAAGGTCAGTGCACAGCTCTGAACACTGTTTGGGAGCATTTCTAATCCCCTCCTGCCATCAGACATAATGTGGGGGAAAGTGGGTTGCGACTGATGCTGACTGTTCCCCTTTTTCAGTCAGAATATTTAATGATAACATTGCATGGTGATTTTAGATGATGTGGTTGTTCACCAGACAGCCTGATGTATCCAGCAGCCACGTCAGATGACTTCCAGCTGCCTTTCATCTGCGCCAACCAAAAATACTCTTTGGATTATATAATTAACTTACTGTCAGCCAATATCATGGATCACACAAAATAGGTTAGTTGCCCTTTTTTTCCTATAAGAGTGCTTTACAAGTACCATGTAGATGTGAAATAAGGTTACAGGGTCCTATTGCTTCACTTTTAATAGAGTTTGTATTTACCCCTTTTTTTTTTAAAGATATGTTTCCCATATCAGCCAATAACTGTCATCTGCATTTATGTTTCCTCTACGCTTCTTTTGACACAGTCAAGAACCTATCATGTCCTCCGCTCGCTCAGATTTATGTATTTCACTGCCTGAATCATGGCTGGAAGAGTCTCACAGCAAAGACACACCTCTTCATCTTATCACCTCTTCACAGGGGTACCTCAGGGCTCAGTGTTGGAGATCTTTCGGTTTTGCTCAACATAATGTCTTTGTGGTAAATTCCATGTAAGATGATGCCATAGCTCCTGTGAGAAATATTCTTTGGTATGTAGGACATTTCCAAATAAAATTTAGAAGCTAGTTTTAAAGACCCACACTGATGAAAGTGGTGTTTTTAGTGTTTTAAAAAAGGGCTTGTAACATTTTTCTAATGATGGAGGACATTTATGAAGAAAATAAAGCTTAAAATTGCATTTCTGAGTATTTCTTGACTCAAATTGTTGCAAATGGGAAGCAAACAAAAAATGCTGTTGAAAAGAGAATGTATTTGTGTATGTGTAGAAAATATGCTCGGCGGGGAAAAAGCTTATTTTGATTCATGTACTTATGTACAAATAAATCAATGTATGTCTTTGTTTTCCTCGTCTGAGCTGGAATCTGGCTCAAGTCTGTACGGCTGGATAGCTCCAATATTTTTTCACCATTTTTGTTGCACTTGTAATTTTAGGATGGGGGTGTGAGGGACAGCCTGTAAACAGAGAGTTCTCAGCAATGGGAAGGAGTGGGGTAGAGTTGCTCCGCACCAACAGTCCCGCCCACGACTCAGAGGGGAATTTTTAATGAACTCCTGCCGCTCTGCAGAAACTATGTCCTGCAAAAAGACACGTTTTTTTGATTTTGGCTAAAAACAGCACAATCAGGATTAAAAGACCACTGGGAACATTTTTAAAATAGATCAAAAGATGATTGAAATGGAAATTGAACTAAACTCGTTACTCAGCTAAGCAGACTACCAAACATGGCTTTGCAATCAATGCTGGCTCCTGTAAGACTACGGCCACATGTCCCAAAATGCCACAGTGCTGTGACTTCAATGCAACTTTTCAGCTAATTTGGCAGATGGCTGTGCAATGGCATTTGTTATCGGGAGGTTTCACATTTCTACATGCTGTGTAAAAATGGTTACAGTTTTACGGCTACCATTTTTTGACATTTGTCAGTGGCCGCCCTGGCACATTTAGAGGTCACATGGTGGCAGTCCAGTGACAGGTGGGTGGCAGGAAGGCAGCATCCCAATAACTGACTGATAGGAGGGTCTCCAAGGTCCCCAAAATCATCTGATGATCGTCCGATTTCAGACTACCACCCTCCAGCCACCCCCTGCCCCCTTAGTGCCATCCTACTTCCACCCTCCGATAGAAGTAGTCATAGGGTAGCAGCGCGAGCACTCTACGAGGGCAGTCGACACGGGCTGGAGGCTGAATGATGACCAGACGTCAATCTGGCAATCCTGGCCACGGTTGCATCTCTTGCACCAGGGGTGGGCAATTCCAGGCCTCGAGGGCCGGTGTGTCTGCATGATTTCCAGATAGTCTTGCCCTACTCATGGCTGATTACCTGGTTCAGGTGTGTCCAGCCAATTAGAACATGCCAGAGCATAGTATGCTGGAAAACATGCAGGAATGCGGCCCTCAGTGCCCACCTCTGGCTTGGACTGTTGTTTTGGGTGCTGGGTCTTTGCCCTTAGAGGGTTTGTTGGGAGGCATGTTGTCAAAAAATAATAATGTGTGTCTCTTTTTATGTACCCCTAAGCTACCAGGCCGCTGGCTGGCGATCCAGCTGCCACTGGCTTGTGGCTGCCCTAGCTGTTGCCCAATTTGTAATGACCTCACCCCTGGCTGACTGACGGCCGCCTGATTGCCGCCGTCTACATTCATGACCGTGCTGGCGATTTTCAAAAAAGAACGGGCCTCCCCATCGCGCGGTGGCCATTGCATTTGTAACGGTAGCATAAAACTACAACTGACATGTTGGTGACCAGCTGGTTTTTCTCCCCACACCTCCTCTTCAGTCAGCTGCAATCAACACAGCTGAATGTTGTAGAATAGAAACAGATGTAACAGATGTAACCAATCATTTGGTTTGACATCGTATTGTTTGAACAAGCTTAATGTACATGAATTTCTTTAGAGACTTTTTGCCATGTTTTCTTTACAATGTCCACCTGTGTTTTGAATGGTGCAACAAACTGTGTGCAGCAACAATACAATCCAGCTTTAGAGAATATGAAGACGTGCACTAGGGACGGTTTATTTTTAATGCGCTGCTGCCCTCAAGGCCTTGAGATCAAAACCATTCAGTACTGGAAGTACACCATATCTTTTGTCAAGATGATGAAATTACATAACTTAAGCTTAGTAGTGTTTCACAATGAAGAAGCTTTCTTACATCAATGCTGACAAACACACCTGTATTTTACACAACTACTTCCTAACGTTTACTCCCATTCACAGCTTTGACGGTCGCTGTGCTCCTCATTCAACTCTCATTTTCTACAGTTTGATGGTGTTGTAGAAAAATGTGGGGAATTTTTTTTTTTTGAAGAAACTGTTTGGCCAAACATCAAAGGGTTCTACAAATACCTGAACTATTTAGAAGTCTTAGAGTGTTATTTCAAAAAATGATGCGATTGTGAAAACCATTCTTCTACGTGACTAAGAATTAACTCTGAAGAATGTAAAGGCCTGCAAACACCAGAGGTGGGTTAGTATGTTGACGCTCAGCTTTAGACGATCAGAGCAAAGACTTTGAGAAGCCAGGACTTTAGATAGCAAAAGGAAAATGAAAAAATAAGCTCTCAATAAACAAAATCTGCTAAGTAGTCAGCTTTAATTTTAACAATTTTAGAAGTGAAACTTCAAGTTTGGGCTGTTCAAGTTGGGCTGCCTGTGCAGTATTTTGCAAGAGGACCTGGCTGCAGACACTCACATCCTTGACCAGAACTGTAAGTCCTTGAACAGAGCCGGAAGTCCCCACATTGCCGGGAAAAAACATTATTTTAACTGGCGACACTAACAGTTTTGGTTTTTCCTTTTTCAAGTAAAAGCTTCTACATTTCTGAACACTTTTGGATTAGGGTAAGTTGTATAGGTTCTGCTTCAGGCTGATTATGTCTGGCACCATATTGTCTAAAGCGAAATCCCTCAAGAATTTGAGGGGGGTAGAAAAAATAAAAAACTGCAAGAAACGTCGGCGCCTCTCCTAATTCACCCAAGTCTAAGTGTTCACTACGACTTGTCACTCGCAGTATTCCCATAGAACATTTTAACTCTACGGGCTCACCGAGTCAACCTTGATATTTCATACATATACATAGCACTTACAAACATATACATGTATGCAAAATATACATAATATGAAAGGGACTAAGTTATTGGAAGAATTGATCAAGATTTCATAGAAATGTTTGAGCTGTAAGATTAGAAGTCTGTAAAAAAGTCAAACATGGCTGATAAAGCTCACAGGGAGGGATGTAGGTCACATCCACCGATGTTACCAATTCATTGGTTGCACACTAGTGAAGGTAATAAGGATTTAAAAAAAAAAGGGACGCTCTGTTGATGCTCCTCTCCACGCATGGCTGGCTCTGTAAATTGCTATTAATGTGCCAGTAGCATGAGCTGTTCATTGAGAGGGACGAGCTGTAGCATGAAGACTGCGGTTTGATTTATGGCGGCGTGTTTGAGGATTAAAACTCCGCCCTGCTGGGAGTTCCGTGTGTTTGTGCACAAGCTTGTGTTTGGGGAGAATGTCCAGGGGAATTTAACAGCAGCAAACAAACCCTGAGATTGCATTGCTCTTTTCAAACCTTGGATGAAAAAAAAAAAAATGAGCCCAAAAATCAATACATCAGCTGTGATTTTGTCACAAGTGATTCCTTTTTCTTTTTTTTTTGTGGTCCTTTTGTTGGACCAAGAACTCTTTCATCATGTGGGTTTAATTGAGCCTTTTTCTACAGCAGCTTGCTTCACTGCTTTTAAGACCACAACAATTCTGTCAGTGCTTCTTTTTAATTTTTTTTTCTCTTTTATTGCCTCAATCTTTAATTATCCCAGTTTCTCTTAAGCAAGCTGTTTTTTTTCCTGATATGAATAGAGTCAATTAAGTTTGTAAGAACTTTTGGAAAGTCAGCTTTAGAATTTCCCAAATGCATTTCCTGTGGTTGAAAGAAATGAAATTACATCTTTTATTTGTTAAGAACAAAATTTATGAATAACCATCTTTATATTTATTAAAAGAAATAAAAGAAACGTTTTAATTTGCTTCCAAGAGTCTATACGTCTAACATCATCAATTGTCTTACTAAGAAACAAGAAACAAGACAAAACTGTTATAAACTAAAAAATCTTATTGTTCCATGTGTTGATGAGAAGAAGTAAAAAAATCATTTTCCTAAATTGAAGCTGGTGGCTGGCTTTGTTCTGACTGATAATATTGGGAATTTAATGTAAAGAAGTGAAATTAAACACCAAGGCCACTGCAAAAAAAAAAAAGAAAAAAAAAAAAAGAAAAAAAACGATTTATTTTTCCTCTAATCAAATGTTACAAAAAAGATTCTCAAGGTTTTTTTTTTTTGCTGAAGCATTTCATTCTACTCAAAAAGATGGGAAAGAAATGCAGCACTTGAACAACTGACTTAGAGATTACCTTGTAAGAGTTGATACGGCCTTGCCAAAAAGTAATAAAATGACACACAAAAAAAAAACTCAAGATAAAAGATTCTTTCAATTGATTTTTAGGGAGACAGCTTTCACTCCTAGTTCTAAAACTGAATTGTCTCTAAAGCTGATAGAAAGAACCATTCACTGCACATCTGTCCACTTCTGGGCTGTTTTGGTGCACTACCAGTATTTTTTTTTCTTTTACTACTGTATATAGAGTCAATTATTATAGATTTTCTTTTAAAAAAGGTCTCACATTTGATGTGTTTTTTCTAATTGTATTGTCCATTCTTTGTACCTTGATGTTTGATCAACATAGAATAGAATAGAATAGAATACAATGCTTTATTGCCATCTTTAAAAAAGAAGAATGATGAAATTTAATTATGTCCAAGGTGAATAAAGAATCATAAGACTGAAAGACAATAATAATAAAATAATAATAATAAAAGCAACACAAAAGCAGTACATGTGTATACACAAATGTCAAGGCGTTTGAAATGCTTCATTCAGGAGCCTGATGGACCATGTGTCATGACGCTCTAGCGTGAGGACCCAGATGCTGTAACCCAGAAGGAAGACAGGTGAGGGATTTGGCGAGAAAAGGTTTATTATTCCTGCTAGGAAGATGGTAGGAGTAGTAGCTGGGTGAGGTCCGGACTTGACAACGGCTGGTGGCGTGGCTGGAGGGCTTAGTGCGGTTAAGGAGAGCCATGGGATCCTCAGGATGTCTCTGAGCAGCAGGAGGGAAGAGAGCGCTGACGTGACTCGTGAGGTGCTGATAATCCATAAGGGGTAACGAACTGGCGTTGAACTGATGAGTAAGGTCTCCTTTTAAGCAGTATGGCCGATGAGGTGAGTGGCGTCAGCTGGTGGCAATCAGGGAGCAGAGCAGGCAGAGCTGGAGGGGGAGGAGTCTGACAGGCACCATGACACCATGGGTAATAACTCTTTTCAATAACTAAGGGTTGCAAATGAGAACAGCAGATACAAAAAATATACGTAAAAAAAACATGCAAAAACATGTATGAGACGTCGTTTGAGATTTCATTTAAAAATAGGTCCTATTGCTTTTGTTATTTTTGCAATGCTTTATGATTTGATGATTGTGTGTGTGTGCGTAGACACACTTTTCACAGTCATTTCTACAGACAAAGTAGGGGATTTGTTAGTTTAGATAAGAAAATTGAATAATTTTGACCTTCTCTGAATCACCTTGGGTCTTTTATTGCGTATTTGTATGGAGTAATTTGAAATAAACCTAATATATATAGGTTCTAGACTTTGCTAGGTTCTAGATGGGCTGCACGGTGGCACAGTGGTTAGGGCTCTTGCCTCGCAGCAAGAAGGCCCCCCGGTTCAAGTCAATGTTTGCATGTTCTCCCCATGCATGCGTGGGTTGTCTCCGGGGTCTCCGGTTTCCTCCCACCGTCCAAAAACATGTTTCATAGGTTAACTGGAAACTCTAAATTGTCCATAGTTGTGAGTGTGAGAGTGAATGTGTGCGTGCGAGAGTGATTGTGGCCCTGCGACTGTCCAGGGTGTACCCTGCCTTCGCCCACAAGTGGCTCCGGCAGCCCCGTGACCCCAAAAGGGACAAAACGGTAGAAATGAATGAATGGATGAATATTTAGGTTCTAATAAAGTAAACATGGAAGAAGGCACGGCCTGTTATTAAATAAACCAACAGAAACTTCCAACGCCTTGCAAACGGATTTGTGTTTAAGTAAAGTATTTGACGATAAATGTACTTCTTTCTTTTTCCACCAAAACAGTTTGTCAGACAAAGTATAAATTTATACCTAATAGAGGCCAAAAATGAGCCTTAGCTTAACCTCTGACCCTCTTGCTTTTCTTTCAGATTGAATGCATATTCATAACAAACGGCTGGAATTGAGCCTGACAGGTACCAAGCTGCAACCATTATGCTGGGCAAATTAGATATACTCCATAGTTTAGTGGCTAATGGGTCACCTCAGGAAACATGGCAAAAATAAATGCATCGCCAGAAGCAAAGACTCGTCGATGGGGTGCACTTTTCTACATTAAACATTTGGTTTTGATGGCAAATCTAATTTCCAACTGAAGGAAGTGAAAATAATGAGACAGACAAGAACGTCTCTGTCCTTCAACGGAGCAGAAATTCGTCATTAAAAGGGGGTCCCAATAAAAAAAAAAAAACCTTTAAAAAAAACAAAAGGTGGAATTAAAGTCCGCAGTAAAGAACCTCTCTTACCATGCAACTCAGTCGGCAGCCTTTTCTATGGAGTTATTTCAGTCTCAATAACCAGAAATGCACACAACCGGTTTTACAAATACACACGCTCCGATTCACAAATATAATTTTATGCAAACGTGAAAAATAAATTCGGAAATACACACCCTGTGTTTCACAAACACACACATTGTGTTTCACAAATGCACACTAAATGTTTCACAAATGCACAATAAGTGTTTCTCACAAATGTGCACACTGTTTTTCACAAAAACATTTTAGAAATTCACAATAAATGTATCAGAAATGCACAGTAAGTGCTTCACAAACGTGATTTTTAGTTACACATGTGGTGTGAACTCACAGATCATTCGAATTGCAGACTGTGCATTCAAAATCCCGTTCTCGTTTGTGAATCTCCCCGTGTGTGTGAGAGATTTTTCTACGGTGAATATTGAGACTTATCTGACGGAGCGTGTCGACTAATCTCACCATTGGCTAGTGAATCTGTCAATCAAACTCATCGGCAAAGCAGGCGGGTTCGCTTTTAGCCAATCGAATGGCCCCTTACACTTTCTCTACGCTTTCTGCAGGTGGCAAAAGCCCCGCCCATGTTTGATTCTGGACCAGTCGGTCGTTAGCGTGTTAGCTTTAGCATGGCTTGTCGGTTTATTTGCCTTCGGTTGTCAAAAATTACTGGCTTGCGCAACTTTTCAGTGGACCTGGGAGCAAGGCAACAGTGGTTGAATGCAGTTGACATAGAATCCATCGAACTCTGTACTGGTCATGAGATTTACAATGAACGTTTCACTCGGGATTGTTTGTATGTTTTCTCTTAGCTTTCATGCTAGCGTCATTTCAACACTCAGACACGATTCCCTTCGGTCTTGATCATCTGAAGGTGGAGGAGAAAAATCTTTAACTTCCACAGTAGGTTCTGTGGAGAAACTGGCATCACTTTGCTCCGTACCACGCAGTGGGACTACATTACTTCAAGTTCATCTCACTGTCAATCACAGATACCCAATACACCCCCCCTGCTCAGCCCGAGGTCACTTTGCCAGACCTTAATTTTATTTTTTTAATAACTCAAATGTCATTGATTTTATATGGTAACCATATACATATACACCTCTTGGCCAGGTCACCCTTGCAAAAAAGATCCTCATCTCTCTGGGTTTTATAGCTGGTTAAATACTACACAACAAAAGATGGTCATACAACAACAAAGTGCAAACATTCACCCTTTATTGCAGAGTAAAATTCAGTGAAAACATGGACAGATTAAAACATCAAAATTTAAGCAAATGTGGGATCTCTACTGATTTGAATTTTATTTAAACTGGAACTAATTTTCATAACTTCCTTACATACAATGAAGTCCCTTGAACAATACAGCAGTATTGATTTGAACTCTGTGTTGCTCCCCTCAGTCTCTCTTCTTCTGTATGTAATTATGTCACCTAAATTAAGTTCTAAACAAACGGGACAGTAAAGATATAGGTCCACTCCCAAACGGTCTGAATTAAACAATGGGTTGATGTCGTCTTGCAGTTCCAACATTTGTGGACCCAAAAGGGGACTGTCCCATACCAGGACATTAATCCCAGGATGAGGTTCAGCCATGGATCCACTCTCCTCCCATTCAATCTCTGGAACCAGCATACCCTGACAAAAAAAAAAGATACTGTTTATGAACAGCGCTGTTTTTTTAGGTTTTAGATTATGTAGGAACAGAGACCCACTAATAATAACGTATATTGTTTCTAGCAGGCAGACCTCATATCTCCATAACTGTTTTTAATTTGCAAATAAGTGACTCTTAACAAAGTAGTGAGATTAGTACAGCTGATGGCTCATAATGCCATGCATTGTGATGCATTTTGAACTTGCAGATGTGCTATTCTTCCTACTTGATTTAAAAAACCAAACAATTTAGGGAAATAGTTTGCACCACACAACAATAATACTTTTCATTCATTTTTGATGAAAATTCCTTGTAGTCATTGTGATTTCATCATACTGTTCTTGATACTTTCCACTTTAGTCGAACTGCACACAAATCAGTTGTCCAGTACAGTGAGATTAAATAAAGCAGGGTTTTTCAACCAGTGTGTGTGCCGCGGCACACTAGTGTGCCGTGGGAGATGGTCAAGTGTGCCGTGGGGAATTGCCCTCATTAACTGATCTAAAAACATTTCCCATCTCCAGGAAATCAGCTCTTTGTTAATCCAAACAGGCACTGATAAAACACTGAGTAGTTAGGAATATGAAAGATCTTAAAATGACTTTTTCTTTGTGTTTATTTAATTCTATAAAATACATTTTGATGAGGTTGACGGTACCGCGATTTAGCTGCAGCTATAACTGTGTAAGGAAAAGTCCCGCCCCTTTAACTGTCTCCGCCAATCATTCTTGAAGGCTTAATCACATGTCATCAGTCTGACCAATGAGAAGTGGTTAAAGTCTTCACTTCCTTGTTCTTAATTCTGCTGATAAAGTCGCTCAGTTATAACAAAAATACCAGCTAAAGCTCATCTTTAGCGATGTAGCTTTCCACAGAGTCCAGTGTCAGACCGTGGAACAAGTGAACAAAGGTTGAAAAACACTGAAATAAAGCACTTACCCGGGGATCAGAAACAGGGTTCTGGGTCAAGCCCAACTGCCACAGCTGATTTGGTGTCATGCTTTGCTCCGTCCTGATTGGATGGGTGTCCCACGCGTCACTAAAGACATCCAAACTGGCCTGAATGCGTGGTAGGAAAATATAGTGGCAGCAGAATACGTGATGTTACTGATATTGAGCAAGTCTTGGCCCTCAGGAGAGAGCAGGATGTTGTAATATAAACCAGTAACACTCATGAAGACATCACACCAGAGGGGCTCAATCCTGTATTTGGAAAAAAGCAAAAAGAAACATATTGTCAGATTTATTTTTAATACATCATTCACTTTTATGTATATATTAAAGCGTCTAAAACTAGGTTCAACTCACCGTTGATTGTGTGTACACTTTTGCTGCAATGAAACTGTTTGTGTCAGTTCTACGTACTGTGAGCATCAACTCAGCTATGCCCACATTTTCTCCTCTGATCTCCTCTCACCCTGACAATAACATGAAAATCATGTCTCAAACACATAATTACAAATGCATCGGCAATACGGTACACATCAGTTTAAAATGTAATGTTCTTATGTATGATGCCAATAAGTAGAATTTCTAGGTTAAAAAAATTGCAGGAGTGGGTTACATGTATCACTGAGGAAAAAAATGAGGTGAGAGAGACTGTTAAGGGGGGGTAAAATGTTATTCATGAGGGGAAAGAGTTTTAGAGTTGCCTTTGTTTTCAGAGGAGTCTAAAAAAAGTTATTTTATTTTTGTACAAATAACCAAGTGCTTATACTGCCTGATATGTGAATAAAAGATTTCTTTATGAATAACATGAATACCTCAGAGGTAATCCATACACGTTCACAGCGTCACTGAAGAAGGCCAAGTCTGCACAGTTGTTGTCTGCCATCTTCAGGTGCAAGATCTATCGAATACAAGTACAAATACTTTCAACTGACAGATATTTACAGGGGCAAAAATGCTAAATTCCCAATTGATAGGTAAAACAGTAATACAATAGGATGATAAAATATGAAATAAAATAGAATAGAAAGGTATTTAGGATGTCACGCTTCAGCAATTCCTAGAGAATAAATAAAAACACGACAAACATGGATTAGATCATTTAGCTGTCTGAGATTAAATTACATAATTTTCAAATATTAGAAAGGGGATTTTTTAAAAACACTCTTGCTATGATAACTTGAGCTTGTAGTAAAGAACAGCTTTAAAAAAATCAGAGACTAGACACTGATCACAGGAAGCCTGTGTGTAATACTTACAGTAACTTCTACTCTAATCACTGTTGACAGCATATTTCTCCCATCCGCCCTTTCTGTGACTACTTATCGACTACAAAACAGCCTAAAAACATAATGTTTGGGATTCTTGTCATTACGTCATTGGAAGTAAAGATACGGGGATTTTAGTGGCTGTCACTCTGACACAATCTCACAGGGCTTTTCAGCAAAATTACGGGTTCTAACGTTAGAAACTTAATGAGGCTTCTTTCATTCAACAGTGGATTCACGTCTGTTATATTTAAAAAATGCCGTTTTCATGAATGTCATATGCATTAACTTTGTTGCACATATCCACCGTCTTAAAGTCTGGGTTGTGAAAAGACTGTGTCTAACTTTAACCCGGATCGCGTTTACATAAAGGCAGCACACGGAACAACTAGCTAGTTAGCATAGCATAGCATCAGTGTTTAAACAAATCCCCGTCTCCAAATTAATACTTTTTATTAAACTTTCTGTGCTGCTGTAAATCCGGCATGTTTTCCCCTTAGTTCCTTATGAATCATGTTAAGAACCTACAGATTGGCTGTATATCTAGCTTGAACCGACGCGCTAGCTTAAACTTCCCTCACACTCACAGGGCAGGCAGACACAATTTGAGTCGAAAGCCGGCTAGTTTCGAGGCCCCTGGTTGGTTGTAGTTACATGTGTTGTGTGAAGAGCTGGTATGCCAAGTATAAAACTTGACAAAACCATCATAAGTCCTCCCCCGCTTTCATAAAAAATATGACCGCACAGGCTAAGCTAAACTTAGCTAAACTAATTTGCGGTGGGGGTACTCTGCAAACGACTCGGCTGAAGTGTTCATAAAGCATTCACACATGTCACTTGGCTAAGGAGACCGCTTCAACTTAGTATTCAATAACATTACAGGATGTACAACGAGGGAATAATAATCAAATAAGTGCATTACTTACGGGCTGAGACTGATCCCGTTCAGAAGACCTCTCCGCCATGTTTGCCGCCCGCGTCCTCCCAACTGCTGTGCTGAACAGCTCCCCCCCTCGTCACTTTGAAAGTGAGGAGTGTAAGGGGCCATTCGATTGGCTAAAAGCGAACCCGCCTGCTTTGCCGATAAGTTTGATTGACAGATTCACTAGCCAATGGTGAGATTACTCGACCCGCTCCGTCAGATGAGTCTCAATATTCACCGTAGAAAAATCTCTCACACACACGGGGAGATTCACAAACGAGAACGGGATTTTGAATGCACAGTATGCAATTCGAATGATCTGTGAGTTCACATCACATGTGTACCTAAAAATCACGTTTGTGAAGCACTTACTGTGCATTTCTGATACATTTATTGTGAATTTCTAAAATGTTTTTGTGAAAAACAGTGTGCACATTTGTGAGAAACACTTATTGTGCATTTGTAAAACATTTAGTGTGCATTTGTGAAACACAATGTGTGTGTTTGTGAAACACAGGGTGTGTATTTCCAAATTTATTTTTCACGTTTGCATAAAATGACATTTGTGAATCGGAGCGTGTGTATTTGTAAAACCGGTTGTGTGCATTTCTTATTATTGAGACTGAAATAACTCCATATTTTTCCTCCTCAAGCACGCCTGTTGTAATTCATAACACACAGTAAAAAAAAGTTATTGCTGTGCAGAGCCAGCTCTTTACTGCTATTTCAACAACTTTTCTGACCACTCAAGGCTTTGGCTGCTGCAGAGTTTGGTTCGTCTTAACGGGAAAAATCCCACATCTCTATAAGCAGTTCCTCCAGGACCACGGGTGTGTTTGTGTTATTGTTGTTGGCTTGAGTGTAGAGCTCTGCAGAAACAAATGACTTTTCCAGAAAGGCAGTCTTTCGTTTTAGTGTTATTCAGAAAAAATAAGGTAACACTTTTTCCTCAAAAAAAAAAGAAACTTAAACTAAAACAGTGTTTTTAGTTTCCATAAACACTTTTAACACATGAGCTGCATGCTGAGGTGGTAGAAGAAGGATGTGTTAGAAATGCAAATTTGTTTATAACAACAACTATTGCAATAAACAGATGTTCCTTCACATATTCAGTGTTCTTTAAGACTCTTTGATGAAAATTGTGTTTTTGGTGTTTTCACATGTTCTTGTGGTGTTTTTCTGATGATGGAGGACATATCTGAAGAAAATTTAGCCCATAATTGCATTTGTGATTGTTTCTTTATTTAAACGGTTGTGAATCAGGAGCAGATGAAAAAATGCAGTTTGGAAAAAAATAATTGTGACAAAGAAAATTCGCTGGGGTGGGCCACATACTCCCTGTTCTGGGCTCTTAACAATGTGGAGGGGAAGGGGGCGGAGTTGCTTTGTGACAACTGTTCTGCCCACAACGTATAGGGGAACTAGAGAGCACTTCTGCCGCTCTGCAGAAGCAATGTCCTAAAAATCGACAAAAATTGCATCTTATTTAAAAACCACTGGAACCGCAACCATATCCAGCCTAAGCCCCCATCTCACAGGTGGCACTTATGTGGCAAATTCCTTCAGCCACACTATCATTAGGGTGTGGATTCCTCTTCAATATTTGACTTTAAAAATTTTTCAAGGTGTTCATGACCCACAGGGGTTTTTTCTTCTTCTTATGATCTAAACTGAGTTTGTTCTTTTATTCTTTTGGTCCCTTCTGTTCTGTGTTCTCTGTTCATGTTTTGAATCATACCAGGGTTCTCTTGCAACTCAAATTTGTTACTTTTTTTTTTCTTCTTCAATGGAGCAGCAGAATTTTTTGTTGAACGTTTGAGTCTCCCCATCAAAGTGGGCTCCAAAGTAAACTAAGAATGGTTAAAAAGTGGGCTGCATAGGGGCGTAGTGGTTAGTCCTTTTTCCTATGGAAGAGCCTAGCTCGGCTGGGATCTTTCTGTGTGAAGTTTGCTTTTTCTCCTTGTGGGTTTTTTCCAGGCACTCTAGTTTTCTTCCACAGTCCAAAAACATGCTTCAAAGGTTAATTATTGACTCTAAATTGTCCTTAGGCTTTCATGTGTGTGTGTGTGTGTGGGTGTGTGTGTGTATGTGTTAGTGTGTGTGTCCCTGCAACAGACTGGTGACCTGTTCAGGGCGTACCCCGCCTCTGCCCATCCCCGTGACCCCAAAAGGGATTCAGCAGGTTCTGAAAATGGATGAACTGATGGTGTGAAAGCTCTTTGTGTTCTGTTCTGTTCCGACATAACAGACAAAGAAATGCCCTGCAAATGGATTTCAATTTAGTATAATGTATTTGAGGGAACACTTAGAGACTGAAAGATTCACAGAGAACTATTTTCACCCAGACACATTTGCCAGCAACATTTCCCGCTGTGTCTACAGGACTTGATACGATGCTGTAGCTGATCCTTGTTCACCAAAACCTTATGATGCACTCCAGCAGGTCTTATCTGAAGACACTCCTGCTCTGATCCAAAAAAAATGACCTACAAGCCCATAATTCACTTCTGCATGTTTATATCTTCCTGACTTCCGGAGAAAAAGAAAACTCAAGTCAACAGTGATTAAAATCCACTACAAAACTACAATTCCCAGAGCCCCACTTCTTCACATGTGGTACCATTGAAAATCTCCAAATATGGTTTGTAGAAACCAAAAAGGATTTTTTTCTGCAGTATGTTGTAGTTGGGAGATATTAAGGTTTGGAAATGTCCTCCATAGAGGACATATTTACATTGCTGGTACTCAGGAGGATGTAAATCTAAACCCAAACTGGTAAAGGAATGACGTGTTCTTCCTCTCACCTTTAGTGTCACAAACTAACACCCCAGATGCACATTTTGCGTCCAACACAACATTGCAATTACACTTAAAAAGACGCACGTTCCTGATCAATCCATTCAGTGGCATTGATAACCAACGAGCTGTGTCTGGTGTGAGATATCGATCAGTCCTGCATCGATCCGCCCTTCACTAAGAAACATTCAGTCACGCCTCCTTGCAACAACTTTGACTTGTTTAGGAAGCTATGCGTCTGAAGAGTGTGTTTCTATTTTATATGTAGTTAGGTGTAATTAAAGATTAATGACTGCAAATGTTCTGATGGTTTCAGACTCGTTTTGTTCTAGAACAAAAAAAGGTTTTGGCTCCTAAAGTGCAGCTTGTGGGACTAAAACTGTTATTTTTTCTTCAAAAATAAAACATTGTGATCACTGGATTCAAGCAATCTAAAGCTGAATCACTTTGAGCGACTGTGTTTGATTGCTAGTCCTAATTCTTTTATCGGCTCAGAGAGACAAAAGTGAATTACAGGAAGACAACAGATGCTGAAATATGTCGTTTCATTAAACCGTTCAGCCTTGGCTGTTGTCCACTTTGGTGTAACTAACCAAATCATTTCACCTCTAATCTCTTCGGCGATCATTAAAAAACACAGTACTTGGATTTTCTTCAGTGGAGATTCTTAGACCTTTTGGGCATCTATCTGAGGGAATTCTCACGCGAAAGCAATTAGGCGCTGAAGTTTCCGCGTCTAATCTTTTTGCTTTGATTTATCTATCTCATTCTGCTGCTTCTTTTATTCTTTTCCAGTATTTGCTGCAGGACGTGCATAATTCTGCAGTGTGATATGCGTGCATGTTTTGGACCCGGAGTCTGCCCTTTGGGGGGGAGAAGCGATAGGGAAGATGCACATGTTGATGAGAAGGCAGGGACACGGCAGACTCAAATGAGCCTGATAAGCCAGCGCCTGGGGAGGAACGGAAACAGATTTGCTTAATTGGCAAATTTGTTCCACTTAGATTGCAAGCAGCAAGTTTAGAGGAACACCGCAGCCCAATCAGACCGTGCGGGAGGAAAATCCTGTTGGGCTGGTCGCCATGGTTACGATGCTGACCCCTTAACTCGCGGTTCAAATCGGGTTGAATCTTTGATGTCGCTCAAAACGTTCCCCGGAGATTTTTGCCCCGGTTCATTTTAAGCCAAAGGATAAACGGGAAATTAAATAAGGTTTAAATCAGCATCTAACCGCCAGCAGGGGGTGGGGGGGGTGGTGTTGAAGAATTTTTCTTTCTCCGATGGCTTCAAGCTGTTTGAAGGTGCTGAAATGGGAGAGATAATACGCCCGGAGCGCCGCAGATCGGCGTCATCTTCAACTAAACTCTCAAGTCATTTTAGATCAGGCAGAAACCCGGAATTATCCTCAAAGGAGATGTAATGACCTCCATTTGCAATCATTTAGATGAGAAGTGAAGGCAACACAAAGACAATTATAAAATCCTGCATCAGGTTTTGTTCTATCTGATTCAATTAAAGTTTCTTCATCAAGTCACCTCCTTGCGCCTGCAACCCCCCCATTCTGTCACTCGTGGCCTTTTCTCATTCTTTCCATCACAACGCCACATTAACCATCGTCTGACGGCTGAACGTTGGGATGTGGCCTCTGTGGTTTAACCCCACCCTGTCTCTGGAAATGTTATGTTTATCAGTGAATAATTACATTCAAAGCACTTGAGATGAGAAGCTTGATGATTAATGACACTTGCTATAAATTACTTGTTCGGTTAATGTGGGGATGATGTCTGGGATGTATTTTTTTACTGCCTAAACCTATTTTTAGCACTTTTGACTTAATCTGCATGGTTGTTGCAGCTAAAATACCGCAATACTAAAATAAAACCAATTTTTAAAACCCCAAAGTGGTAATTAAGTCTTTTTTATCATCATCATCTGATCTTTCAATTGTGATCTCAATAAAATTGATTCAAGAATTTATACAACTTATGTTTTTCCATTTCAGTAATATTCCAGCTGGTTTTATAACATATGTACACTTACTGGTATTTTTTTTAGCTACACTTTGCTAGTACCAGGTTTTTCCTTCAGAACTGCCTTAACCCTTGGTGTCAGAGATTCAACAAGGTGACTGGAAACATTCCTCAGAGTTTGATCCATATTGACATGAGAGCATCACACAGTTTCTGCAGATTTGTCGGCTGAACATCCATGATGCCAATCTCCCATTTCACCACATCCCAAAGGTGATCTATTGGGTTGAGATCTGGTGACTGGAGGCCATTTGAGTCCAGTGAACTCATTGTCCTGTTCATGAAACCAGTCTGAGATGATTCCAGCTTTATGATCCTGCTGGAAGTAGCCATCAGTAGATGCTACACTGTGGTCATAAAGGGATGGACATGGTCAGCAACAATACTCAGGTAGGCTGTGGCGTTTGAACTATGCTCAGTTGGTACTGAGGGCCCCAAAGTTTGCCAAGAAAATATCCCCCACACTATGACACCACCACCACACGCCTTTAGCGTTGATACAAGGCAGGATGTATTCATGCTTTCATGTGAGGCTGCAGAAATAGAGACTCTTCGGACCAGACAACGTTTTTTCAATCTTCTATTGTCCGGTTCTGGTGAGCCTGTGTGAATTGTAGCCTAAGTTTACGGTTCTAAGCGTTTCCTGTTCTAAACTGACAGGAATGGTACCCAGTGTGTTTTTCTGCTGCTGCTGTAGTCCATCTGTCTCAAAGTTGGACGTTTTCACTTCCATCCAGAGATGCTCTTCTGCAGACCTCGGTTGGAACCAGTGGTTATTTGAGTTCCTGTTGTTTTGTTATCAGCTGGAACCAGTTTGGCCTCTGGCATCAACGAAGCATTTCCGCCCACAGAACTGCTGCTCACTGGATATTTTCTCTTTTTTGGACCAGTCTCTGTAATCTCAAGAGATGGTTGTGGGTAAAAATCCCAGTAGATCAGGAGTTTCTGAAACGCTCAGACCAGCCTGTCTGGCACCAACAACCATGCCACGTTCAAGGTCACTTAAATCACCTTTCTTCCTCATTCTGATGCTTAGTTTGAACTGCAGCAGATTGTCTGGACCATGTCTACACGCCTGAATGAAGTGAGTTCCTTCCATGTTTTAGAAATTTGCATAGACGATCTCTTGGACAGGTGTACCCAAAATAAAGTATATAAACTTTAATACATTTGCAAGTGTAAGTCTTCCAGAGTTAAACAGAGGGTTGGGAGAACACCAATTTTTATTCCTTTGGTACAGACTAAAGAAAATATTTGCGTATTCAGAAGGTGTAAAAAGTTTGCATGTCTCTACAGGAACTTTTTCGCTGTTTTTTTTTTTTTTTTTTTTGTAATTTAAACTTTTCCTTCCCGAGATCAATATCCAGCTTTGCATAATTGAAAATGCTTCTCCAGTTAGCAGTTTGGCCAATTTTAATGAGCAAAGTGACAATTCACCTGAGAAATCAAAGCGGGATCGAACTTGCAGCTAAACGGCCTTAAGAAAAGTACTGGAGTAAAATGCGAGTTACTTAATCCTGACCTGAAGACAAGCTTTGGCCCCAGCAGCGGCGCCAGCAAGGAATTCTCACATCAACCAAACCAGGTCCTCTCTAATTGAAATATTGGCAAAATCCAACACACGTTACTATGTAAAATTATTACAATAAATAAATGTAATTAAGACGCCAACCTGTTTGGGAACAACTGACCTTCACCTATGGGGGGCAGAGGCTTAAAAAATGTATTGAGTAAGTCCTAAAGCTTAATGATGGACAGAATGAGTTCTCTAGTGTCAAATCTCTACAATAAATAAAGCTAAAAACTACTATTGAATGTTTTTTTGGAAAATTCTTACACTCCCCTCCCTGTTGTTGAGGGTGCGCAATTGACATGATCTCCAGGAAGCTTACAGCCACTCAGGCCCCAAACCTAACAACAAAAATGGCAAGCTATGACATGATTTATTTGCTCTTGTTTCAAAAATCATTTAAAACCAGAAAAACTCAGAAAAGCAAATTTGAGCTTTGTGGGGTTTTTTTTTTTAACGAGTTCTTCATAATCAGAAAAATGCCACAAGAACATGCGAAAAACACCAAAGACCCCATTTTTCAACAAAGTTGGCCTTTATAACTATAAAATAATTTCTTAGCATCCTGTTTTTGTCTTTTATGGCAAGTTAATGAAGAAAAAATAAAGATTAATTTACAAGATATATTGTTTTTTATGGTTAAATTAAAGTTTTGTGCACACCGCATTGGAATAACAGCTATTACTGGTAATTGTTTGGCTCACTGGTAAAACCGAACCGGCTCCGACTATCACAGTGGTTTCTATTCTCATTCCGTGGCCCTCCTGCCTTTGATCCGGTCTCAGTAAGACGGAGGTTTAGGGCTGCAGGACCTCCTCCTGGACTGTCAGTTGAACCAGAAGCTGCAGTATGAGTCCTGTGACACATAAAGTCTGTTTGTGGTGTCTTTTGACTATCAGTCAATAAAGATTTAGCAAATTTGCACGCCAATCAGATTACGAGCTGGCTTAAGTGCCAATAATCAAATAAATTATGGAGCCAAGAAAAGAAAGCGTTTTGTAAACTGCGCTTTCTAAAAACAGAGCATCCTTGAAACTTGTCGGCGATAAACTCAAAAAGACGGTTTTACTACGATCAGTTCTCTGCGGAGCGAGAGCGGATTATTGCTTCTATCACTTCTGGGACACATAATATGGCATTCTCTGGTTTTCATTAACATCCTGCACAGCATCCCAGTCAATTCCTGTAAAGCTTAGTTACAGCAAAGACGCATAAAGTCCTTCCTTTTTCCATGTTTGCATGGCGAACATGAAAGAGGGGCAACATAAGGGGATTTCAAGCTGCAAGGACAGGCGTGTTTATGCGTCTATGCAGCTGGAACTTATTTTATTTGCATCTTGTCAACTGACCAAAACTTAAGTGCCGGCATGCCTTTAAGATCACAAGTGCTAAGCTCTATCAGGCGCGCTTGAAATAAATTGGAGACCAAAATAAATACACTTTATAATGTAAACACAGGCACACTGATCAGAGGGCATCATGACCTCAATTCCATAAAACCACAGCTTAGAAACTGCTTCTTTCTGAGCAAAGCTTGACTGTGCTGGCTCCAGAAGAGGCTTTAAACTGTCAGCAAGGTCTAAACTCGTAGAAAGCCCAATGTGGAACTCCAAATTGAGCTGCCTGAATTTTTACTTTACACCTTTTGTGATTTAGGTGCAAACTCAGGTGAAAGCCTGCAAGCTGTATTATTTACCATGACCATTTTCTTTGTTATCCAGACTAGCATTAATGAATGCATGAGGACTTGGCTATTTGATGACCACAATGCACTGGGGAACCTCGTGGTACACTGATGCTCCATTTGTGTGAGCTGAATGATTCATCACACTAGATCCCGCGCTGACAGAAGAACCTCTGTGACCTGCAGAGGATTCACCTTCAGTGATGCTTTTAAGGTTCAGATTCTGACTCCATTATTTACAAGTGTTAAATAAAGTCAAAATAAATCGCAAATCTGAAAATATAGTGGACTCTAAACGTTATCAAGTGATGCCAGCTGGAGCAGGGAAAATAAAACTTTAAGTTTAAATATTTTGTGGTCTGAAGATCTTAAAGCTGATGTTTTTCTGCAGTTATGGATTCCAATTTCTTTTAAAAACTCACTCCAATAGAAATTGTGTTTTTTAACATGATCTTGTGGCATTATTCTGATAATGGAGGACATATATTAGGAAAATTAAGCTTAGAATTGCATTTCTGAATATAAATATATTCAAATTATTGTAAATATCAGGGGGAAAAAAAATGCTTTTTGGAAAAAAAAAAACAATAACTTGTGATGCAGAAAATAAGCTGGGCGAGCCACAAGCTCCCTGCTCCAAGCTCTCAGCAACAAGGAGGGGCGGGGTTGCTCCGCACAAATGGCCCCTCCCACAATTTAGCGGTAAATGTCTGAGGAACACCTGCCGCACTGCAGAAACTATGTCTACTAGAAAGATCCGTGAAGTGATGACTAGAAAACTAGAAAACAACACAGGATTTTCGATTTTGGACAAAAAAAAAAGCATAATCATAATTAAAACAAACCACTGGGAACACTTTGACAATTGATCAAAACATGATTAGAGTTGTACTTTAGGTTAAGGTTAATCATACATCCGATTAGATCTATTTTCTGTTCCTTCAAAAAAAGAAAGCAGACTTACAGATGTGGCAATAAACTTTAAAAAAATGATCGTTGTATTTTTGAGCCTCATACATCTAAGTCATAATTTTAAAACAATTGTTTTAAATTTCAGTTTTAAACTGCAACACGTTTGTGCGGAGAAAAAGCAGCAGCCATGAAATCTTTTCTTTGTGGAAAAGGTTTGCACAAAGAAAAAAAATTAAGGCATCTGTCAATCTGACATAAGCTATTTATTATGGTACAAAAAAATGCAGTTTTTATATTTAAAGTTTATTTATGTCTTGGGGACTATGTGCAAACACATTCATCTCACAAAGAAGAGAGTTGTGTGCAGATTTAGTGACAAACTGTCTCCCAGGGTGCCAACAAAACATGCACTTAAACAAGAACATATCACTACAAAGACAAGGTTCATATAATTCTCCTCAAATATATTCAGAGCCTATTTTGAATCTAACATATGATGTAGTTTTATAATTTTTCAAACTTTTCAAACTCAGGAACATGGATTTCCAGCATTTTTAGGTTCAAGGATTTTAAGTTACATCTAAACTTAATGTGAAATAAACGTTTTTTCCCCCCTAAAGTCCAGCAAAGTTCATTTAAAGTCCCACTCCAATCATCTTTTGATTTATGTTCAGAGTGTTCCCAGTTATCCCAATCACGATTATAGAGTTTTTAGAAAAAATATGGGGGGGGAAAAAGTCATTTTCCAGGCCATTATTTCTGCAGAGCAACAGTAGTTAGATAGATAGATAGATAGATAGATAGATAGATAGATAGATAGATAGATAGATAGATAGATAGATAGATAGATAGATAGATAGATAGATAGATAGATAGATAGATAGATAGATAGATAGATAGATAGATAGATAGATAGATAGATAGATAGATAGATAGATAGATAGATAGATAGATAGATAGATAGATAGATAGATAGATAGATAGATAGATGACTTTATTAATCCCACAATGGGGAAATTTCATTTATCTGTGGCAGCAACACGACATTCAGAAATAATCTATATAATATAACATCAATAAAGGACATCACATTGACAAATCACATTTATATTAAATAATTAAAAATATTACTAAAATTATTATGAAAAATTATTATCAAAAATGAGATTCTTATTAAATAAAGAAATAAATATTAAATATTAAATAATTACAGCTGCAAAAGTGTAAAAAACATGCGGTCTGCAAAACATGTAAACTGTAAAAAAATATTACAAATTTTTTTCAAAATACAGAAATAACTAATGAAGTTCACACCAAAAACAAAAACAAACAACTGTTCAGGAATAAAAAACTATTTGAAATTGAAAAACAACAACTACAACAAAAGAAAATGAATAAATAAATGAGTGAATGAAAAAACACCCTGGGACCGTGGAGTGTCACTGTAACACAGTGTTGTACAGTCTGATGGCTGTGGGGAGGAATGACCTGCGGTAGCGCTACTTCTTAAATGTGCATCTGAGTTGTGGACATGGTGCTGAAAAAGCTTGCCCCTGTTTTTCCATCTTTCCTTTTGTTTACACTCTCCCCTGCTAGCTTACAGCCCCTCACAACCCCAACCTACGTTATCGATGCAAAATACATGGCGAGCAGTTTTGAGCCAAATGCCAGCACGGAGACTAAGACGTTTATGGATCTAGTCGTGTACAAATGGACGCATCAGAACGGAGTGAAGCAGCTAGTTTTTCTACAAATAAGCTCTTTTTCCAACTGTATTTTTTTGGGTGCTCCTGATTTATAACAGTTTGCAAAAATAATGCTCAGAAACACAACCTTAAGCCAGTTTTCCTAATATCTGTCCTCAATCATCAGCAAAATTCCACAATAACATGTTAAAAAACCCAAGAACCCAATTTTCATTGGAGCTCTTCCTCATTTAAGCCACTTTTTTTTGGTAATTTTTAGGAGCGATACTCAAAAAGACAAAAGTCATTGTAATTATTTGGGGAAAAAATGGTTACATGTTGTGAGGTTTTATTTACTGACATGATGAGAAAGAAAATCTCTTTGAGGATCATTTTTTAAAGCTGACAGGCACAGAACTCCATTGGTTTAATGTCTGTGGTTCAATCACCAGGAATTTAGGCGAATCAGAAACCTATCTCCCCGATGAAGAAAATATTTTTTACCATCGTCTGAGCATCAGAGCGTTTGCATCATCTCTTTCAAACTGAATTTTAGTATGTTCACAGAACCTAAACATGCACTGTTGCCATGACAACAATCTTAGAGGGATGGGGTTGTGCATTCTACTTTTAAAAAAAAAAAAAAAAAGGGTCGACAGGCCTAAGGTCTGCTGATGATTTTAGTGATTTTTTTTTATTTTTTATGCACGTTCAGCATCTCAAACTTTGCGTATCAGATAAAAGTACAATAATAGCAATCCAGACGGAAGCCCCAATGCCCTGGTTCCAGCCCGTTCAGCCCGTTTCTCATACGTATGGATAACAGGCCGTGGTGTTAACCAAAGGAAAGGCTCCAAAGCTTGGAAACAGAGTGTGTGATATTGACATAACTGCCTGCTGAGCCTCTGCATGACAGCCCAAAGCATCAGAGAACGGCACAGCACACCAATCGACTCCAGCCTCATTTTCCTGTTCCCAGACAAAATTAAAGAGTCAATACCAGGGCTGCTTTCCATACATGAGGAGACGTGCGTTCAGTTATGAGGAAACAAACACCAAACCATCCAAGGATTCCTGCAACTTCGGGGTTGAAGTGAGAGTGCAGAGGGGTCTTTGATATGCGGCAGATGAGAGCAATAAAACTCGGTTATGAAAACTGAGCTGTGCTGCGAGTAAACCAGACAGATGACGGCTGCTCTCAAGGCGACGCAGGAGAAAATGTTACTTGTTTGAAGTGCAAGCAGGTCTCACCTCAGCCACCGGCACTCCCTCTGGGGGACGGCAGTGCAGCACAATCATGCCATTCAGAGGCACCTCGGTGCCTTGAGGGTCCTGCTCAAAGTTCTTCCTCAGGTCTGGGGAGAACAACAAACAGTCTGCATTTACGACAGCAGCAAGACTGAAATGTCAGTCCGTGACACGTGCGACCTTCTGCCCATATGGACAGATGTAGTAACAGCCCTCACGCCGCAGGTCGGCAGGAAAAATAACCTTTGCAGAAACAGGGAATTCAATCCGGAATCAAAGTTGCTTACAGGCGATCCGGACGGCTGCCTTGCGGCTCTTGGAGGTCCCCAGGTGGCTCCAGGCGACGCACAAACACCAGTAGTCCTCCGGGCCGTGAAAGTCCTCCACCTGCTGCCGGGACACGTTGATCATCACTTCACGGATCTTCAACCCTACAGACAAAATGAGTGATGGCTGGGATTAGCCCTCGCATGGGGATGATGAGCCGCAGAGATGGAGATTTGCAGCGACAAGATGATGAACGAATATGAATCTGATAAGATTATCAGCAGTAAACAGATCTGCCTGTGATGGACAGAAGGCAGCCTCTCCAAACACTTCAGGGCTTTTTAGGGAAACGATTTAACAGGACGCTTTCACAGGAAGCCGTCCAAATAAATCTGACCCCTAAAATGTCATTTGATCAGTTGGATCAAATGGCAGGAGGGATTAAAAAGTGATAATCCACAGTGATACTGCACACCTGAAAATGAAGTTACAGTCACATAGCATAAATGTTCTATATCACTGCGCTGGCTTCTTTAAAGCAAACTTTAGCTTCATCAAATACATGTAGGTAAGAGATAAACCTCCTCTCTGAACTGATGCTATTTTTTAACCCGTTGTGACGACCAGCATAATTATCGGTTTCCTTTTGCGCTGCAGTCGAGGTCGGCGCCGGTTCAGCCGGTTAATCAGCAACACCATGTAACAAATTGTCCGCTTTTTGTGAAAAAAGCTATCGAAACTGAAAAAATAACAAGAATAGAGTACTAAAAACTGGTTGAGAATTTTTCCTTATGTAAGTGATCACGGTATAAACAGGATATTGGCCTTCGAAGTGTTCATTAACAGAAATCGCGTCGGACAGTTCCATGGCATGCGCTCATTTTTGAAAATGCACACTATATGTCGGCCATTATTCCTTCCACAAACTAATAAATGAATCTATTTGTCTACAAATTGATGCATCAGAATGGGGCTGAGTTCGTGCCCCCCCTTGTGTATTTTCTTCATCACAAATACCATCTTTTTCCAACTCCATTTTTTTCGTTTGGTCCTGATTCACAATGATTTGAATAAAGAAATACTCAGAAATGCAAATGAGACCTATATGACAAATATGGCCGCAAGTGACCTAATATGATTTAAGAACATAAAGCGAAGGGATATTGAGATTCAGATGATTTGGAAAGACAAGGGGTCCTGAAATTAGATGTTTTTAAGAGACATTTTGAAAACTCACGAACATTAAGCCTAAAATTGTGTTGCACACTGTTGATTAACGATCATTCAGATCGTTAATCAACCGTTTGCAACTCAATTTTAGGCTTAATGTTCTTCATATACGCCCTCCATCATGAAAAAAATGTCACAAGAACATCTTAACCTCATATAATATTTGATAAACAATTTCTGAGCCCCCATCTCATTAGCGTGCTCGAAAGTTTCCTTAAAGGGCCTATATCATGCTATTCTTTGTAAACTATATCCATGTAAACGATACTATATTATCTTTGGAACACTATAGAGGCTAACACACACACCCACTATAAAAGTGTGTGTGTGTGTGTGCCTGGGGGCGGAGCTGGCAGTGCAGACTCTTCCCGGAAGGGGCTGTTGCCCACTTTGTGATGTCACAATGTGAAAACCCATTCATCCTAGGAGGGGCTGGTGATCAGAGTGGAGGCTTTTAGAGAAATACTCAGAAAAACGTGACTAGAGCAAACTGCCACTTTGGGGATTTTTTTGTGAGAAACCATAAAACACTTAAAAACTCCAAAAATCTATTCTGCATTGTATATAACTCCTTGCTGTATTAAAGGAACACAACATGTGTTCATACGTAGGTATTTATACCACAGTTACACCATGTTAAACATGTGCAGATCAAATTTGAGACAGTGGGTAAATAGGAGCGTTATTCCTGAACATTTCAATATTTTTGCATCTTAAATTAACATTGATTTAAGCAAAACTTACCAAATTACCCAACAGATCATAAATAATACTATGTATATTTCAGAATGTTTTTGTGGATTTCCTCAAAGGGTTTAATAAACCTCTTAACTCTAAAATAAATGTCAAATTTCTGTCAATTCTTTGATGTATTAGACAAAAAAACATGATTTGTCATCAGAGTGTGTCTTTAACATCCTTTTCCTGTTTGGGTTTGGCAAACAAACACACATTTCTTGTTTTGCTAAACAGCTTGAGTTTTCATGTCTTTTCAAAGTCAGCAACACTTTAATCCACTTCCTCTTTAAGCGATCTCATTTCTTACACCCATAGAATTAATTGCTTCTTATTGTTGCAGCAAAAGTGAGAAAACTCATTTTTCTAGGAGGGAAAAAAAGCAGCTTAAAGGCTGATAATTTAAGGCAAGCGTTGCGTACACAAATAAATATTTATCATTCAAATTCCTTGATGGAAAGTCACACGGTCACCCGCTAATATCTGCAGCAGGCAGGCCATAATGATCCGGGCACGGGCTGAGCATTTTATGAGACAATTAAAAGAAAATTTAAAAGCCTGAAGTTTCAATTATGGCAGACTGTGCACAAAAGATGACAGGCCTGGCGCATTAATCTAATCCATAATAGGGGCAGCGCCATAGATTTCTCTTTTGTGGCTTTTAACAAATTCATTGCGATGTCAGTCTAACCCTGCAGAAACTCCAGCAGATTTTTAATATGCCAGTTCAGACTCGCGAGCAGCTCATGTTTGGTGTCTGGTGTCCAAATTCATCACTCCCCACAGATTGCAATTAAGCCTGCGCGATGGGGGAGGAGTGGGGGGTGGTGGTGGTGATGGAGGGTGACAATTACAAACACCCCAGAGAAACCAAAATAGTCCTCCAGCCATGAAGCAGAAAAGCGTGGCGTTTGCTTGAAGCTGGGGCTCCAAAGCAAAAACCATCAACAACAAAGCTTGGCAAACTGAAAAAGGTCCTGTCATAGCTGCTTAATTTTGACAACTTTATTCAGAAATAATTTAATTAAACAAACCTGAAAGGGTTTGCTTGTTTGTGTGTCAAAATGATCTGAACTGACAGAAACCAGACTTACTTTGAAAAAGGCGTTTTTGGGGTATTTGATAAAGGAGTTTTGTCTGTAAGAACTTTTTCTCTGATTCAGATATTGACTAAATGCTTTGATCACATTTGAGTTCGTTCCAAAATCAAATGTTTATGTAATAGCTGAGCAAAAAAAAAAAAAAAAAAACTGGGGGGGGGGGGGGGGGGGGGGCGGGGGGGGGGCTTGTTTTGGAAGCCCCTTAGGCAAATTGGACAAAACCCTGCACATTCCATCTTTGTTGTGGAATAAACAAATAATCACCGTCCATATGGTCTTTACGATACTGTACAGATTATCAGCAGTCAAAAATAAACATCTTCTGTGTTATTAATGTCCTCCTTTTCCATCTGTTGTATTAAATTAAGCAAAAAGTCACATGTTGGTTTTTGAGTTGTACAGATTATCTTTTTATCTTCCCACCAAAGAGTTTAGTTGGAAGTAAGAAGAAAAAAAAAGAGTCAGCTCTGGTTTCTGCTCTGGAGACTCTGGAGCTGATAATAAAAAAAAAAAAAGACTTTTAATGAGGTGAAAACCTCCATGCAAATCCTTCAGCATCACAGTAACTTAGCAGAGAATCACTAGTCAAAGGCTTCCTTAGATAACCAATGATAAGTCTATTTTTGTTCGGTGAGGACATAAAAACATTGACAAGCCTTTGATGGAATCTGATAGTTGCTTATAAAGGCCGTTAGACTGCTGCGATCATAATTAAAAAAACTCTGCTTTAGTTTTTTTGCTTTGAGTCAACCTTTATTGTTTTTTTTCAACCTTTATTGTCAACTAGCGCCTTTTGGATAAAGTGAACTGAACCACAATATATTTGATAAAATCCAGCATTTGTTGCACAATAAAAAAACTGGAAACGGTCAAAGCTATGGGAACTCACCAGATGATAATATTTGTCCATCAATTTAATTGAAAATTATCTGGCATGAAGCAATACTGGATGTCACCTGACAATTAGCAATGTCCCAAAATACCTAAATTTTTCTGTTTTCTCGTGTTTCATTTTTTAACAGTTCATTTGGTTTTCTGGAAATTGCTTTTGTTTTCTGAAATGTTTTTAGTTGTTTTGTTTTTTAAGATTTGGTTTCTGGATTTTTTTTTTCTTTTTCTAAAGTGTAATTCTGCCTTTTAAAATACTTTTTATTTTGCTTTTTAAATTGTCCGTGTAATCTTTAAAATGTTTTTGCGTCTGGTAATTTGTTGATGTGATTTGCACTTCAGGGCCACCGTAGCTTTAGTCAACTGCCCTTCATAAATACAGTACAGGCTGTTTGCAGGCAGACAAATGGGTAAAACCAGACGGGGCACACGTGTTCCACACAAAATACCAGGGTTGTAGACCACTCAGTGAGCCCATAGAGTTCATGCAGGCATGCTGTGGGCAACATGTCGTAGAAAACCCTTATACAACACGCTACAGTAAGTGAAGTAGGAGAGACGGAATGTACGTCATATGGATATTTCATTTTTTTTAACCCTGCCAAGTCCTGTGCACTGCAGGAGAAGCCTATTAATGCTGTTCATGTGATAAGCGCCTACTTCTGTGTATTCGGACAAAATGAGGATATTACACAATTGAAGCGTAGTTTGTGTTGGCATCCTAAGGCACCTACTTATCACCTGCACACCCTATACATGTTGCATTCGTGCACGGTTAGGGGCCAGAAGTTGAACCTTAATCAATGTCTATATGTCATGAGTGTACGCAATTATCATTTGCCTCATGAAAACTCCCTGATACACTTACCAGGTGTACAAAAATGGTACGTTCCATTTTCATGACGTCCCTTGAGGTGTTTGTATGATCCTTAAGTGAACAGCAACACACACCTGCGCTCACCTTGAGCTGCAAACCCTCCTCTCTACAACCCTTCCCTGGCCCGGACAACTGAAAAACTGTGTCAACCCCCATAGTGGTGCATCTGACCAAGACTCAACTCTGTCACAACAAACCACATAATTCCATCAAAAATTGTGCAACCAACAGCCATGACACTTTAACCTCTGTGACTGACTTGCTATGAGTTGCTTCGAGTCTATTGTAATATGCATGCGTGTCTGTTTACTGACAAACAGTTCAAATATACTTTTAGAAAGCAGATACTTTGAACCTTGACATCCTTCCATGCAATTCATTAGAAGGATACATAGGTCTAAATGTTCTATTCTCAGTACTGGAAATGTACAGACAACCCTTTGCTCTAATCTGTCGGTCCCTCATACAAGCCACCGTGATGCAACAATTTAACAATCTGACCTTTTTGGAATGATCTGGAATGAATTGGATCATAACAATTGCAACTATTTAAGCTCTGAGTAATGTTTTTTTATTGCCTTTTAAGTGGCGCCTTCAGATAACCTTGGTTTTGAATAGGCACTTTGGTTAGAAACTGAATTTAAAGTGAATGAAAGTCATGTTGAAAACCGAATAAGTAAATGAAAAATTAACATGTATGAGATCACTCAAAACGGAGAAAGGGTACAGCCTTAACCTTGGGCATATTTTAACAGAATAAAGTATTTGCTCATTCACACATTTCAAAAACCAAGGGATGTATGTGTTTTAACTGAACTAAATGCTCTTGATCTTACCTGTTTGCAGTTGAAAGTAATATTAGAAGTTGCTTAGCATCGATTGAAATTTCTCTGCTGATACTTGAAGTGGTAACAAGTGGCCAAGGAGGAAGCCAGTGTGTCAAGGAGAGCAAGTGATGGTTGAAGGTCTTGCTCAAGGAAACTGTGGTGTGTGGTTGTAAGAAGCAGCTGTAGCACAGCTGCCTGTAAGAACGCTGACATTATCCTGAAGTTTAATGATTCAGAGTCAGAAACAATGTTTGAAAATTAAAATCAGAGCTTATTGTTTTTAACCGATTTCACTTTTTTAACTGCCACAAATGAAAGGACATTGTCTGTGATTTGTGGCGCAGCTTTCAAGTGCTTGTCAGCTGTTCAAGCCTCATTGTAAAGCCCAGCCTCTTGTGGCTTGCCGCTTAATCACGTGGACCTCCACTTGTAGGGGAGCTGTCTCTTCACGGGCTTCTGCCATCGCGCTGCACATTGTCGACAGCAGCTTAGACACGGGCGCGGATAAAACGAAAATTCATAATGAGAAATGAAAGGTTATCTGAGGGAGCCCTAATGAAGTAATGTAAAACAGAAACACACTGTAATCCTCGGCAATGACTCACTCCTATTATGTAAAATACTCCCCCCTATCTGCTCCTCCTTTCCACTGCTGCAAATTAGAGGCTTAATCAACATGCCTGATTAAGTGAGAGGGCGGCACATTTAACCAGAGCAAAACAGAAACACAAGAGTGAACTGTAGTGCTTTGTCATCAAAAGCTTGAATGTTTTCTGTGTCAATGTGTTAACTGATGCTCAAATCTGCAGGATGCATGCATCGGAAATGTAAAAGACACCACTTTCAAGACCCACTCCGATCATCTATTGAGCTGTTCTAAAAGTGTTCCCAGTGGACCTTTAATTAGGATTATCATCAGCCAAAATTAGCCAAAACATAGCTTCTGCAGAGTGGCAGTAGTTCATTAGAATTTCGCCTCTGAGTTCTGGGCGGGACTGTTGGCAAAGACCACTTTTTTGAATTACTGAGAGCTCTCTGTTTACACGCTTTCCCGCCAGCTTACAGCCCCTCATACCCACAACCTAACATTACGGGTGCATCAAAAATGACGAGCAATATTGGTCGATCTTTTGCCTCAAACTAAATTGCAAAACTCTTTCGTTTACGTGGAGCTACGCAAGTTTCCACAACCTTTTTCGGGTTCCACATATATTGAACATCTGTAGCAGATTTGACCAGGTTGACCTTTGACCAATCAGGAACTTGGATTTGGTAGTGACATGTGGGTAGCGTCCCTTTTACTTTACGGAAGTGCCAGCCGTTTGAAAATTGATCACGACGGATAAATTTAGCACCAAGACTCTTCCAACTGCAAGTGGCGGACATGTGCTAGTAGGCGTTAGCAAAAGAAGAAGAAGCCCCTCCCTGCTTGTCCAGTGTGAACACCATGGGCAAAACGATGTGTTAAAGAACCTGTTTTTAGCGTGTTCTTGAACCTGCGCCACATACCCGGTGTGTAGGTAGCTGAAGTCTGGGGCTCAAAAGGAGGACCTCATAAGCCTCACTGACCGGCTGTACCACGAGACTAATTCAGGAGGTGGTTTGGACTGTGCCATGAGTGTGAACAGTTGATATGAATCCCTCATGCTTCATTCAGGGGACGGGGGGGGGGTTGATGGAGAGCTGCGGTCAGTGAGAGTTTGGAGAAAGTTTGGAGATTTAGGGGGGAACAAAACCTTAGGGTTGGTACATGGGGAACCAGGGTTTGATCCCAGGGGGTACGATGAGCTCTGTCCAGTGTGTCCTTGGGCAAGGCCCTTAACGTTACTGCCTAACTATGTAGCCAAAAGGAGGCCCAAATCTGGGTTCCCCCCTGATAAAATTCAGGTTTGTGTCGGGAAGGGCATCCACCTGGGCCAACCACCTGTGTAACTCGGTAAAAGCTCATTAGCTTGAAGGGATCCGGTGAAAGGTGAACATTTTATCATCCCTCTTCCTGTAGTTTTTGTCTACTTGTTGGCGCAATGGAGAAAATCATGTACCTTAAAGCTGCAGCTCTAGAATGGAGCGATTTAATGGAACGCTTCAGTGCTTCATGGGATATCGTCTTGCCATCATTATTAATGATTAGGAAACTGACCAACATCATAAAACATTGAGCTTTGAATAAAATAACTATATATTTTCTCATTTGTTGCTATCTATAAAGGAAATTTTAAAAACAAGAGGCCTCTACAGAATGGACACCAGTCACTGAGTAGGGTCATAGTGGGCATGTGTTACTGTGTTAGATGCACAGGAAGCTAACTGCAGCAATTATGGTGAAATCAGTTCTTTTGTTAATGTGCTGTATATTTACATAAAAAAGTTTTAATGAGGAGGTAAAGCTAAAAAGAATACTAAAAAAAGAACCTTTGGGATTTTCAAAATAAAACGTAAATTGTTGACGGTTTTTGCCACAGTTCACCTAACCATGCAAATCCTTGTAAAGTAGTCTAACATTCTTGTGTGTACAGCTGGTTCCCATAGCACCCAAAGGCAGCTCAGATAAAGTCAACCATCTTTCTTTTTAATTGGAGCTGGTGAAGCGGTTTGGGTTTGATTTTCGTCTTTGTCAGTTTAAATTGGTTGAGCTGGTTTACATTGATCACCACAGCCGCTGCTCGTTTTGGCAAACCCACCTTCCTTTATAGTTTCTCTCCGTCAAACCCCATTGTCATTCTTTTGTTCTTCTCTGCTGTTTTTCTTCCCACCATGTATTCTGACACTTTTAAACCTTTTTTTTTTAACAGATTTCATGAGATGAATTAATTTTGTAGTCAATCTCCCAAAGTGATCGTCACTACAGCCTAGATTTAGTCTGAAAACAGCTAAATAACATCGGCCTCCTCCTGGTTCCAGTCTGGCTAACAGCAAAATACATTCAAGGTGTCATTATTTCAAACGTCTGCAGGCAGTACTTCGGGACGCTCGGAAGGGTTATTTTGAATATTCCAATTAATATTTGAAAACCATTCTGCAGAATGGTGAGTGGGCTGGCAGCCACAGCTTTTGTCACACATCAACCATCATGACTGAAAAGACAGTGAAGAAGCAGCAGGCTGACGCAGAGCTGTCCCAAAGTTCAGACTACCAGTCCTTTAATTGAGCAGAAGGGCTTCGCTCGTCATTAGCTCCCGTTTGAACATGGAATGACGGCTGTCCTGACGACCACAGATAAGTAACTGATCATTTGTGTTGCTTATGATTCCTATTTTCACCTGCAGGGAGGCGATGCTTGTTATCATGTCAGGGCCACGTCTTGTTTGGCTGATTTTTGCAGAAATGTCGCGCTCATCTTTATTCTAGGAGCAATATTGGCTGAAGCTGCAGCAGCATATGACAGGCTGAGCTCTGAGGTTTCCCGCCGGCACCTCGCAGCGTCTCACTTCACGTCAGCAGACAGCGCAGTGAAAGAGAATCAATGAAAATCCAACTTGAATAATTATTGAAAACTACAAAAATGGATAGCACTTTGACATTCAAAGTCTTTTTCTTAAATCTTTTTTTGACAAGATACTTTTGTAAATGGAATAAATAGAATGAGTAACAGTACACTAAAAGCAAAAAATAAATAATAAAAAAAAAGCAACAGCTATCTTAATTTCCTGTAAAAACAAAATTAGAAAAAAACTCGAAAGGATGCAAAGGATACAAGAAAAAATATTTCCATAAGTTCCAAACACAATTAGTCATTATAATCAAATACAATAATAATAATTATAATAAATCTTGTGACATAAGCTTGCCACTTTTTAAATAACTCAGGTGTAAAAACATACTTAAGTGGAACTAAAGTTCAGTTTTGTTTCCACTGTGCTCATTTTTCAGTTGCACACTCTTGTGTTGCTGCAGAAGATTTCATTAAATGTGTTGCTATGGAAAAAGAGTGCAGATGTTGCGTTTTTTGGTTTATGTTTACTGATTTAGAAATGCTTCAAGGGAAATTCCAGTTATTTTAACAGAAAGTGTGTTATGCAGCGTAAGGTAATTATAAATGCTTTTTTTTTTTAAACGGTCTTGCAGACTTTTTTTTTTTCATTTTGTCAGACTTCAGCAGTAAGATATAACCCCCCCCCCAAAAAAAAAACTGGCACCCAAATAATTCACAGCTAGCTATTTTCTGTTTAGAGCAAAATACACACTTATTTGAAGCAGACAGAACACTGAAAAAGTTTTGAGGAACAGCAGAATTATGCAGTTTTTTGTGTGTGGGTGCGTGTGTTATGGGGGGTTATGTTGAGGAAACCAGGAAAATGCCATCATGTCAGTGAAAAAAAACAACATATACATGAGTAAGTTAACAAAAGTAAAGTAAAAAAAAAAGTGTACTGCAAATAAAAAAGAAAGAAAAAATTAAAAAAAAATATTTGTAAGTAAGAAGGTAAAGGAGAGATACTTACTAAAGTTAAAAAATAAATATAAATAAACAAAATTAATTAAAGTTTATTTACTAGACAAAAATGAAGTAATAAGACAAGCCAGAACATACATATAAAACATTTAATTTTTTTTTTAATTTAAATGGTTATTTTTTTGTTTAGCTTGGTTGTGTGCTTTCAATTATTTAACTAATAAAATCTGAATCCCCAACCTCTTTCAGGCCACTAGACTTCACGTAGAAACCGTTCAAATGTAACGTAGATTTTCCCTTAACCCATATAGGTCATAGTTGAAGCTAAAGAGTCAAATGCATTCAACCAAAGGTCATTAAAACTATTATTTTGTTAATTCATAAACATGAATCCACTGTTTGTACAACTTTATTAGCAGCATCCTTGTAATATTAGACAATAATATTATGGTCTGTGAGAACAACTGTCACAATAAATCCATATTTGGAGGAAAGCCTCCTGGTTTTTGTCTGTTAAATGCAGCTTTCATTTATTTTGAAGTTGATGGCTCTGTTTCCTCTATTGTTCCCCTTAACTTCAGACACAATTTTTCAAACAGAATAGATTTTCAACCATTTTTTTTTCATCTTATCTCTCCATTGAGGCGTTTTAAGAATGGCACAGTCAGGTGACCGAGCGACTTGACATGAGTCAGGAATGAGTCGGATGTGGTGGACAGAATCCAGTTGTTTACCAAAATAAAACTTCCTTCAGAACAAGATTATATATAAAGATTGTGTTTTTTTTTTTTTTTTCTTTTTTATGCAGCTTTGTGCAAATCCTCAGCCTGGGGGCTGGGGACCATTGATTAAAGTAAAAGAAAAAAAAGAAGTTACCAGACAAACCAGGAGCTAAAGACAACTACTATTTTAAATATCTAAACGTAAAAAAATATATATCTGACTTTAGATTTTGTTTGAGTGTGGATTAAGAAATGGTGTGAACATGGACATCATGGAACACACTTTGTGTCTTTTTTTTTGTCATGGGTTAGGGACCACGGCTTTTCCTCGGAGGGGGAAGAAAACCAGTACATTTAGAAGGACACCTCCAGCTCTGCTGGCTTCGGGGCGAAATCAAAGAGCCTAAACTCCTTTTCGAGTAGCTGGAGTGACACTGTATTAGACAGATGATCCAATAACTGCTTGGTCATGCTGCTCGTGATGGTCACTTCTCCGCATTGAGGAGTACAAGCATTGATTCTGCTCCTTCCGTGTGCCTCTTCCTGAGGGCTTGTCTATTTTCCTTTTACCTCTCTTCTCCCTCTCTCTGTCTGCCTTCCCTTCAGGCTCTTGCCAGCAGCTCATGACAAAGTGCCACAAAGCTGGAGCTGGAGCTCCTCTTTCAATCTTGCCTCTCCTTACATCTCCATACGAGCCAGAAAGGAATGCACCAGTCCTGATGGTGACTTATCATCTTAGATTGGTCTCTTCCTCCCATTGTTTTGCTTTGGCAGAGGTGAAGAAGAGGTCCTCAGAGAGCCGGCCCATGCCAGCGACAAGTGGCTCGATCTAAGCAGATGCCTGGTCCGGCTCAGCTCAGCTCAACCCCGCGCCTCAGCCGCACAGCGAAGGAGCAGAATCCTGTTGGTGTGAAGGATCCTCGTGAGGCGGCTGCACACATAGCGGGTGACACGGCGTGGGCTGCGGGTTGAGCTGGATGAATATAGCTTTGGGAGGGAGCTTGTCTGATGTAGACCCGGCTTCGGGGAAATGTTTGTGTGATGTGACATTGCGGCGTGCGGCTCGGCATGTGGGGGCTGCGAGCGCTGGCTCAAGGCCAGACGCAGACGAACCCTGCTAGACAAGCGGAACACGCTCCCAGCAACATCTTCAGTCTGGTCCCAGCTGTGCGCGTCATGCTTAATCCTGGAACCAATGGGACGCATTTCTCCATGCATGTAAAACTCGTGATAATTCAACCATTAAAATGTTCCAAGCACTTATTTGTGTCATTCCCCCCAGTCGCCTTGTTTATGTTTTTCTAAAAACTGCGTGTCTGCTGATTAAGCCCCACTTCTGCATACCAAAGTAGCTTCCACTCAGTGGGCCACTTCATTTATTTCACTTCCACTGCTTTAACTAATAGTTTGTGACACAGTGAGACTTGAAGGCATCTCACTTCTCCCACACCAGTCTACACCCTCTTTCCTTGCTGTGAGTTCAGGCGAGGTTGATGCTGCAGCCTCTCAGACTTCTAGGATCAAAATACAAAAGTTAGTCTTTGACAGGGCGTCAATATCAATCCATACTTTCCTCCACCCAGCCTGCATTCATGCACCAACCTCAATCACTATCTCTTCATCTCCAAATCTGCAGGAGCTGCTTTCCTCTCCTCCTCTTGAAAACCAACGTGGGTATCGTTTTCAGCCTCTCTTTCACTCTTCAGCCACTCTCTTTGTTTCCAGCGTCCTCTTTCTCCTATTATTCCCTCTGTTTCTTATCTCTCCATCGGGGTATCATCCTTTCAGCTGGAGCCTAAAGGCACTGATATCCCCTCTGTTCCATCCCCTTCCCTTCTCTTCTTTCGCCCCCCTCCTTCAGTAATCTTTAGACTTCTATCACTCATTTCCATCTCTTAGCTTCACGCAGCCTTTCGGCAGAAAGGGTACAGTCTGCGATAGATCACTGTACAGTGGAAGCTAGGCTGAATTTTTTATTTTTTTCATTTTTAGGCAGTTTTGTTTACCTAAAAAAACGGGAAACGTATCGATTTTCTGTCTTTTAAGACTCAATACATCTTCCTCAAAGATTATGGGGGTGAGTTGTTTTCCTGAGGGGAGGTTGGATTCTGGGAAGTGATGATTAGACGGGATATCCTGCTGAGCTTCGTCTGCCAGTGGTTTACCAAAAGGCTTAGCGATGCCAAAAGGATGAGAAAACCGAAGCTGCTGGACCAAAACTTGAAGATTGTCAATGTGGTTCAGCCGCAAATCATTAGACAGTCCACATTTCCCAGGAAAAGATGATATTTATGTCCATTTTTTAAAGAAAAAGTTAAAAAATTGTCGTTCGAAAGCACAAAAGTTAAAAAAATAAATATACAATAGCTGTTTCAAAGATATTGTCCTGGATTGGTTTTTGTTTTGTATGATCGGGACCAGAAGCTCCAAAAACACAGTTGGGAGACTCCGTTCTGCTTCTACTTGAGTCCAAAATGCCCTCCAGAGTATAGAAGGACCAGGTTTACACCAACATGTCAGATCTTGGCTCTCCTCCGTCTTCTTTGACTCCTCTGTGACTCCATTCGCTGTGACATTCGGCACCGCTGCGCCAGCCGAGCCATCGCAGACGGCGTGGGCAGTCGATGTCTTAAAACTGGACGCATTTGATCCAAAGCAGAAAGATAATAGAATATGGGAGTCTTGATCACCTCAAAGTGTTTTTTATCCTGCATTATGCCGAAAAGCCCCGGTCAATTCAGTGTTTTCATAAAACAGCAGGAATGAGGTTTTCTGCTTTAAAAGGTCAGATCCTGCTAAAGCCAGTCCTCACAGACATGGAGATCCTTCTTCCAATAAGAGAACCAATTTAATACGAGTCTAAAATGTTAGCAAACGCAGCTGAATGTGGTGTGGATATAAATGAATCCTAAGCCATAAACGCGGGACGGACATTTGATAGTTTGCTTATTTAAGTGAGACTTTTTAACTCAGTCGCCTTTGCAGGGAAACTGAAACACAACATGAACCCGTAGACTCTCAGTTTGGCCTAAGTTACAATTACCTTTACATTTCGATATAAGCTGTCCATGGGGAAAAAAAATAGGCAAATCTGTACACAGGGGGTCTGCACAAAATTTCAAGGCCGTAGACCAATCAATCAGCCAGCATGCGTGCCGTACTAATGACTAAAGTTTGGCGAAAGGCTGCTGTCACACCGAACATGTGAGGGGCGGCCAGATTTTTTTTTTTTGGGGGGGCGGCCAGATTTAATGTTAAGTTAATGGCGCAGATACAATCTGAGGTTCTGCAGTGCGATTTCAGCAATGGGCGCAGCACAGCATTCCGGCAGCAAAACATTTAAGCGATGTGGTGCAGCGAAAGTTCAAATATTTGATCTTTGGCGACAATTAGGGACTGAACTTTGGTAATGTGGCGTTTTCAGTCACTTGGTCAGTGAGTGACATACAAATCCAGTACAATGGAACGATGCAAGGGTTCTCGTCCTGAACTTCCATCCATCCGCTGTATCCCTTTTCAGGCGATGGGGTTACCAAAACCATTCACGACTAATATTGGGTGAAGGGGGTTTCACCCTGGACAGGTTTGCTGCCTGTTGCAAGGCCCATGAGGCTTGAACAAGCACGCCCGTCACACCTGCCCCGGGAGGCTGACTGGCGGTCAGACAACGAGCCGTTGCGGCATGGTGAGGCAGCCTGCTCGGACCTGCTGAACCTTGTGATATTTTTGTTATTTATATGAAGACAATAATAAAGAGATCCTCTAATTTTTTCTTATTTTTATTTTTCCCGTCTGGGACAGCAAGTCTTCAAATTGGGTCACAGAACACAGAAACACAGCGGAAGCAGCCGTCATTCAGATGCAGCTCCTGCAGCAAGACTGAAGGTCACGGTACCGGGAGAATCTCTGAATGATCTCATGAACTCAGGCATTAATAACATTACTACTACATTTTTTGTAGAACTCTAAAGCTGATCGCTCAACATCACCCGTGGCTTCCATGCATTGAAAATGAGATACCCACAGTCAACACTCCACGCAGCAATCGGGCTGAAAACATAACACACGTCTGGGACGTCAAGATCATGAAAACATTTTTGGACAGGCGTTGAGCAGCGGATTCGCTGCACGGCTAAAGAGAGGTGGCCGAGGCAAATTTGACGCACGACTAAGGTCTAAGCAACCCAAAATAGGCCTTTTAAATCATTTGTTTTAGAGTATATTCAGAAGCAGCTTCACCTAAGATCTATCATTTGAACATAATTTATAGAAAAAGTCCACCAGAACCAATAGGTCTACTGCTGTCTATAGGGAACTTAAAGGCTTTGGATCCTCAAAATGATTAAAAAAAAAAAGTTCCCTGTCACATCCTAAAAATGACTCTCTTTCAACAGCTGGAGACACTGACCACAGAGAAGATTCTCTTCTGTGTCCCCAAAAAGTTTCTTATGGACTCACTTTATTTCCTGTGAAAGCTATGGATTGAAACACCATCCACACATGGTGTCACAGTGTAACTTTCTATTAAAGCTGAGCTGAGCACTTTATTTGTTATTTCTTGTTTATCTGTTAAGAGTGAACTCTACTTGTTTTTTTGTGTGTGTTAACAGCATTTTTGTAGCGCCTGGCTTTATGTTGGATATTGCAAATATCGTGAATTATGTAGCTTTAATTAATCTGTAAAAGAGTAATTTAGAAAAACAAATTTAACCTTTTTTTGTTGTAATCCTAACAGTTTTCAACGCAGGAGGCACAAAAATTGGTAATTACGATGTCAATAAATTGTTTTTTTTAACAATAATTTGCTTCTGATCTGCTCCATGTTGACTAATTACAACAATCTATTTTTAAACCAACATTATTTTCTTTCTTGTCACCTCAACATTTGATGGTTTAATGAGTTTTATTTATTTGCTTTTTTCCCTGCCTTCCGTTCTTTCATTTTTGACTTAATGAGGTCTTCAAAAAGTTGCTTCACATTTTTCTTTAAAAAGTTTAGCTGAAAAAAAGGATAAATTAAGAAGAATTAAAAAATTGTTTAAAACTTTTTTATAATTTGGAATTCGAGCTTCAGCAGCTGCAACGAGCAATGAACGCAAAACTGAAAGAAAACATGCAAATTATGAACAGTTTTTATCAAAACAAGTTTTTTTTTTTGGATAAATTCTGCACAAACTTCCACTAAAACGCAGTTTTCAATTCGCCTGATTGAATCTGTTTTCCAGCCTCAGTTGTAGTTTAGTGAGAAAATGCCTTCACATACTTTTGGCTTCATCCGCAGCAAATCAGGAGTTGAAGCTGTCGTTCCTCTTTAGCTTGACATTCCCTTGCCTTTAAATATTTTACCCAAACTGTCAAAGCATCACGTTCATTCAGTGAAAAAAACAACAGAAAACAACATGTTTTTTGCTGCATATGAAAAAATGAGGCAAATTCTCACAGGAAAAGTGGATTTTTTTGTAGCTTCTGATCATGTTTGAGATGAAATTAAATAATAGAAGTTGGAAAACATAAAAAAGCAAGAATCTGATCTCTGTGAAGTGTGCACCAAAGTCTCTGTCTGTCTTACAGAGTAGTAATTCAAGCTCATCCTCCCTGATGCCAAAATTCATTTTGTTTGGTTTGATGCAGACAAGCAGGTTAAATCTGTGTTTATGTGGAACCTGAGCTCTGCTAAGTCTCAAGTTCCAAAGCTGAAGTGACGGGAAAACTAGATTTGATTGATGGCAGATTGTGGAGGCGGGACTGCATAAAACGCACCTGTGCTTTCTCTAAAGGCGTGAGCGGCGTTGTTAGGCCTGCAGGCACCTTTTGACCCGCCCTCACTGGCTGAGTGGTTGCTACAGGCCCCTCACTCTCCCTTTTTGCCCGTGCTACCCTGGTTAGAGCTTCAAGTGAGAAACTCATGAAAAAATAAATAAATCCCTTTTTCTTCAAAATGGTGGTTTTTCTGTTGCTTTTATCTCCATAGCAACCATTTCATTTTTTGGGTTACCTTGGAGTGACGAATAGGTCGATGGAATTTTTCAAAGAATCTGCAAAAGTAAATTTTGTGAACATCCTTGGCAACAGAAGTCTTTTGTTTACCACGGCCATACGTTCATAACAGAAGTCATTTTTGTTTTATTCAGCTTTAGCCAACTGCTCATGCATTGAATTCTCACAATATTATGGTAGAAAATGTGCGAATACCAGGGAAAATGGCTATATTGCGAGATCGCCACGCTAACGCCGTTCAAATTCTACAATGTTTTCCCTCAAGTAGCTTCCCAATAATGCTCAATGACCATATCAAAATCTTTAGAAGGAGTTTAAATTTGTATATGGTATTAGAGGGGATTTTTCCCTTATGGCGGCCTCTTCCTAAGGTCAAGTTGTGCTTGTAGACATGAGTTGAAATTTCGTGAAAATCGCTTAAACAAAAGTTCTGCTCCAATATTGTGGAAATGTTTTTTCCCAAATTATATATTTCGATGCAAAATGGGGGTCAAGCCGTAGGTCCTGTGGCCATCCCATAATAATTGCAAAACTTCCTATGGATATATCTCACACGTCTGTTTTGATGTCACTATTTTCCCTGGATCCTGAGTGTTGGCAATTCTTGGTAAGTTTTTAAGTCTGTGGCGGGGGGTGAATTTTTTTATTTAAAGGTGCAGTCGTTGCAAAAATGGCAAAATTGCTAAAACAACTACAGCCCAGGACTTAACAAACCTACAGCATTTAGTTTGAATAACACTTTATAAAATAATTATCGACTCTTTTAAATTCCTGTCCCTGATACTGTTTTAGTTCCACCTCGAACTTAAAATAAACCACCATTAAGAGGACCTCGAACTGTGAATAAGCGGCCTTGTTATTGGGTAAATAATGTATTTATGTAATTCCCTTTGGCGTTTCTCGAGCGTGGAGATTGAATTTACAGTTGGGAGTGGAAAACACGTGTGAGCTCTGGTGCCGCGCTCATCAGCTCACATAGAACGTGGAGAAACTGGAGAGACATTTCATCTCCAGTCAGTGGGTAATCACTGTAAATTATTCACAGCAGTCTTGTTAATCAGGCGGGTTCCTCGAACACCTCGCCGAGCGGTTTTATGTTCTTTGTCCCAGATTACTGCAGGAACCGCACTTCATCAGGGGACTCACTTTGTCACACAGACGAACTGATTTTATTTCCCCCCCCCAAAAAAACTGAAGCCAAGCCAGGAAAACTGAGGAATCAGTGCTGTCATTTGTTACATGTAAAGACAACAAATGCATCTACCAAACTGTGACAAATGAATGGTTCCAGCCATTATCCTCATTTTAAACGCTCATCTGGAGCCACGGATGTGTTTCTTTAGATTGATTTTGCTTGGGAGATCGTCGCGGCACAATTGTCCCAGCAGCGAGCGCTGCAGCATTAATGAATCATCTACGGTCAAAATGTGCAACATCAATATTGCAACGGGCTGATAGACGGCTATGATGGTGATTACGTGTTTACTTACTGTTCTGCTCTGGTTGCTGCTCTTTTTCTTTATTCAAACAAAACAAACTGCAGGAGTATTTCTTTCAAAATGAAAGGAAAGCGATTCCTGGATGTCAACGGAATAAACCTGCTGACATCTGATTACATTAAACCTAGAACACTTTCGCTATAAAAGGTTGCACCATCACTTTTGCCGGGTACTTTTTACCCAATATAATATACCCAACAAAAAGTACTCGTTATAAAAAATAGACATGACACAACAACACATTTTTATTAATTTTTTTCAACTGTGGTATGTGTAAAAAAAATGAAAAAAGAAAAAACACAAGAAGTTCCAAAAAACGTGCCCAAAAATTACTGAAAAATTAAGAACTAAAAATTCTAAAAAATAATGAAATGATACTAGAAACTTGTTCTTTGGTTCACCCATTCCTGGGACGTGTGAGACTTCCCTGGTGAAGCCACAGAACACGCAAAATCACGGGTAAAAATCACCCAACAATGGCGTTCTAGGGTTAAGGGATATAATGAGGTTAACCCTTTAAAAGTGGAGCTTTAGCTCTTTTGCTTTTACGTTAATTCGACTACCGTAACTCTTCAGCCATTTACGCCAATATTATACTTCCACTCAATTCTGAAGTGGAGAAAAGCGGCCTTGCACAATTATAAAATACTTTTATGTTGGCGAAAGTGTTTTTTCTCCTGATATTTTTCATCATATTGCTAAAACTGTCCAAAAAACGAATTTCCAAATGAGAAATGTTGTCATCATTTTCCTGCAAAAACCCAAATAAATTAGCTCAAATTGTTTTTTATGTTTTATAACAAAGGCCATCATGTAGAGACAAATTAAATATGCATAAATCCCAAATAAGGCAAAGATAAAGTCAAAACAATAAAAAAAAAAACAGATGAAGCTCAAATAAATATAGGCGTATCACTTATATGTTCATTTACTGCCTTCTTAGAAGCCCTTTACAGTCACTCTCCCATTTATCCAAGCACACACACACATTATCACACTGCCTGACACTGAAGCCAACTTATAGCCAGCAGGAGCAATGTGGGGTTCAGTGTCTTGCCCATGGACCCTTTGACACATGGGCGACCAAGGCGGGGGCCAACCCCTGTGATCTTCCAATTAGCGATCGACCGCTCCACGTCTACTCCACTGAATTTGCAATGAATGCAACAGATAATCATTTGTCAGAGATCTGACCATGTCATCATATTTAATCATTACAATAAATCTCTTGAATTGAATCCTTACAGAAGGACATTGGGGTGTTTGTTCACTGCAATAGAACATTGTTGGTTATTATTCATCTATGTTTTTTGGCTATAGTTACCTGATACAAAAAAAAAAAAAAAGATTAAATCCCCCAAATCATTTGTAGTGGATTCAAGTTTCATGCCCTGGTTTATTTAAACCTGGTTTCCACTGAGCGGTACGGTATGGAACGGTTTTTGTCTCAGAAAAGAGGCCTCTGAGACCCAAACAGTGAGAACAAAGATCTTCATTTTTGTATCTAGATATGAACCTAAATCCTAAACTTCTGCTCTGTCCGTGTTACAGACAGCTTCTGTTCATGTTTGCTGATTAAAATCTGTGTTGCAGTGATTCTGTATCAAAGAGAAAATCATGAAATTTCATTCCGACTCTCTCTTTGCCGCAGACCCAGAACAAAAGGGTCAATCATGACAAAGATGATAAAACTACAAAGAGCTCTCCGCTTTTGAAGAAACTTTAATCTCATCTAGTATCAAACAGAGCAATTTTTCGGCCAGCAGTCGTTCAAATTTACTACATTCAAGATGGCATTTAGCAATTACCCATTTCTGCTGGAATTGTTTGGATTTTCATGTTTTGCACTTAGCACTCCACGCTGCTTTCCTCTGAGAGGATGCCGGAGAGGATGCAGATGTTTGCAGGAGAAGCCACTGTTTGGATGAATCATTAGGAGACCTAATGAAAATGTTCTGCTTTGTGTCTCCTCTAAATCAAATTATCATCCATTTAACTCTCGCACTAAAAGCTTCATTTTCAGGACAAATCATTTCACACGCAGATGTTTTTCTCTGTTCTTTTTTGTTTTGTTTTGGCACGGGCCAAATTGTTCCAAAGTGTGTGTTTTGGGGTGAAAACTAGAAAAGTGACACGCTGAGAAAAAGACTGCAGACGTAGAGCAAATCTAACTAAATCTTCAGGAGCCCCTACAGGTCCAGTAATAATGCTAATGCCCAAATTTCAGAAACACCTGCAAAAATCGGCGAATCAATTCCACTCTGCAGGGAGTGAAAGATTCACCCTCCGAAGGTTGCTTTAATTAAACCGCACAGAACTTTCAGTAGGAAAGCGCTTAGAAGTGTGATAAATCCGGCCCTGAGCAGAGCCAGTGCACACAGTGATGCACTGTGTCTGTATTGATTAAATCATGTGCAAACAGAAGCAAGCTGGTGCAGAAAAAAAAAGTCTGCATACAAAAGGCCACTAAATTAAAAGCTGTGATTTTGTCAGACTTCCCCTAAATCCATGGCGTGCGAGATGTTCACACCCACAAACACAATTAAAACTTCACACCTTTCGCATCCCCACCCATTCTTCCGTTTAGCTCCAACTGCTCAGAGAGTGAAAATCCCTTGCAGGTTCACAGGTGTCTGTTTATCATAAAAGACTTCTTCCGATCATCATTTGATCTAATTTCCAACTGTTTCCTGTGGTCTTTTTATTGTGATTATGTCGTTTTTAGTCCAAAAAAAATAAAAAATTGTGTCGTTTTCTAGGACATAGTTTCTGCAGAGTGGCAGTAGTTCATTAGAAATTTGCCTCTTGGTTGTGGGTGAGAGGTAGGCCAGCGCTTATTTCCCATCATCCATTTGTTTACACTCTCTCCTGCTAGCTTACAACCCCTTACAATCACAGTATCACTTTACTGATGCAACAAAATTGGCGAGCAGTGTTGGAGCAATCCAGCTGTACAGTTTGGATCCAGATTCCAGCTCAGATGAAGAAAACAAAGACGCACGTGGATCTATTTGTCTGGAAGTGGATGCCTCCGTGTGCATCCACTTGTGGAGCAGGGAGATGGTCGCGCGCCCAGCAGATTTTCTACAGGAAAAAATACTTTCTTTTTCAAAGGGCATTATTTTTCGTCTGCCCTAATTCACAGTGATTTGAGTAAAGAATTACTTAAAAGGCCATTTTAAACCTGATTTTCCTAAGTCTGCCAGCACGAGAAAAATGCCTGAGGAGCATGTTAAAAACACCTTTTTTATCAGCGTGGGTCTTAAAAAAGACTCAATATGTATTTTTTTTTTTTTTTAAAGGAGTCATCTTGTGAGGGGCCCTTTACAGCCTGTAGACAGATGAGAAGGACGCCAGGTCACCCCAGGACTTTAAACAACAAAAGGTCAGGATAAAATCATAAATAACATGCCTGACATGAACAGAAAACGACAGTGTAGGAGCTACAGAAGCTGCTCACACTGACCAAACTTTTTTTCTATAGCACCTTTCAAGATAAAAAATAAAGTGCTTCACAGTAAAACACAGAATATAAAATAAAGAATTATGAAAAAGCAATTAAAAAAAGATATGCTTTTAGCTGCTTTATAAAAGAAAAGACTGAGTCTACAGATCTGAGTCTGAGAGGAAGGGAGTTCCAGAGGGATGGAGCCACTTCTGCAATTATTATTTCAGTTCTTAATCACAGAGCTTCTGCATGAAAGTGTATCCCTGAATCTCCTGAAAGCAGTGCATTCTCTTGAATAGATCAGTGACGATACGCATCATTTCCTGTGAAAATGTCAGCATGTAGGGCGGTGTGATTGGTTCTACCAAAGGTCTTGAATGGATGCCAGTCAGTGTTTGAACCACAACTAAACGTCCGTTTTACCAGCTTGTCGTTTGGTGTCTTAAAATTAGAATTCGGAGCAAAAAAAAGAAAGCAATTAAATCTGTCCCTTAGACAAAGAAGAGGTTAAAAAGAATCAACAGTGTTAAAAATATCTCAACTTCAGCTCCAAACAGGATGTTTTTGTTTTTTGTGATACATTTTTTACTATGCTGTACATGTATTAAATGTCTAGAATTTAGATTTGCCTGCCTTTCGCTGCATGTTTAACCTTCATATCTGTAAATAATCCTGTTTTTTTCTGTATGTTTTTTTCTATAGAACATCCCTGTTTTCAGTAAGTCTCAGACTACAATAAGCCAAATAGGCCACAGGGGCAGCACAGCAGCAAAGTAGAGCTTTTTTTTTTAAACTGTTCACCAGAGGTTCTGCTTCAATTAGAGACACCATCAGGCATTTTATCTTTAAAAACAATAATCAAAAAGTGGGTTTTTTGTTGTGCATGACGGCAGAAACAGTTCATGTTCCCAAATGATGTATATAGCAGGCAGCAGTGGATGCAGTTTATTTTTGCACAAGCAAAACATTAAAGCTTGATCTGCTTTTCTACATAAGACAGTTTTATGAACAAAACCAATGAAAAAGATAACTTTGGGAGTGTTAATAGTAGGGCTACAACGAGTAACTGAACACTCAAATATTCACAATCTTTTCCAGAAAATGTAACATAAATATTAGTGATGTTCTCGATTGTTGATTTCTGATCTTTATAAATATATTACAGTAAAAATAGACTTCAGGCAATGTGATTATTCTGCTAAAATCATAGAATGATTTTGGGTTTTGAGTGTACAAACTAAGCAAACCAAATGTGCTACTATCCCGGGAAGTAAACAGATTTTCAGATGAAAAAAATGAAATTGAATTTCTGTTTACTGAAATAAGTTCTAAAAAAAGACTATTTTTTAAAATCTAGTTGACTATTTGAATAAATATATTTTGAATGTGAATTGAATAATATTACAATAATCTGGTGATCAAATATGCGATGTCATGTGACTGTCTGCTAGCATGTTCATCTAAAGAGTTTTGTTTTTTTCCACTAAATATACAAAAAGCTAGTTTGTAGAGCATGTCTGTTGGAAATGCTGTTGTTAGCTTCGATGAACGGACTGAAGTTTTTTAGTTGCTCCATTTTTGCAACTAGAACTGTAGTTATAAAAACTTTGAGGATGAAAAAACTGGAATATTTAAAAAAAAAAACAGGAATATTTATGTTTTGCTTTTTTACTGAAGTTAACCAGTAAGTTGACAGAAAAACAATCAAGTTTGACATTCTTTTCATTTGTTTATTTATGTAATTTTATATTTCAGTATTTTTCTTTGACTTCCATATGGACAGTACCGATTTTTTTTTATTTATTTATCTTTTTTTAATTTTATTAATTTTCATACATTCAGTTAAAACATAAAACATGAAAAAAACAATTTAAACAAAATAGATTGAATAGTAAGAATCATAGTTTGATTGGTGAATCTTTGGTCTTGCTTTGTGAATCAAATTTGCCACATGAGTAACAATTCACACCTTTAGTTAAAAGATTTAAAAAAAAATAATAATAATAAAAAAATTAAAGATTTTAAATAAATACAAGGAAAAAAAACAATAAAAAAGACTTCCCTAGGTTCTGTATTTCAATATTTTACTGCACAAACACAGACAAAAGAAAAACCCTTTATTTTCTATTTTCCATGCTAAAATATTAGGAAGCTTTAAATAAAGGTTTTAAAAATGACATCAGGGAAATAAAAAAATGACTAAAATCCTCCCAGAAGCATTAAATTACCAAAGGAAATAATTGTTAATTTGCTTTCTGCTCTATAAATTCCATTGACTATTTTTGGATATTAAAATTAGGAACCATGCTGACTGAATTCTAAACATAAAAAGGAAATAATCCATTAAGAAAAGCAACAATAGCTGATATAAAGCAGATCACCAGAGAATATCTGGACATGACAGGATACAGGCGATAACTCTGACTCTCTTCATTCAATATCTCAATAATTTGCCTTTAAATGCCATACCATCTGCCTTCAGCTACTTCTTGTGACTCATTATATTCCCGTCAATAAACTCCACATCCTTCAGACAGCGTTGTTTTCCTTCCACAACTTTCTGCGCTGCTTTTATTGAGCTGCTTTAAAATGCCACTGTGATTGCCACATCTGTTCAAAAGGATGACAGCAGTAATGAGACTGTCGGAGAAGTTTAATGTTTGTCACAACAGCCCTCTGTCTTGTCCTGCGCTTTTGCTCTTAGCACTGCTTCATGAGTTTAATTATCCAGACAAAAGCTATTTCTGGGAAATCGACAACATCTGACTCTATCGGCTTTTTTATAAAACTACAAGATTTGAATTCAAAGTGGGATTTGAATTCTTTGATTTTCACAAATACTGTGTACAAAGTTATGCTAAGATCCTAAAGGGAAGAAATTCTGGTCAAAGCTTACTTTACCAGTTGAAGCTGGTTTGAGCCATGATTAGATGAGAATGAAAAAAAAACAACTTATAAGGCAGATAGGATAATGATAAAAAGAACGTTGAACATAATTTGTACTGATATACTGTACAGGAAAGTATCTGGCACACACGTGAAAGTATCTGGCACACACAATACGTATCTGGCGCACACGATAAGTATCAGGCACACACGATAAGTATCAGGCACACACGATAAGTATCTGGCACACACGATAAGTATCAGGCACACACGATAAGTATCAGCCACACACGATAAGTATCAGCCACACACGATAAGTATCAGGCACACACGATAAGTATCAGGCACACACGATAAGTATCAGGCACACACGATAAGTATCAGGCACACACGATAAGTATCAGGCACACACGATACGTATCTGGCGCACACGATAAGTATCTGGCGCACACGATAAGTATCTGGCACACACGATAAGTATCAGGCACAAACGATAAGTATCAGGCACACACTAGAAAGTATCTGCCGCATACAAGAAAGTAACTGGCTTACACGTGAAAGTACCTGGCACACACGATAAGTATCAGGCGCACACTAGAAAGTATCTGGCGCACAGGAGAAAATATCTGGCGCAGACATGAAAGCATCTGCCGCATACAAGAAAGTATCTGGCTTACACGAGAGAGTATCTGGCTTACACGAGAGAGTATCTGGCTTACACGAGAAAGTATCTTTATATGTCAAGTCAAATATTTCAACTGAGATAAAATCATATTTTTTGGGTTCTGCCTTTCACCTCATCCACATTTGTATTTTGTATGATTTTTGTCTCCCTTGTTTGTTGTCATGGAAACCCCCCATAACAAATGAACTAGAAAGACACAGGCCCATCTATGAAGCATGAAAACAGTCATTTTCTACTTTTAATATCCAGATTTTTCTGTAAAATTTTTGTCAGTGACATCAATAAACTCAGAGGTTTTCCATCTGTTAATCTACTTGATTTCAGGCTTGATCTTCCCTGTAATTTACAATGTAAACATCTTTATTTTGGCCTCTTTTTACCTGTAGAGTTCTGCTAAAAAGAGGAGCAACCTTTCAAAGCAGAATGCTAAAAAGATTTGTATCTTTTGGAACATCAAGGCTTAACTGCTGGGATGGCATTGCAGATGAATGTCCAGCATTATCCACTTAAATCCTTCAAAATGCAACAATCAGGGCTTTTTTCTCCTGTTCTGTTGAGTACAGAACAACAATCATAATCCTCTTTATCATCTTTAAAGCCATTAATGGCCTCTGATGTACCAGAGGTTAAACTCCATTATATAAGATAACAGGCAGCATGTTGTATTTTCCTATTTCTTTCTTTTTTATTTATTTATTTATTTTTTAAAACAGACAAAGCACAAAAAATAGTTTGGTACTGAAAGTTAGCTGTACTTTGAGTTTTAAATGTCTCTTCAACTCGATATAAAAAAAAAAAATCTTTATTCAATTTTTATTCAATATGAAGCAGAGTTTCTTTTGACTAAACACTATGGAAACAAAAAATAAGAAAGTCATGGAAGTTATGAGCTTCATCATGAGAAGGGAAATATCCAGATATGTGACCAACAAAAGCCGCATTCAGGGTGAAAACACTGCGTCCCCTGTAACATAGCCGGCACAATAAAAAAAAAAGTAAATAAAAGGAAACACACAAAAAACAAAATGACAACAAATATATGCTAAATTTCAATACATTTAGACCCCAAAAATATATAGATTTTGGCTGCAATATGTCTAAAAAAAGACCCTTTTTAAGGTGATTTGAAAGACATTCCCGTTTGATTTTGATCAAAGAACTAATGTTCAGACTTATGTGATGCGTCAGGTGAAATCGAACATGCTAATAGATCATCTGCTCCTGTTTATCAAAAACAGTCCTTGTTTCTGAGTCAGCACCAGTCTGTTTCTGCTGACAGACCAGCCTTTAATCACCTGAGTTTTTCATAAACTTACACACAGAATTCTTCTGAAATGTGGTCCAATATTTTATGATACACAGCAGAAACATTTTTATCCTTATATTTTGTGCATTGATGTAATTTCTGTAAAGTCTCGGTCTATCAGGTGCAATATAGGCAAAAATGTAGGACCTTCTTTTATTTTGGAAAACTTTCTCTAAGGGATGGAACCCTCCATGCATGGTGAGGAGCTTTCGTGTCTTAACATCCGTGGTCTGTATTTCTTCCTTTGGCCATCTTATTATTCCTGCAGGGTATCTGATAACTGGCAGTGCGTAGCTGTTTATTGCCCGGGTCTTATTTTTGCCATTGAGCTGGCTTCTCAGGACTTGCCTTACTCGTTGGAGGTATTTAGCTGTTGCAGCTTTCCTTGTTGCCTGCTCCAGGTTGCCATTTGCCTGGGGAATTCCAAGGTACTTGTAACTGTCCTCAATTTCTGCTATTGTTCCTTCTGGAAGAGAGACCCCTCGTGTATGGACTACATGCCTCTCTTTGTCACCATCCGGCTGCACTATCTCGAGCCTGAATGACATCCCAATGTCAGTACTGTAGATCCTGGTGGTGTGGATCAGGGAGTCAATGTCACGCTCGCTCTTAGCATATAGCTTGATATTATCCATGTAGAGGAGGTGACTGATGTTGGCCCCATTTCTGAGTCGGTATCCATAGCCAGTCTTGTTGATTATTTGGCTGAGGGGGTTCAGACCTATGCAGAACAGCAGTGGGGACAGAGCATCACCTTGGTATATCCCACATTTGATGGGGTCTTGTGCAAGTGGCTTCCCATTGGCTTCAAGGGTGGTTTTCCACAGCTTTGAGTTTAAGCAGAGCTTATGGCCCACCCAGCGTAATTTCTACATCAGAAATTATTACCTTGTTTTCAAATGTGATTGCTTTATCTTCTCCTGATTCTCAATTATTTGAAGAAAGATATACTCTGAAATTCAATTTTGAGCTGAATTCTCTTAATATATGTCCTCCATCATCAAAAAAACGCCACAAGAACATGTTAAAAACAACAAACATTTTCATCGGATTGCTTCTTTAAAGACTTGGATGGATCGGTCAATTGTAAAAATGCTTGGCCGGTCTGCAGAGCACAAATCTAAACCCTTTTAAAAAGTTTTGGGATGAGCTTTAAGCCAGCCCTTGTTCTTTCTTTGTTCAAATCCTCACAAAATCCCCAAAATGTTTGGTCCGTCAAAGAGGAGCACATGGATACTTTCCAAAGACCCTGTTTGTTCTTGGGTAGATGTTATTTATTAGGTATAATACTCTCAGTGTTTATGTTAACTAAATACTTTACAACGAGACAAAACGTTTTCACTGTCAAAGTGCTCATTTCTATCTTCTAAACATCATTTCTAACCGTCTATGTGGCAAAATCCAGAAACCACAAGGCCAAAAAAAGCCGAACCTCCAGCATATTTGACTCTGCTGCTGTGTCAGACAAGCACTGAGAGTTCAGTTACATGCAGAGTGGCACACTGCTCTAAATAGATGTGGTCTACTCAGAGCCATCTGTCAGAGACCTAGGGTTCTTTTTGAGCAAAAACACAACACATAAAAGGAAATACTCTAACTTCAACACATTGTGATGAAAGAAAACATTTGGGAAAAGCAAAATAAATTAAGTTTTTTCTAATGCTTTCAGTCTTACATTATTTCTCAGACATGTTAGCAATAAATTTTCTCATTCATTAAAAAACCGGATGTCTGCCTTCCAAAAAAATATAAAACATTTAGCCGTCATGTGGTGTTAAAATATCTTTTCACTCTGAAACATATCTGACAGGCGTCATAAATACTACATTACGCCAGCTCTTCCTATATTCGTGGCAGCATTTCTCAGGATATAGGCATAAACCTTAAAGGACATTTTGTTTTTAACTTTTTCTTGGATTATGTTGCCTATGTACTTCCTGTAAGGCACATCTGACGTAGTCCGTGAAAGATAAAGTTCTCCACGTCTCCCTGGCTGCTTTTGTAAATACATGGATTCAGTCCTCTTTCTACAACCCTCTGGTCAAACGGTGTTGTTGACTCTGTCTGCACAACATACTGCTTTAAAAGCTACAGCCCTCCCCCCCTCGCGGAACCCCGGGGCCTTTCCACAACCGAAGTCAGACAATAATAGCCTGTTCTGAGATCCAGCTGCTCACCTGCCTCCTGCAGAAGAAAAGCTGGATGTACGGACAGATGTGTGGGATCTGTCTGTGATTTTTTTGGTTGGTCCTGCACTTGGCTGAAGCCAGTTTGACGCTGCATTGTCAGAAGGGCTCAACAGATGATGAACAATCAAACTTTTTTATGACAAAGTGAAAAAAACGTGTCCACAGCAGTGTTAACTCTTCAAGTCCCGCTCTGATCATCTTTTGATCTATTTTTAACTCGTTCCCAGTGGTTTTCTAGTAATGAATATGCAATTTTTGGCCAAAAATCAAAAAACCTGTGTCATTTTCTAGAAAGTAGGCTGTGCAAAGCAACAGAAGTTCATTACAAATTTCCCCATCATCCCTTTGATTACATTCTCTCTCTCTCTTGCAAGCTTACGGCCCCTCACAACCCCAACCTGACTTTACCAATGCAACAAGAATGGTGATCATTATCGGAGCTATGCAGCCGTACAGTTTTGAGCCAGATGCTAGCTCAGGTGGGGAAAATATAGACAGATATGGATCTATTCAAATGCAAGTGGATGTATCGGAATGAAGCAGGGCAGGGAGCTTGTGGCCCACTGACTGTGGCGGCTGCAATATAGCTCCAACCTTTTTCAACAGCACTTTTTTGTCTGATGCCGATGTAAACGACTTGAATAAAGAAATACAATTTTTTATCTTAATGTTCTCTATATATGTTATCCACCATAAGAAAAATGGTACAAGAAAATGTTAAAAACGCCAAAAACAAAAAGATTTTTTTATGGGAGTGGGTCTTTAGTAAAGTAATGCTAAAAATTGAAAATAATAGTCAGTTGTGATGGACTAGGTGGTTAAGAACAAGTTGAAAAATTTTGGCATCTCGGCCTCTGGTGGCGTGTCCCTCCCAAGCATAAAAGCTTCTCCACCCACAGCTAGACTAAATATAACAGAAAAAGAAAACCAAACTTGCACGCTACGTAAGGTTAATCTTGCTGTGTTAAATAGACAAAATAAAACAAATAGAAAGCATTAATGTAACTTAAACCAGTGGATGAGAAGGATGGGTTAACTATGTGAGACTAAACTTTATTGTGTGGCGGTGGACACATTTTCAAAAACATGTAAACCGTTCTTTAGTGCCTCATAGCCCTCTGTTGCGGAGGAGTCTTTTATCCCTGACGTTCTATCTCAAGTGGTAGTCAGAATGCATGCATATTTCGTGGAATCCATGTTTGATATGCCTGTGACCCCGTGGCGTATTCTTGACATAAACTCTACAGGGGAAGTTCCTGTTCAAATTCAAGACAAACCTAGACCTAAAACTAAATGCTATATTCATATTTTTACATGTGCACAACCTTGTCTATAAGCATACGTTTCATTTTGACAGTTATTTTACCCCACATGCAGCAGATCTTAAGTTCAAATGAGGGACAGTTGGGATGGTAATGAAGTAAAACTGCTGGGGATTCAGCAGATAATTCCTAATGTGTCAGCAACCCTACATTCAAAGTTTCTGTAGGCGGTTCAGAGAAGGCTTAAACTCAAAGTTTCTAAAAAATAAATAAAACAAACATACAGAGAAAACGTTTGAGAAATGTTGCATTCATTCTAAAGGTAACAAGAAGGAATGGCAACACACCTTCAGTGCAGAAGATGTAATCCTTTTTCAAACATGCTCATACTATTAAAAAAAACTGATTGCAAGATATAAAATGTAATAGAATTGTTTTTTTTTTTCCACTTTTTTTTTTCAATTTGGATGATGGCAAATAAACCTAAAAGCACCAACAGACAGTTTGCCATCTGCCCCTCCTTAACGCTCTGCTGCTGATAGAAAAGATTCTGCATCTCTTTCAGGGCTTCCATTCAAACAGATTTGATTTCCGCTTGTGACACAATTACATAAAAGAAAATGCAGACTCCACGTGAAACTAAAACACACGAGGACGAGAAAAATCATGTGGTTCATTTTAAAAAGAGCAAGAACAACCTCAAACAAAACCTTATAAACATGTCACCAAAAACTCAGGGACGCAGCCGTGAATGAAAAACCTATGAACTCAGAGATTGTTTTTCCTGTTTTTTTTTTATTTGAGGCTGAGAACATGACTGGACTGAGTGAGTGTGACATCACCCATAGAAAACCAGACTTCTGGCTTCAATTAAATGAAGTCAATCCAGTTGCCATTTTTTTCGTGGTCTGGATGCAGCCATGTTGAAACCATTTATAGTAAACAGTGATTGGTCCGAGTCAACATTTCTATGACAACCACTCTCGCCAATCAGGAGTAAGTCAAATGTTTCGAACATTCGACATGAGACCACCTACTTTTACTGAGGCATCTGATTGACCAGTTAATAATATGAATAACTTGGACTACAGGAAAAAAAAAAGTGAAAAAAAAAAACGTTCTTTTCTTTCATAATGGGTAACAGTAACATCTGTTTATTTCTCTGTAGAAGTGTATGGGATTTCAGCTTCTTTTAACCAGCGGGTACTTCCTGTTCGGGACGCCAGAAGGAGGGGTCGCTCGGTGCACTTCTCAGATACGGTCAATAGAAGAAACCAAAACAAAAGACAAACGAAATCCAAAACTACATATGGATCTAAAGGCAGTGTCACACTGACTCTACGTACATTTTGCGCATTGTCCACATATGTCATTTCTGTCTTTCATAATACGTGCGTGATATACATAATTCCTACGCGTTTCTTACGTTAGTCATTTGTTGATGTGTGCAGATGTCCGTTGAGGGTTTTGGTCGACGGGTCTTCACATGAATTCGGTTTTGAGTTGTTCAAAATTTTTAGTTGACGCATATTTTATGTAGTTTATATGAAATAACTATGTTAGTCTTAAGCAATTGTGCATGATTTTTGCATACACAAATTTGTGGCTTTCCACAACTTTTCACGCAGGTACCAGCAATGTCTAACTTTTATATCGCGTGTATGGCGCACATATCACATCAGAAATTACGTTATTATTGCAGGAGTCACTACTAAATTGCATATAACCAGCACAGTAATGCACGGTTAATGCATGATTGTTGTTTTTTGTAACGGACGGTTTATAAATGTGCCAATCTTTTACCCCTCCAGCAGTCTACACTGAGTGGCGTCTCCCGCTGCCCTCGTCCGGGTGGGGGGGTCGGGTCTCTCTCTCCGGTGGGATGCCTCAGCTAACGCCTAGCAGCTGATTTAGAACTGGTGCGAACCAGGGCAATCTGACTACTTTGTTAAAACAAAGCATCATTAGGGCCCAGATGAAGAAATTCAATGAGGCAAGGTTTTACATGTTCTAAGGGGGTTTATTTGTACTTCTTCTGTGTTTAAAACGTGGTTCACTTGTGATACATGGTAAATGGCGTACACGTATATAGCGCTTTTCTACCTTCTTCAAAGGCCCAAAGCGTTTTACAGTCACAGTCCCACTCACCCATGCACACACACATTCACACACTGGTGGCGGCTCCATCTGGAAAAATGTTGCGTAAAATGTGTGCAAAATGTTCATAGCAGCAGTGTGGCACGGCCTAAAAAGGCAAGGTCAAAGGGAAAGACAGTCAAACCCTCAGACCATGACTAATGGGCAACATGGATCAAACCTTTGGACCTTTAAATCAAACATCTTCGCTCAACGGCTGACGTGAAAGGTGCCGAGTGTTTTTCTTTGGCCTAAAAAGGAGCCTGGATTCTTTCAACATGTCTCAGTGAGCGGTGACGTCCAAGTGTGGGCGGTCAAAGATGGCCACGTATACTGGCATTAGCTCAGGAACATTTTGCTTTCTTCTCACTGTCCTGACAGCATTTTATTGTTTAGTGGGTCTTTAACAAACATCAAACTGCTCCATTTATTTTCTAACATCAAGGTATCAAAGAGGACTAGCGTAGAGTGGAGAAGTGATGTGGGTTGACATCTGGGTAAAAAAAAAAAAACAAATATTGAAGACGCAAGAATGTAATAATCAGTCCACAATAACATCTAATTCAACCAGGACTGAGGTTACCACAGACATGATGGCTCTAACCACCCAATGGAATGTCAGTTTGTCATTATCAGGAGCCTACATTGCGTGTCTGTCCTTATACAGACAAAAGAACAGCACATTAAAGAAGCATTAAAATGCTGAGGATGTTAGAAGAAAGGCCCACCTCCGTGTAGGAGAAGGAAAAAAAAAGTCTGCTTGTCAAAAAAGTGTAGCAGAGATTAAACATTTATTATTTTATCAAGAGAATTAATGATGATGTTTTTGACATGTGTGCTGGATCAACCATCTGTTACCATGATTGATCGTCCTGTGACATCTATGTATTTATGACGAATAACCCTGCATTAGTTGTCTGTCACGGTGAAAGAGGAAAAGGTAGAACAGGAGATTGTATTTCTGTTTTAAATACAAATCTATATTCAGCACAGTCAACCCATTTCCTGTTTCAAAAATGTAAAACAAGGTTTTCCAGCTTTTTTCACCCAATTTTATCACAAGAACGACCCAACAGAAGAACACAATGAAAGGGAAAATTCGGTTTAGGAGTCATGCTGTCCAATCCAATTTTCCTTCAATAACAAGCTTATGAAGTAAATATGATGCTAACAATTATTTAAATCAACTCAGTTGAAATATTAAAGTGGAAATACATAAAGATTGACTAGTTTTGATTGTCCCACAGTAACAACACAAGTGTGTTGCCTTCTTGGGTTAATTGGTTATTTTAAATTGTCCCTAAGGAACTTTTATCATTTCTTTCTATTCCTCAGAAAAAAGAAAGGTCCAGTGTTTCCTGTGAGTGGAGTTGTAAAAGACAATTATCTGTTTACATGCTCTCCTACTAGCTTACAGACCCTCACACCCCCAAGCTAATATTACCGGTGCAACAAAAATGACAAACAATATCGAAGCTATCCAGCTGTACAGTTTTGAGCCAGATGCAGCTCAGATCGGATAAAACCAAGTTGTCTACAAGCAGATCCATCGGAATGGAGTGGAGCAGGGAGCTACGTCACAGCTACAATCTTTTTCCAACAGCATTTTTTTCTGCAACTGATTCACAACATTTTGAATAAAGAAATGCAATTTGAAGCTTAAATTCCTTATTATATGTCCTCCACTATCAGACAAATGCCACAAGTACATGTTAAAAACAACAATGGGGATTTTCCTCGGCGTGGGCTATCGAGAGGTTCAGACAGTTGTTCTTTTTCAGATGACTGCCAATACGCGGAAGTTTTCTTCATCTGCTTCTTTTTTGTAGTCAGGGCTCAGTTTGGACAATACTTTCCTCAAATGAGCCCTGCCGAGTGTCTACTTCGAAAATCTTTGGGGGCATTTTGCTCACATCAAGAAGGTTTGACTGAGTTTAAAAGCATAAGCTATCATACCTGCCCAAACAAAACCGACTAGAGGAAACAAACTTAAACCCAAACCAACAAGCCCTGCTGTGAATGCCCATTTCATTTTATTCATGAGCTCTTTTCATCCGATCTGTTTGTGGACTGAACTTCTCATCACACGATGTGGCTTCTTCCTAAAGTTCACTCCTTTAATCCAAAATCCACAGTAAAACAAACACAGAGAAAGCAAAAGCTTTATTTATCTGCACTTACTTTGACTTAAATCTTTTTTTTAATCAGGCATTAGAACCACGGTCCTAAAGGCCCATTATCTTCTATCGTTAATAATTGAAAAGTTGAACTTGCTTCATTCTACAGTGCACCCATGAGCTCTAACAACAAACACATGAGAATCTCAACTTTGATACGTTAAGCAAAAATAGGTCATTGCGACGACAGAAAGGTCCACATCTTTTATATCACAGACAAATTTGACACTTTTTAATGATGTTTTTCAACTATTGCACGGAGATAATTAACAGCAAAGAATCCAGACGCTAAATCCTGCTTAGAAATGCCAGATCTATCACCTCGTTTAAAAAAAAAACAAAACATTCAGCTTGTTTACCAGAGCAAATCAGTTCTGTAAAAACTTGAGATTAGTATTTTCCTATCATGTACTCAGTGAACTGTTTTAATGTACATTTAATTATATCTTTCCATTTTTCCCAGGAGAAAAGAAACGTTGTGACATTTGAGTTGGATTCATTTTCCTTGTTCATCCAGCAGTGGCGTAAAACCTCCTGATGGAAACACAGCTCCTGCCCATCCAATTTCCCTCCTGTTAAACACTAATAATGCAGAGTTAAAATATTCAACAACTGCAAACAAAACATGGCATTTGTGAAGGCTGCCCTGTCCCATTTCTCTAAACATTGTTACATGATTTATCATTGCCAGCTGGTGTTGATACAGCCTGAAACGGGTCTTTCTAAACACCGTTCTGTGTTACGAGCGGAGCTCCCAAACATGGACGACTGTTTGCAGAGTCTTTGCCAAACCACCACGGCCGGTATTTAAACACGAGCGTTTAGCTTGTTTCTGCATCTGTCCCGAAATCCAAAAGTGACCTGAAATGTTTTTAACGTAGAGGCAAAAAGTTTGGGAACTACAAACAAACATGACAAAAAATTGCTTTTAGAAAAAAAGGAAAAAACTAATTTGTCAGGTGGCAGGAAGTGGTTGAATGAAATATTCTTCCAGTTGGAACATCCACTGCTAGTTTATTGCACTAACGCTAATACTATTCTTACAATATGAAATCTATAAGAGAAATAAAGATATCTAAAAAAATCAAGTAGTAGGAATTAGCAAGAAAACCCCATCTATGCAACCAAATTAAATACGTAATGTGTTTTATTAGGGTGTATAGAGTCTATGACATGTGGGTAAAAATAATAAAAAAAAATAAAACCTTGGTCCTTATTCAAGTCTTAAGTTCAGCCTGACAAGTGACTCGTGCACAGTTTGCTTTTAAAGACCCACTCCAGTGAAAATTGTGTTTTCGACATGTTGTTGCAGCATTTTTCAATGATGGAGGACATTTATAAAGAAAATTGAGCTTAAAATTGCATTTCTGAGTATTTATTTATTCATCTATCAATCAATCAGGAACAGATGAAAATAAAAACGTTGTTTGAAAAAGATTGTAGTTGTGACATCACAAATACACTGGGAAGATCCACATGCTCCCTGCTCTGCTCCTTTCTGATGCATCCACTAATAGACCACTAGATTCATGTCCGTCTTTGGCAGGAATCTGGATCAAAACTGTTCGGCTGGATAGCTCTGACATTGCTCGCCATTTTTGTTCCAAAAGTAATGCTAGGTTGGGGCAGTAAGCTAGCGGGAGAGCGTGTTAGCAGAGATCACTTAACAACAGGGAAAAAGGGCGGGGTTGCTCCATGCCAACGGTCCCGCCCACAACTCAGTGCAAATTTCTAATAAGCTGCCTCAGCTCTGCAGAAACTTTTTCCTAGAAAACAACATCGCTTTTATTTATTTTGCCTACAACAGCTTCATCATAACTAAGAGACCACTAGGAACACTTTTAAAATAGATCAAAAGATGATCATAGAAGGTCTTTAACGAAAAAAAAACTAAATTGTGCAAACCAAAAGGTACCTCTAATTCAAGTTTAATAGTTCTAAAATCTGGTCAAAATCAGTCAAATTTTTTACTTTTAAGCCATAATGTCAGTGTTTTGACCAATTGAACTTTTCTACATTTCATTTTTATATCAAAGCAAGTTGCAACTTGCATGCTTTTCCAACAAGCTCTTCCCTTCACGGTTACTGTAAATTGATCTGATCTGGTCCATTCAAACTGTTGCAATAAGTATCAAAGAGTTTTCTCGTTATTCTGGTGTAATCATAGATCTCAAGTTCATGGTTCAGCTAGATTTTAGATAAGTTTAAATCAAGCTTTACTTTAATTTTAATTTTTATTCTTAAGCAGTGAAGTAAAATAAACAGAACATTTTATACGATTAAAAAGCTCTACAAAAAAAATAGAAAAGTCATCTGTGCCTGAAAGAAACAAAGATTATAGAAATTGTTTCTACTTTAATAGTTCTTTTAAACCCAACTGTAGTCACGGCCTAAGAAGACAGTAAAGGGTTTAAGAAAAAAGAAAAACTTTATGCAGCTAAGGGGGCAAGAAAAGGACAAAAGAGATGCAACAGACTGGGGGAATGTGGTGGATCTCTGATTTCTGCCTACACATCTCTGCAGGCAAACCCTGGTAACTCCTCAGTGCTTCACACAACGCCGTTTAAAACAATAACCATGTTTGATGCTTTAGCAGCAAGTTATTCAGAGAAACCTCCTAAAAGCTTAAAGTTCCCACTGCTTCAGATCTGCGATATTTTCATTTTCGGTTTCCTCATAGAGAGGTCAGACAAGCATCCGCTCTGCAGCAAATGTTAAATGTCAGGAAGGCATTTGGCTTTGTGTGTCTGTGTACTCTAGTCTGAGAAACAACAAGCCAATTCACATGTAAAGAGTTGAACCAGAACCAAACCGGCGCCTTCTGCCAAACCAGAACATGAAGGAAGAAGAAAAGCAGCGGAAAGACACCACAAATCTCTGAAGAGATTAAGGACCCTGCAGATTAGGATAACACCGTTACATTTCATAGAGCCAGATTCAGACATTTAAATCAATTAAAGCTGCTTGGTTAACACAGGGGGAAATACTGCCTCAAAGGAACCATGCAAAGAGATAGGACGACACGAGCAGTCCACTTGGAGGAAAAACGATCCAATCTGCTGAGAAGAGATCAAAAACAGACTTTATTAAAGCAGTTTCTAACCTCTCCACCTGATTCTTCCCTAAACCTGCACTTTGAAAGAGTTGTTTGTGACAATTTATACCTGTGTGACTTGAAACTGCTCTGGGAAGAGTCTCAGGCGTTGATGGGAAAAACAGCAGACTCTCTTACTTGAAAGACAAGCTACACTTCACTGTGCCGGGAAAACCGGCTTTAGACTGATTCTAATCATTCATTTGAATCACATGAAAAATATTCTTTGAATGATTATTTTGTTCTTAGGGTAAAATCTGTGCTTTTTGGGACCGGCGGGTAATTCCTGTTTTTTTTTTTTTATAGTTTCTTTTTCATTTGTCCTGTCCAACAACTGAGCAAACAGATAAGAGCTAATAGCCCGTTTTTTTTATATTATTATTTTTAATTTGTTTATGAAATTCACTTACGTTTATTAAGTGAATCTCATTACATGTGCAGTTAAACTGTAAGCATTTTATACAAATAACACTACAACAGCACCGTAGCATGGCAGTGGTAGTGTGGTGGTGTGGGGTTGAGGAGGTCATAAAATCTGTGTTTTACAGTAGAAGAACATTAGAAGAAGAATCTCCATCAACTTATGGCCTGAAACCTGAGAGATTTTGGGTTCTGCACCCAAACATTTACCATAAAACCATAAAATACCAGATGGTCTATGTTTCAGAGGATGAAAAGTTTAATTTCAATGTTATTTGAAAACTCTTTCACCAGGTGAACACTCGATTCTGATGGTCTGTAGGGTGTCCATTACAAAGTCACTTGGCCTGAATGTTCTATATTATTGTACTAGTGTTTTAGTAAAATAAATAGCTTCTTTTTGGATAAACATTTAATGATCAGAGTTAATGGTGGGGATTTCTTGAAACAAAAGCAATCTAGAAAATGACCTATGGAATTTGTTTCTGTGAAACAAACTTTTGCTTCATCGTTTGGTCAAAAACAAGTGATAAGAAGTGAACTTTTCCCCTGAAGTGATGACTTCACATAACCTTCATGTTCATGTTTATTTATACTACTTTCAGGTCAGCGCAGGCTGTGTAGCCGTTACCATGACTTTGTGTCGCACCTCACATCAAACAGTCCACTTCTTGTTAAAAACAGCTTAAAATCTGAAAAAATAAAAAAATAAACAAGTTCAAAGTACTAATAACTGATTTAATATTTCTTTCTTTCATAAGTAACTGTGGTCAAGGTGGGGTAGTGCCCATGGTGTTCATCCTTGGAAATTATTAGACTTTGTTTTTTCCACAAAGTCTAATAATTTCTGACAATGGACACCCTTACTTTTATTTTACTGATTTAAAATAATTTTGTATTTTGTAATTGTTCCACGGCAATAAAAAATGATCACAAACACCTGTCTGTGTAATCTCAACTCCTTAAGTGATACATTTTGTTGAATTGTAGGCTTTTAATTCAATTCGGTTCAATTCAATTTAATTCATATAGCCCAAATTCACAACAACAGTCGTCTCAATTGGCTTTGTACCGGGAATTGTAACGTACAACATACATAAAAAAAGTCATAAATGCATAGAATTCAATACTAGTATAATACTAAACTTTAACTAAACAGACTAAACTAAACTGGGCATCTCTGCCCGTAGACCCTCCTTCGCGGTAAGGAAGAACTCGGAATCTGCAAAAAAACGAAGAAACCTCAGGGGTGCCCACATGAAGGAGAGATCCTCCCCCAGGACGGACAGGCGATGTACCAGAACTCTTAGAGAAGAATTAGCTTATTTAACCCCACAACTACATATTTAAAGTCCAGCAAAGTATCTTCATCCAGTTGAAGTTGGGGGACGGCTGGGGGCACGAGACGAGCCGGAGACAGGGCAGATGTAAGACCTGTTTAATCAAAGGGATCATAAATTCCTGCCATATTTTCATAAAAGTAAACCTTTTCTTTAAAGCGGGCCGAACATGTTCACAGCAGACTGTTATTGTAAATGTCAGGAAGGATCTTGGGGACCAACCCAAAAACGACAGACCCAGGAATGTAACTTAATATTTATTGGGCTGAGGAGACTGGGGAGCTGGAGCTTGCAGTACTCGGAATAGGCACCAGAGGGCGTTGCAAGAGATGGGAGCCGCCAGCAGGCTGAGAGGAGAGTCGAAAAACAGTCACTTAGGGAGAAGCGAGAGGGGGGGTGAAGCGTGGAAACCTTGAATGAAGAAGTCCTCTAGAGGCCAGAGCCGGGAATGAGAGATTCTTGGGATGGATCCGACTTGGAATAGCAGTCTTGTGGAGAAAGACACGGAGTGAGAGCGTCGGCTGACGAGCAGGCAGAATGCTTGGTCTCTGGAAGCGTGACAGGTAAGTAGTTGTTTGGCTTGAGGACCTGGAGCGTTAACATAGACAGGGCGTAAGGTTAATAACTTGAACTTCAGCTCAAATCACAACAACGAGGCTGGTAGTCAGGCAAAAAGGCTAGACGTTCCGGCAATAACTGAGACTACGTGGCAGGCTTAAATACTGAGGCGTACAGGTGAGGAGAATCAGACCTGATGAGCGGCCGCTGAGAGGGAGGGGCAGCGGCAGTCATGACAGTACCCCTCCCTCAACGACCGGCACCTGACGGTCGGGCAGGCTGGTCAGGATGCTCACTATGAAACTGGGCAACAAGATCAGGGTCAAGGATGAACCGAGCATGAACCCAGGAACGTTCCTCAGGACCATAACCCTCCCAATCTACTAGGTACTGTAGGCCACGTCCACGGCGGCGAGAACGAAGCAGGCGCCTCACTGTATAAGCAGGACCCCCATCAATGAATCGAGCCGGTGGCGGGGCCTCAGCAGGAGGGACAAGAGGGCTGGTCTTGACAGGTTTCACCATGGAAGTGTGGAAGGTAGGGTGTATACGGAGAGTCCTGGGTAGACGCAGGCGAACTGCCACCGGATTGACCACTTTGGAGATGGGAAAGGGACCAACAAACCGTGGAGCCAGTTTTCTGTTCTCCACACGAAGAGGCAGGTTAGTGGTAGAAAGCCAAACCCTTTGACCCACTTGATAGGAGGGAGCAGGAATCCTCCGTCGGTTTGCGGTGGTGCGGTAGGTCTCCACGGTCCGTAGGAGAGTCTGCCGGGCCCTGCGCCAGGCCTGCTGACATCTGCGAACGGACGCATGGGCAGATGGCACAGAAACCTCCCCCTCCTGGGAAGCAAAGACTGTCATGACTGCCGCTGCCCCTCCCTCTCAGCGGCCGCTCAGAGGGAGGGGCAGCGGCAGTCATGACAGTACCCCTCCCTCAACGACCGGCACCTGACGGTCGGGCAGGCTGGTCAGGATGCTCACTATGAAACTGGGCAACAAGATCAGGGTCAAGGATGAACCGAGCAGGAACCCAGGAACGTTCCTCAGGACCATAACCCTCCCAATCTACTAGGTACTGTAGGCCACGTCCACGGCGGCGAGAACGAAGCAGGCGCCTCACTGTATAAGCAGGACCCCCATCAATGAATCGAGCCGGTGGCGGGGCCTCAGCAGGAGGCACCAGAGGGCGTTGCAAGAGATGGGAGCCGCCAGCAGGCTGAGAGGAGAGTCGAAAAACAGTCACTTAGGGAGAAGCGAGAGGGGGGGTGAAGCGTGGAAACCTTGAATGAAGAAGTCCTCTAGAGGCCAGAGCCGGGAATGAGAGATTCTTGGGATGGATCCGACTTGGAATAGCAGTCTTGTGGAGAAAGACACGGAGTGAGAGCGTCGGCTGACGAGCAGGCAGAATGCTTGGTCTCTGGAAGCGTGACAGGTAAGTAGTTGTTTGGCTTGAGGACCTGGAGCGTTAACATAGACAGGGCGTAAGGTTAATAACTTGAACTTCAGCTCAAATCACAACAACGAGGCTGGTAGTCAGGCAAAAAGGCTAGACGTTCCGGCAATAACTGAGACTACGTGGCAGGCTTAAATACTGAGGCGTACAGGTGAGGAGAATCAGACCTGATGAGCGGCCGCTGAGAGGGAGGGGCAGCGGCAGTCATGACAGTACCCCTCCCTCAACGACCGGCACCTGACGGTCGGGCAGGCTGGTCAGGATGCTCACTATGAAACTGGGCAACAAGATCAGGGTCAAGGATGAACCGAGCATGAACCCAGGAACGTTCCTCAGGACCATAACCCTCCCAATCTACTAGGTACTGTAGGCCACGTCCACGGCGGCGAGAACGAAGCAGGCGCCTCACTGTATAAGCAGGACCCCCATCAATGAATCGAGCCGGTGGCGGGGCCTCAGCAGGAGGGACAAGAGGGCTGGTCTTGACAGGTTTCACCATGGAAGTGTGGAAGGTAGGGTGTATACGGAGAGTCCTGGGTAGACGCAGGCGAACTGCCACCGGATTGACCACTTTGGAGATGGGAAAGGGACCAACAAACCGTGGAGCCAGTTTTCTGTTCTCCACACGAAGAGGCAGGTTAGTGGTAGAAAGCCAAACCCTTTGACCCACTTGATAGGAGGGAGCAGGAATCCTCCGTCGGTTTGCGGTGGTGCGGTAGGTCTCCACGGTCCGTAGGAGAGTCTGCCGGGCCCTGCGCCAGGCCTGCTGACATCTGCGAACGGACGCATGGGCAGATGGCACAGAAACCTCCCCCTCCTGGGAAGCAAAGACTGTCATGACTGCCGCTGCCCCTCCCTCTCAGCGGCCGCTCAGAGGGAGGGGCAGCGGCAGTCATGACAGTACCCCTCCCTCAACGACCGGCACCTGACGGTCGGGCAGGCTGGTCAGGATGCTCACTATGAAACTGGGCAACAAGATCAGGGTCAAGGATGAACCGAGCAGGAACCCAGGAACGTTCCTCAGGACCATAACCCTCCCAATCTACTAGGTACTGTAGGCCACGTCCACGGCGGCGAGAACGAAGCAGGCGCCTCACTGTATAAGCAGGACCCCCATCAATGAATCGAGCCGGTGGCGGGGCCTCAGCAGGAGGCACCAGAGGGCGTTGCAAGAGATGGGAGCCGCCAGCAGGCTGAGAGGAGAGTCGAAAAACAGTCACTTAGGGAGAAGCGAGAGGGGGGGTGAAGCGTGGAAACCTTGAATGAAGAAGTCCTCTAGAGGCCAGAGCCGGGAATGAGAGATTCTTGGGATGGATCCGACTTGGAATAGCAGTCTTGTGGAGAAAGACACGGAGTGAGAGCGTCGGCTGACGAGCAGGCAGAATGCTTGGTCTCTGGAAGCGTGACAGGTAAGTAGTTGTTTGGCTTGAGGACCTGGAGCGTTAACATAGACAGGGCGTAAGGTTAATAACTTGAACTTCAGCTCAAATCACAACAACGAGGCTGGTAGTCAGGCAAAAAGGCTAGACGTTCCGGCAATAACTGAGACTACGTGGCAGGCTTAAATACTGAGGCGTACAGGTGAGGAGAATCAGACCTGATGAGCGGCCGCTGAGAGGGAGGGGCAGCGGCAGTCATGACAGTAAACCTGTCTGGAGCGTCTCGTTATGGACAATAGGTCCTGACAAAGTCCAGGTCCCGACAGAGCTTTTACTTTATAAAATGCTCTCCTTTATAGTTTCATTTCAGCATCTGTCCCCATGGAAACAAATATGAATGGTGACAAGGAGCCAGATGGGAGCAAAGCTATTAATTCAGACCAGAGACTGTTAAAATTGGGAGGTCCTTTGCTAACTGTGGAGGAAAATATTGCCTTGCTACAGAGTGTCAGTTTAAAGACGAACACAGTTGCAGCAAAAATGGGATTTTGAAGGTTTTTTTAGTTTATCTAGACACACAAATTAAGAAACGCAGGATATTTCACGGTTACCTTCGCACATGTCAACACTACAATGGGGATTGTTGCAACAAAAAACCACAAAAGGAGAAAAATCTTCTAGTTTTTTGGTTATAGTTGTTCATTTTTCAGTACCAACACAAGCGAAACTTGTTCCCTTTGTGAGGTGATGCAACAAAAACAGGACTAGAAAAGTACCAGTCTCTTTGTGGCGTGAATGGATTTATTTGAAGTTCAGACAACAACAACAACAATAACTGTATTTCAGCAAATTGCATCACTAAAAGGCCCCATTGAGTGTTCAAAGTCTAATCCTAAAAGCGAATAAGAGGGCACAAATGTCATTTCAGTTTAGATCCAGAGTGACAGACTGGAGAACTGAGGCACAGATATGATTACAGGGTTGCATCTGATTGTACACATCACCAGAAGACCCTTATGGAAAAATCTGGAGACCTCAGCTCTTGGGTTTAAGGAAAAAATGTGTTTTCATGGCTTTAAGATGAAAGAAGAAAGGTTTTCTAGGAGCTTAAGTCAACTGTAGTTGGGCCATTGAACCACCAGGCTGCTAATCGCTGCAATTCTCCACATAATCAGCAAAACAAGCCGCTTTTGTTGAATACGTTTCAGCAAATTTTTAGACAGAAACATTAACAAATCCTCGATCCAGTAAAATTCGTTACATCCCCCCTTGAACCTTGACCTGATCTTAGTCCATTTTGGTTTTGACTCATGTTAAAAATGCTTGACTGCATCACGTCTGCACATTTTTACAGGAATAACAAAAATCCTACTCATAAAAATCCTAAATCCTGAATAGAATTGAAATCCAAAATCCTAAAACAAGATTTTGTCAAAGTTGGAGAATGACTAAACAGCTTCATGGCAAAAATGGTTAATTCCAAAATAATGGGAAAATAAAATTTGAAAACCTGTTAAAGGACTCCTTTATTGATGCATGTTTTAACAAATATGTTTTAGCCTCTCCGACAATTCAAATGTTCATTATTCTTGTCAAGTCACCGATCTTGTTAAAATAAGCAAATGTAAGGAGATTTGGATTAATAGAGTTTTAAACACTAGACACTAATGAGGATTTTAAAAAAAGTGTCAGGAAAAATTAAGATACAGTGCTCCTGTGTTAATCACGGGGTTACATTTTAAAACTAACCAACAACAGGTAAAATAAGTGAAGTAGGATTAAGGATGTTTTAAGACTGTCAAATATCTCAATTTATACACCAGAGGTCCCCACACTTTTTTTTGGCATGTGTTACGGCTGTGGCCGTATTTGGTTTTGCTTTGTTTATTTATTCTGTGGTTTTGTGTATTTGGATTTGTATCAGAGTGGGACTTGTGTGTTTTTGTGCATCTTTGTGTGTCTGTTTATGTCTGATTATTTTCAAGTGTGCTGAAAAGGGTGTGGCCTCCCATTGGACAAGCTGATGGAGGCAGCCTTTAAAAGGACCACATGGACCTCCAGTCTGTGAGAAGGGAGCCTTGCAGCAACGAGTCTCCACTGCAGCTTGGCCCTCGCCCCCATTTGTTTTAGTTTGTGTTGCACTTTGTTATGTACTTTGTAGTTCTATGTAGTTTGTGGTTTTGTGCCCACTCTGTTTAGTCTTTTGGTTTATAGTTATGTTATGTTATGTTATGTGAAGCTGTAGGGTCTTTTTCTGTTGAGGCAGCAGATGATAATGTGCAGGACGTATTCATAACATGCATTGAGAACATGTCAAACTCATAAGGATTTACAGGTATGTTGAGTTCAACTACAGGTCATGAGGGCCAGTGTCCACATGTTTTCTGACTAACCTGCGATTGAAGCTCCCTATTGGTTAACACATCTTATGTAGGTAATCAGCTGCAGATCAGACAATTCCTCAAATGAGGAGTTTCTCTAAAACTAGAGGGAGGCCAGCCCTTGAAACCTGAAACCACTGATATCAGTGGATGAAAACAAAATCTAGAAAAATCCCAAAAATGACCTCAACAAAAACACAAATGTACTAATAAACAAATGAATGCTAAATTCAGTTGTTTGTACTGTATTTCTCTTAGACCTACAACAAACACTTATTACAGAACCCATCACTGTGAACTATATAACCCAAAATGTTGAATTGTTTTCATTACTTTCAGATTAAAGCAAAACCCCTTTTACAAAAAAATCCTGACTAATCGACTGTCTTTTTCTTTCTCCATGTTTGTCTTTAGCCTAATACTCATATAACCTGAGATCACAAAATAGAATGGTTTAAAGACCTTATCTTTGAAAACTGAGACTGAAAGCTAAAGGGCTTGATGTACTTTTCTTCACTAAGTATCGCCTCTGCATTTTTTTTCAACAGTTATGAACTAAATTCTGAACTGCAACTTCATGATTATTATCTGTAATGATTTTTCTCAGGTGTATAGTCTGTTCTTCAACAGAAACTTTTGTTAAAAGCAGTTTGATTTGTAAATTTATTCAGTCAGACTAAAAAACAAGTTTATTTTTATTTTTTTTACATTTGCTCCCACTGTACTAGCTTTCTGTTTCGTCTTTCCAAAGAAGGGTGTTAAATCTAAATCTAGTATAATTTGCACTTATATTTGTTGTAGCTGCCCAGTACACACACATACACTACTCAAAATGAGGGAGGATCACTTCGTACCCTCAGTTTTTATCGCCTCTCGTCTCCTTCCTGTGGATTTAAGATGAGCACTTGTCTTGCAGAAATTACACACCACATTGATTTCCTCTGCCTTGTTTGCTGTAACTTGATTAATCGTTCATCATTTTGCTGTAAATATTTAAAAATGGGTCAGATTATGTTTGTTGTTCACAATATGCCAATAACTCAGTGGAGGCAGCCTAAACAATGTTAGAAAAGCTTGTTTTTTTTTCATTTATCTGTGATTCTGAGAAAACTCTGAGTTATTGTTTCAGCAGAAGTATCAACAAATTCCAAATCAACAAAATGTAAAAGATTCAAGTTGTTAAATGTAAGATTCGTAATGAAGTTGTGCAAAGACAAATTCGAGTGACAATCCAGCACCTGCAAAGTGGAAAAGCTGGGAAAGTGGGAGGAGAAAACATCAAAGTAGAAATCCACTTTGCTTCAATTCACTCAGGTTGACACCAATTCTGCTTTGGTTTGCTCGGGTTTGTTGTAGTTTGCTATAGTTTTCTCTGGTTTATACCAGGTTGATCTGGGTTTTCCTGGTTTACCGTTGTTTGCTTTGGTTTAATTCTTTTTCCTAGTTTCCTCTGGTTTACTGTTGCTCTGGTTTTTGTCTGTTTGCTCTAGTGTGGCTTGCTCTTGTTACTCTGTGTTACACCAATTGGCTTTGGTTTACTGTAGCTCGGGTTTTCATTTGTTTACTTTTCTCTGGTTTATTGTAGCTCTAGTTATTCTAGTTTTTTTTTATTTTATTTTTTTATAGTTATTTCTAGTTATTCTAGTTTAAAGTAGTTTGCACTAGTTTACTGTAGTTAGCTCTGGTTACTCCAGTTTGCATCAGTTTACTTTAGTTAACTGTAGCTCTAGTAACTCCAGTTTAAACTAGTTTGCTCTGGTTAGTATAGTTTGCACCACTTTGCTCTGGTTTAAACCACTTTGCTTTAGTTTATTGTAGATTGCTTTGGTTTTACTCCAGTTTGCTCTGGTCTGTTTCAAATTCAGTTAATTCCAATTTTGTCCTGTCTGCTCTTGCTCAGTTCAGTTTCTACTTTTTTTTTTAACAGAATACTTCTTGAAACTTTTCATCAAGTGTTTCATGAGTCAAATGAGACTCAAAGCAGAGACTCATTAAAAGTTCCTTTAAAGAACCTTTTTTCTGTAATCCTACACAAGCTTTCCGATCCAGATTCAGATCCAAAAATCTTTTGTACTTCACTGCAATGACTCCCACTGGAGAACAAAGAGGTTAAAGCACATTAACTGTACCTGAACCAGTGTCTGTGTGCTCCCGAGACATGTGCTGGCTCTGGTGGACCCACTCCCCGTTGCACTTAAAAAAGATTTGGAGAGCGGGCCGAGCCTGGCACCGCAGCTGGATGGGGTTGCTTTTGATGATGTAGGCATCGACGGGCTCCTCCACAAAGCGGGGCAGCGTCCCGGATTGACCATGCTGCTGGGCTTCACCTCGAGGACCTGAGGAACAGAGTAAACGTTCACTTAGATGCAGATTTCAGGTTTTTAATACCAGCTGACAGAAAAGGAGTTCCTTGAAACTCATAACTTTGAAGAAAAAAAAACTTCAAAACAGTCAATGTTAGAAAAAAAAAAAAAGCTATCATACTTTTTATCACACATTTCAAAGGGATTCAAACTATTAGGCAAAGCAATATTTTCCCCTCTCACTTTGTGGGGTAACAAAGGTTAAGGTCAAGTCTTACTAAAATTTATCTCAATAAGCAAGTAAGTGTGTGTGTGTGTGTGTGTATATATATATATATATATATATATTTATATAAAAGAAATCACATCCCAACCTTTGAATAACACATTTCTGAAAAAAAACTCAAAGGTAAATGAGTTTATAAATCTCATCCAAAGATGAGTAAACAAATCTTTGGAGTTGACAAAGATTTATTTACTTTGCTTTAAGATCTTTATAAAACAAAGTTATACCTATACTTTAATTCAGCATTATTTTATGAGTTTTTTAAAACTAGATCGTTTTGTATTATAATTTATGCTGTTTTAAAATACTGAACAGGTATTTAAAGCTAATGAAATATATTTGATAATATAATGGCTTATTTAAAATCAGTGTGCAGGTTTTTCACTATTTCATGATCTTTTTATATATTTATGAGAGATTTATTGGTTGATTGCGTATTTGCATGAGGTCATATTTATTTATTTAATTATGAACAGTATAGGACTCCATACCTTTGACTGACTATGAATTACAGCGGGTTCTAAAAACAAGCTTCTTTCAAAATACTTGTTTACTGTTGATTATGCCAATTATTAAAACCTCTAAATGATATTTTCCTTCATAAAACACCTCTAACCTGAAACCTGAACCCGCCAATAAAAAATAAAAGTTCACCAACCTCTCACTTTACCAGTGTTGTTTTTTTCTACCACAAATATCACATTTACAATCCTAGAAAAATCTTAGAAAAATGTCTAGTTTTTCTCTTGTTACTATAGAAAAAAGGGAAAAAGTGTAGCACTTTATGAATGAATGAAGCATTAATTATATATAGCATTTTGCAAGTCCTTCACGGTACCAAAGTGCTTTCCAATAAAAATAAGACAAAATAAAGTCCAAACGAGGGAAATTAAGAACAAAATGTATTTAAAAAAACTGCATACAATTACAAAGAACAATTAGCAATAAAGTACATAAAAACAAGTGAGAATGCAATAAAACGGACAAAAGAAAATAAAACTGCCACTGACTACTGAGTCTTAAAAGCCTTTCTGAAAAGGTAAGATTTCAGCTGACATTTAAAACTGTTAAGGTTTAATATCATGTGCAGTTCTGCAGGAATGTCATTCCAAGCAGATATTGGTTGGCAGAACGTTACGCATCGATACAACTGCTGGTCTTTGTTTAAAAATTGATCTGCATTAACTTTGGACCAATGATGAACACAAATGACTCCATAGTGATGTGAAGAGCAAGTGAAGGTAAACTGTTTTAAATGAAGCTGAAGAACAGTTTATAGCCAGTCTTTCCTCAGTCTGACTGTTTCTGAGAAAAAGTTCAAACTCTGACAAGAAAACCAATTAAAAGAAAACTAGAATGAATTGTTTGCAACATTAATGAGCTTTTTGCACTTTCCCAAAAATTAACCCTTGTTTAAAGATTCATGCGATTAAGATTTAGATAGTTATTAACCCCTTAACTACCCAACCAAGACAAAAAATAATAATTCTGCTGCCTTGCGGGAGTAATACACACAACCAATGTTTTTATTGAAATGTGTTTTAATGTGTTCTACCAAACCAAATTGTACTGTCTTACAAGCAAAAATAACATTTTTAACAGTAAACATATTAAAATTACATTTAAACTCCTACTTTGAAGAAAAAAAAATTATTTTGATCGTAGTAAATTCACACAGGCAAATATACATTATGTAACCGTTTTTGGAAATAAACATTTCTTTAGATCTCTGACATTCATTAAGAACAAAGTGTCATTTTCGAGGAGAATGACTTCTCCCATAGGTGGAAGCTGTCCTACATGTTCAACTACTGTCTGGTAAACTGGACTTCTTATCTTCAGAAATTCCAAGCTGAAGGAGGTCAACACACAATTGGGCTATGCCAAAATATATATATAAACAAAAATCTTTCAACGTGTCTTTCGAAAAAGTTTACAGAAGGAAACCCAGAGGATTTTCTAAAGTTAGGCCAACTTTCATCCATTTCTATGAATATTTATCCCAACAACCAAAATATGAAGTTTCACCACTTGGTGTTCATTCATGTTTTTGTGTGCATGTTCTTCATTCATGAAAGCTCTGCGGTCGGGTGTCTTTACTTTAGCCTGATGGAGAAAATGTGTCAGGCTTTAGATTGTGGTCTCTTTGTGTTTTTTTTTTATTTTTCATTTTTTTGCACCTTTCAGGGGAAAAAAAGAGAATATTATGAATCAGTAGAAAACCAGTTTTCATTCCAGCTTTTATCCTGTCAGCTTTAACATACTCAGCTGTGTGTCTGACCTCTGATGATTGCAGCCTTTTATGTCGCACACATGGAGGCTTAAGCACTGACAACCAGATGATCAACCTGAAATGGCAGCTTTAGTTTTTCACATGGCACTAAAAGTAGACACGTGTATTTAGATTTTTAAAGATAAATCTCTCTCCTAATACAAAGACAACCAAGGTTATGTTGTTCTCCAAACAGAAAATATTATAACTTTAAAGTTTGTTAAGTCGTTATTTAAAAAAAAGACTAGTTTTGTGAACTATTTAACAACCAACGACACCGATGTGGTTTGTTTTAGTTCTATTTAGTAATTTATCCCAAAACAAGAGCACAAAGTAGAATAGGGGCCCTTTGATGCTCCATATGGTCTATATATCTATTACAATAAACTTTAAATAGACTGCTTTGGCAGCTAAACAGTTTTCCATTGAATTATTCAAATTGCCTTGACCTTTATAAGTGGATTATCATTTGAATTGTTCAGGCTACCATGACAATCTATAGGGAACGTAGTTCAAGAAAGGTTAGGCTAAAAACACACTCTGCTAGCTTGGGTGAAAATTTAAAGGCTAACGTCAATGAAATTTGTGTTTTTATTAAGATCTTGTGCCATTTTTCTCATGATGGAGAACAGATATTGAGAAAATTTGGCTTAAAATTGCTTTCCTGAGTATTTATGTATTTACATTGTCAGGAGAAGATGAAAAACAACATTTAAAAATGAGCTTTTTTGTGACAGAAAATATCCTGGGTTGGCCGAAAGCTCCATTCTGATGCATCCACTTTTAGACGACTAGACCCGTTTGTTTTCCAGGTCTGGGCTGGCATCTGGTTCAAAACTGTCGTCTGGTTAGCTCCAGCTTTTGCTCACCATTTTTGTAGCATCGGTAATGTTGCAGGACTAGCAGTACAGAGTGTAAACAGAGAGCTCTCGGCAATGGGGAGAACTCAGGAGAATTTCTAACACATTACTGCCATTCTTAAATCTCAAAAAAACAAAAATAAATAACAAACAATAACTTCAAAGATAATTTTAAAGTCCAATTCTAATAATCTTTTAATCTACTTTCAGAGTTTCCCCAGTGTTTTTTTTAATTCTAATGATGCCATTTTTAGCAACGACAGTTTCTGCAGAGCAGCAGTAGTTGATTAGAACGTTGTCTCTGACTGACTGTTGCGTAAGCCCACCTTGCTTCCCGACACCCTTCAGTTAACACGCCCCCCCCGCTATCTTACAGCCCCTCGCAACCCCAACCAATCATTAGCAGTGCAATAAATATGGCGAGCAATATTGGAGCTATGCAGCTGTACAGTTTTGAGTCAGACGCCAGCTCATATGAGCAAAACAAAGACGTACATGTAGACTGCCTTCTACATAGATCTATATGTCTGTAAGTTGATTCATCTGAATAGAACAGAGTTAACACAAACAGGGAGCTTGTGGTAACTTTGTCATTGCTTCAAGCTTTTTCAAAAGGCAATATCTTTGGAGTAGGTCTTTTATTTCTTCTTTAAGAAATATTATAAAGTATTGCGGCTGCAAATAAAAAAGTGGTAATATTGTGGTTTAAACATTGAGTGGCATTATGAACAAAACCAGCTCATTCAGGTAAAGACTTCAAACATAAACTGGCACTGCCTTAAGAGGAACGGTGCCTTTCCCGGTCCAAAGCGTGTTCCAGTCAGCGTATGTTTTGCTACACCTGAAGCCCCTCAAGTGTAATTACACTCTGACTAATCCGCTGGTTTGCTGGAACCTCTTTCATGCAAGTGTGAAGGGTTTAGTGAAGCACAAAGTCCCGCATGCTCCTTCCCCGATCCCAGCTCCCCACTGCACACTCCATGTTTCTCCACAGTGATGGGTGTACCTCTAAAAAGCCCATAAGGATTTACAGAAACCCGCTCTCTCCTTTTCTCTGACTCTCCAGCTAATCTAATCCTCGTACCTCTCCTGCCGGATGTCCCCTGATTGAGGGAAATAGATAAAAAGAGTCTGTGTGATTCCCCGGCTGTGGAAATCACAGTGCTCCCTCAGTGTTTGCCGTTCTCTCGGTGCGACAGTCGCATTCTCTGCCTCGTTCCTGGAACCAGAGCTGAACAAAGAGACATGCTTTTAATTTCAAAATGACTAGCCCTGGGCAAGCTCCTCTGGTACAGAGCACTTCAATTTGTTTAGCACATGCAGAACTGACATGGCGTGTTTATTTTCCGACAGCACAGAAACATAGAAAGCGCATTCTGGGGGTGATAGATGAGCGCCGGATATGTATAGCTGTCAAAACAAGACAAAGCTATTTAAGTAATAACACTTTTGTTAATGGATCAGCTGTCAAATTAATTCATGTCCCTGCAACTCATGCCTGTAATCAGAACATTAAAAATGACTCATGCATTTTTATTTTCTGTTTAGCTGCTAGAATTGGGTTGCAGGAGACAGAGTAAGATGCAGGAAATCAAACTCTGTTTCGATTCAACCTCAGGCTGGTGTCAGGACATGTGGCTTACAATTCTTCTCTGCCCCTGGAACCTGCACAACAGCGTTCGTTAGCATCAAACCACTGCATATGAACCACAGAGCAGCAACTACAAGATATTTTATTCAAACTAAACTGCTCTGCGCTCAGCCATACTATGCGATGGCCCCTCTGGCTCAGCGCGGCAGTGCTGCATAATGCTGTTTGACATTCCCTCAACATTCACTCGTTTACACCTTAAGGCCAGCGCCGGCTTGTTATTGGTTCATCCCGCCTCAATATGCTTCGCCGCTGACATTCAGGAGGCAGCAGAGCCCCTGTGTTCCACAGCTTTCACTGTGATCTACAACCAATGCTTCAGCCTGGCAATAACACATGAGGGGCACAGATACATCGAGCCAACTCTAAGAGGAAAACAACATCTCACTGCCAAAGGGATGAGTGATGGCTCTATTTTCTCTGCGTCTGCCTTGCACACAAACAAAGGTTTCTCCAGGAAACACACAACAGTTATTGGATGGCTTACGAAAAAACTAACATTTTTTTATTAGTCCAGTAAAACACACCGTCTCCTCACATGCAAAATAAAAGAAAAACCTGTAGATGATTGTTGACTCACAGATGGAAAGGCAGGACACCAATGAACAAACAAAATAAACAGGATTTGTGTTGTTTTTCTGCTTTCTGTTCTGTATTTACAATCACATTTGCAGATGACACAGCTCTCTTCTTCATTTTAGCAGTTAGATTAAAAATCACTGCAAAGCTGTTCTGTCAATCTGACTGAGTACTGAACTTTAAAGTCTCACTCCAACCATCTTTTGATCTATTGTAAAAGCGTTTCCAGCGGTCTCTTAAGGCCCGTACACACCGGGACGAATATTCGCCAGGCGTTATTCGCCAGCGTTTTTCGCCACGTCTTTTGTGTTCACACCCAGGCGATTTTCGCTGACGATGAGCCGAGCGAACATGCAATTTCATTCCCTGACATTAGATGGCGCTTAATGTAAACAGAAATACTCCTGTACACAAGGTGGCGCTGCGCAACTTTACGATTCTTAAAGTCGCTTTTCACTCAGAAGAAGAGAGCAAGTATTTACGCGCTTGTCAGAATCATACAAAGAAAACATGAATATTTCAAGCATCAGTAGCTCCAACTCGTACTTGGTAAGGGGATATTTAAGAATGTCCGTCATTATTTCATCGCGGCAGTGTAGACGCTACTTGGCGTCTAACTTCTTCGCTGGTATGTGTGCTCAGCAAGGCAGTTTTGTGTTTGAGCGCCCCCAAGTTGTGTTTTACTGTAACTTCAGAAGCTCCAGGCACGTGTGCAAAAGCGCCATTCTCATTGGTCGAATAGATTTCGACGCGACGCGTCGAAAAAAAAAACCGAACCCGAGGCGTTTTTTTTTTTCGACGCTTTGGCGCGTGGCGTTTTTTCGCGTCGGTGTGCACACTCTCATTGGTGCCCTTTGTTTAGTCACGAGGCGTTAAACGTCGGCGAAAATCACCGGCGAAATTGGTCCCGGTGTGAACAGGCCTTTAATAACGACAATGCAATTTTTAGCCCCAAAAAAAGAAAAGGAAACAAAGACTGTCATTTTGTAGACCAGTTTTTGCAGAGCTGCAGTAGTTCATTAGAAATTCATCTCTGAATTGTGAGTGGGACTGTTGGCGCATATGTAAGCTTTTGCTAATTTCCAATCATTCCTTTGTTCACACACCCACCTGCTGGCTTACAGCCGCTCACAAGCCCAAGTACGACAAAAATGGCGAGCAATATTGGAGCTTTTCAGCCATACAGTTTATGCCAGATGCCAGCTCAGATTCGGAAAAAGAAGGCATTAACGCATCTTTTTGTCTGCAAGTGTATGCATCAGAATGGAGCGGAGCTGGGAGCTTACAGCCTGCTATATTTAGCTTGCACGGAACAACTAGAACCTTTTATATATGGCATTTTTGTTGTCTGATCTTGATTCACAATGATTTGAATAAATAAATACTCAGAAATCTGGATTTTCTTTATATATAAATGCAGCAAGAACATGTTAAAAACACCAATACCACAGTTTTCATTGAAGTAAGTGAGTCTTTTATACCTCAGTGGGGTCCAACTTTTTTTTTTTAAATTTATTCTGAGTTTTCGAGCCTACCTTTTTTATAGCTAGATTTGATACCAAAGCGGTGTCAAAGAGCCAAACCACGATACAGAATTGAGAAAATCAAAAGCGTAGCTTATTTCTTTAAAGGGTACAAAGCCAATCTTTTGTAGAACTGGTGGCTACACCGGGTCACTTCACCATGGTGCGGTCAAAAAAGCTAAATCTAAACCAAACAAGACTGTTAGAAAGCTGAACTTTTACTTAATTCTTCAACTTAATCATTAAAACCAAATAAAACTTCTAAAAACAACAAATGAAAGATGGTAGAATTTAAAAACAAACATGAATGAACTTCCATTATGACCTTTTCTGACTTCATTTCACTTTTCTGCGCTGAAGCATTTTGTAACCAAACCTTAAAACAGTTTTTTTTATTCTCACTAACAGCACCACCTGCTTTCAGACTATAAATACATATTAAACACAAAGCTCGACACCTGTTGACAGCTGTTGTACCTTGCCCTCATTCACCTTTCCTCTGCAACACATAAGATGAAACCTGTTCATTAAGCACCCACGCAGTAGAATACACTTCAAGTTTTGTTTCGCCCACATATTTTAACCCAAACACCCCTCAGGAATAATCTTCAGATAGTTTAGTCCAGGCTCGGTTAAAAAGTCTGTTTGGAGGACCAATTAAGTGACTTCATACAAGTTAGAGGGGACACAAACACTTTAAACCACGAGTGACTGTATAAAAGTATTTAACATACCTGTATTTTTATGGTTTTTATTCCCCTCTTTGTTTTATAATATAGTCTTCTAATATCATCAGGTCTTACAATATCATCAGATGAGCTAAGACGTTTATCTCTAGCCTGTCATAGGTATAAAAACGATATAATTTAGAGGTAACATGATAAAACAAAACAAGCTATGCAATTATTAAAGCCTTAAGGCTGTCTGTGGACGAAAAATGGGCAAACCTGTACGGGGCACGGAGGTGGCTCATATGAAATATCAAGGTCGTAGTCCTCTCTGTAAGCCCGTAGAGTGAAAATATATATGCACATTTGATCTACAGGAAGCATGCTGCGGAAGACAGGTCGTATGGAAGACTTTCACAACATGTAAGAGTAAAACAGGCAAGATGTGGGCACGGCGTACAGACTTTTTAATTTTTTACTCGCCCCAAAACCTATGCACTGCGCAAGGAGTGCATAGAAAATTCTAGTAATTTTGGAAATTCTGCCATTAGAATGTAGTTTGTGTGGGTATCCAACAGGCACTTGTGTATCTCTTGCACACCCCATGCATCCAGAATTTGAAAAGACACTAGGGCTGCACGATATGAGAAAAACTCGCGATATGCGATATTTAAGATTAACATTGCGATAACGGTATAATTTGTGGTATACAAACAAATAACAAAATAAACAAAAACATCATTCCCATTTCATTGCAACAGTTTAAAAATTATACTCCAAATGACCCTCGTTGACATAGGAGACAAACATCAAACATAATAGGCCTCCATCCGATTGGTCAAATGCATAAAGGGATTTATTTGATTCGTTAAATGCTTCAAGCTGCCTTGAGGTTGTATTAACACATTAAAGGTCTACGATTTATTGCAATTTTCACTGTCTTTTGCGATATGCATACTGCAGAGCTGGATATTTCGATAACGATAAATTTGCGTTATATTGTGCAGGCCTAAAAGACACCATACCACAGCATCACCTGTTCATCATTAGTGCGTGCAAGACTTCACAGTATGTTTACAACACGCACAGCAATAGTACGTTCCACACCTGCACTCCCATTAAGATGTGGCTGCTCCTCTCAATGACCCTCCATGGGTCCAGACAACCCAAAATCCACACTACCAGAACGGCTGCATGTAACTACGGTTACACATCCAAACACTGTCACTTTACACATGTAAGTGCAGAATGTGTGATTTGACATGGTTTTGGAGTTTAAAAAATGTGATTCCAATGATTCTCTATCTCTAAATGTGGTGGCATGGAAAATCTTTGTGTTTTTTTTTATTATGAAAACACAGTAATTGTTTGGTTTTTTTTTTCGGGGGGGGGGGGGGGGGGGGGGGTTCAGTGCTGGTATTGCCTGTCATAAGGTAATTACCGTAGAGTCAAAAGCGCAATCACAACTAGAGTTTTCAGTCAAATGAAGCTAAACCTGAAGCGCGGCAGAGCTGTGATAGCCCAGGGTTTTGCACATTCTGGTTCATTTCTTTGTTTTCTGTAGAGAAGCAATATTTGAAATCCAAATGCAGAGTTTACAAAATCTATGGGCTTGGGTTGCAAAACATAACAAAACACAGATATCCTGCCTGCATGAATAACAAATCCACCTGCACGGTTTGTAAAGCAGCTGAGGATTTAAACTCATCTCCGTATTTCAACACTGACCAGCTTTGTAGTGCAGGTTATCCTGAAAACACATTCAAACATTTATTTATCCAAAACAAACATAAAATGCGGCAGATCCTGGACACATGGAGGGATACTATACTGTGTTGAAAAATGGCCAATGGTGATAGTGAAGGATATGGCTTTTCCACTTATTTAAAGGCATTTGATGGTGTTTAAAATAAAAGTACTGATTTGCAGCATTTCAGAAGAGTCCTGCGAGCAGCACCAGTTTCTGTTGCACCAGATTCAAATGTCGCTTCTCCTTTGAAGCCCTCCTGCGGCTGAGATGTACCCATTAAAAAAAAGCACTTATCACATAATCAGGAAAACACTTGATTTTTCAAATGAAACTGTTCCGACTGAATAGTACATTTGAGTAAATACTTTAGTAGTCGGCACTCAGACATGCTGCACTTCTGAAAAGTTTAGGAACTGCAACTACAGTGTGTCAATAAAGCTTTTCCTCTGCTTGTTTTCTAAATAATCTTTTTTTTTTAACTGTTTAGTTTCTTCTTCGTCTTCAGCCAACTTTGACTACAATTGCAAAAGAGGTATTAGTTACCCAGAAATATTCTACATTAAGAAAATGCCCTTTAAACAAGCTTGTTAGATCATCATCCAGATACAGAGTAAATCGCCCATGTTATTTGACAACTAAGGTTAGTAACTCTGACATCAGCGACAAAAGAGACACCAGATTCTTTTCTCATGGCTCTTTCCATCTCTTTGTTTATATATATATATATATATATATATATATATATATATATATATATATATATGTATGTATGTATTACCTCTGCAAGGTTGTTGTTTTTTTGTGGGGGGGGGGGGAATTCCTGTTTAATCTGAATGTTAAAGGTGTGTTTATAGACTTTATACCACTCAAAAAAATAAAATAAAAAACTCCTTAACCCTTGTGCTATCCTATGGGTTTGAGATGACCATTGACGTGTCTCCCTACCATGACACAGGTGGATAAAGGGGAAGAGGATTTCATGTAATCCATGGACACCAGAAGATCACAAATCATTGAAGAAAAAAGGTTCAGCTCACTGTCTAGTAGGTCTAGATCAGTGTTTTTCAACCAGTGTGCCGCGGCACACTAGTGTGCCGTGGGAGATGGTCAAGTGTGCCCTGAGAAATTGCCCTCATTAACTGATCTAAAAGCAATTACCATCTCCAGGAAATCAGCTCTTTGTTCATCCAAACAGGCCCTGATAAAACACTGAGAAGTTAAGAATATGAAATATCATAAAATTATTTTTTCTTTGTTTTTATATGATTCTATTAAAGACATTTTGATAAGAATAACGGGATACCGCGATTTAGCTGTAAGGAAAAGTCCCGCCCCTTTAACTGTCTCCACCAATCATTCTTGAAGGCTTAATCACATGTCATCAGTCTGACCAATCAGAAGTGGTTAAACTATTCACTTCCTTGTTTCGATTTAGAGCAAAAAAGTCGCCCTGTTCTAACAAAAATACCAGCTAAAGCTCGTCTTTAGCGGTGTAGCTTTCCACAGAATCTGGTATCAGACTGGAACAAGTGAACAAAACCATGAAGCTCAAAGACGCTGGTCTTTCTGCGGTTGGCGGATTACGGGCACTACATCTCCCATGATGCAGTAAAGTGACTGTCTTAGCGCACAATGAGTCTCTCCTCTTAACGTCTTAAAACAACGAACACACATCAAACAGTTTTTAATCTTTTGACTGAATTTTTATTGCATCTTTTAGAAAAAACAGCTGCAGCTTCCAGCGTTTTCTGCAACAATTATCACAAAAATGCATGTGAGATTGCAGAGCGGCTGTAGATCAATACAGACTGAGCTTTTTCTTTTTTTTTATTTATCTATTTTTTTGGATGCTGGTGTGCCGCGGGATTTTTGTCAAGGTTAAAGTGTGCCGTGGCTCAAAAAAGGTTGAAAAACACTGGTCTAGATGACCCAACTCCCAATGGTAAAGTGTCTAGAGTAGCACAAGGGTTAATTTCATTAGAAGGCCAAAACTTTTGTTTTGATCCGACAGAGCAGCAGTAGTTTCAGAGTGGAGTAAGCCTTCCCATCTGCCCTTTGTTTACACTCTCTCCCACAGGCAGCCCCTCAAAACTCCCTGCTAACCTTAAGAGGTACAACAAAATTGGACGCCAGTTTGGACAAGGAAAATGAAGATAATAATGGATCTATATGTCTGCAAGTGGATGCATTGGAATGGAGCAGAACAGGGAGCTTGTAGGCCGATTGTTGTTTGTACATTACTACAAGTTTTTTGAAACACCATATGAGGCTCCGCCTTTCGCTTCGTGTTGGTGCCGCCCATTCCATGGCGTCAACCTAGACTGTCTGAGTTTCACCCACGAAAACAAACAGCATACAAACTTTTGCAAAGATGGATGTTCATATTGGACATGTAAAAGGAAAGCGTTTTGGCGATCACTGCTAGCTCGAACATGGGTGTGTGTACTAGCCTGGGGGCGGTGCTAACAGTGCCGACTCTTCCTGTAAGTGGCTGTTCCTCACTTTTGACATCACAAGGTGAGGACCCGCTCGTTTTCAGGCTGGGAGGGGCTGGTGCTCAGTGAGCAGGGTTTCAGAGGAATACTCAGAAATGGCTAAATTGATCAAAATGCCGCTTTGGGGTTATTTTGTAAAGAATTAACAGTATAATACACTTAAAATCTCAAAAAGTTGATTTAACATGATATAGGCCCTTTAAAGGTTCATGATGGTCCTGTGTACTCTCTGACCGGAGTGTCTGTTGGGGATGAAGAGGTCTCAGGAGGTATACAGTTTCCTTTTGTGGCGTGTAGCGTTAGATGGACATGCCTCCTGGTCTTTGGTCTGGACATCAAAAGTTTCTCCAATTTTTTTTTTTTTTTTGTAAAACATTAAATTGAACATTGTATTCTCTGGTTTGATGCATTCTAGTGAGAAATCCGTGTCAAAATTAAGTTTATAGGAGAAAGTAAACTTTCTCATGCCATGCAACCTACACTGTTCATTTATTTTATGAGTGGGAGGAAGCTGCTTTGCCTTGAGATAGAAAAAAAAAATCAATTGAAAGAACTTATATATGAAGAGTTTTAATCATCTTTCAAAGATTTCATCATGGAAACACTTCAGCAACAGATTTAGGAAAAGCGGTGCATCGCTTTCTAGTGGATGGGGACTAAATCAGTTTTCTTGCTTGAATTTGCCTCGGAGTAAACACTGACTTTCATCCAAACGGGTACATAGTTGAATAAACGCATGTTGGCAGCGGTCAGCGCTGCATTAATTACAAACGCCCCGTGTGAGGTGGCTTTACAGGCAGTATTGACGCGAGTTTGTGCAGCAGATGGACGGGCGAGTTTGAGGATCAGAGGTGAAGCTCGAAGAGAAGTCCGGGATGGAAGGAGCCTGGTGTAGCAGATGATAGGTGGGTGTTGTAGATGGCAGGAAGCACCCGGGGAGCATCTGTTCGGATCATAAAAGTCCACAGACGGAAGTTCAACGTTTTCACGTAATGTTTATAAAGCTACAGAGCAACGCTCCTCTTTCACTTTGAAATAACTGCAGAGCCCTGAGGGATTACAGCCTTTGTGATCTATGGATCCTGCACTCACTTCCTCTATGCATGCAAGGATCTTTGAAAGACAGGTACACTGCTGCAAAAAGACAGATAAGCGAAGATGGGATTACTTGATCTCCCAACAAGAGAGCAAATGGAGTGTGAAAGGTAGTAACATGAGCTAGCCTGATCTTGTTTAGTGCTTTCAGACGGAGCCCATAATTCAAACACATCAATTTATGGCGAAAGGTATCCTACTGACACGCTGACAGGTAATGAACTGCTTAGCAGCCATGTGTTGTGTGGATCACCTGGGTGCACACAGCCTCTTTCCATTGTCTGCTCCAGATGCAACTGCATTAATTCCAAACCTAAGCAGATTTTTACGCCATCAAGAATGATATTGCTGTTTCTTCTCCTCTCTGTGGCTTAAGCCTGCAGCTCTAAATCCCCTATATAACTCGCAATTTCTGTGCAAAGCAAGTAATACATCTCAGCTGAGCCGCCCAGCCTCCGAAAAAAACCCTCACCAGACAGAGATGCCACAGAGTATTGTTCAAATATTCATGCAAACCTCTCATCTGTCAGCACAGGAGCCAACACACATGCACGCTCACACAGATCACATGTGAAGCACTCCCAGGCAGAAGCCCTTTTCCAGCACAAGTGCCAGATGTTGTCCAATCAAAACGGGAACAAACAAACGTTGACTTTTCTCTTGTTGACGGTTTCACTTTTCTCCCACTGTGTTCACACAGTAAACTTTTAGACAAACCAAGCACAAACATGTCCTCGCTCGAGCGCGGCTGTGTCTTTTTATCATCGCAGACCTGGTCCCTCTTCCAGGAGCTGCTCAGTCTAATGAACTCAGAACTGTTTCTTAACTACGCCGCTGAAGCACAGGGAGGCAAAGAGCCTTTTGACATCTGACTGCTGGAAAACAAAGTGAGGCCAAATGCAAGCCTCTTCTCCTGATTTATCCACTGCAGCGCTGCAGATCAACACAGATCAGGCCTCAGACTGGTGGGTAGGGATCAAGTAAACAACAGTCAAATCGGCTGTTTCGGCTAACTGAAGCCCTGTTCTCAGTTTTTCTGTAAAAATTGTAGGTTTGAAAGAAAAAAATACTTTTTTGTGTCCCAGAAAGTCTGTGTCTAATAAATGGAAAGTTTACAGACTTAAAAATATTTGTTTTTTGACATTAGACAGTTGCTTCCCTGCTTCTTTTTTGACAAACTTTAAATCTAATAGATTTGGTCCGCCATGTATTAGCACAAATATGACTATTTTTGATTAAGAGATATATATATATACATATGTCCATGTTTGTTTTAAATACTTGAAACTTAAAGTAAAGTTCCAATTCCAAGTAGAAATACACACTAAAGCTCATGCAAGCCAGAAGTATGAGCGTCACACTGTCTGATATTTTAAAATGTCCTGATCCAGAGCTCAGCAAACCCCAAAGAAACTTTAAACCACAAATAATTAACTATTAGCACATTTACAAACAATTTCTTTTTATGTAGACAGAAAAAAATGCAGTTTAAGGAAATACATTTTTATGTCGCAATTTGGCAAAATCCTGTGGAAAATCCAATAAAAATTGAACTGTAAAAAGAGATGATTAAAAGACAATGTCATTAAACATGTGTAACATAATGCATTGCCTGTGTTTCACATATATTTTTGTGTAAAGCAAATATTTATATGTGTTTCTATAGTTGTGTTTCCATCACACATAAGCACAAAACTGTATTAAAATTCTAGAAATATCGAAAAAACACAATTTGGCTATGACAACCATTTCCATCAAATCATAATTATGCAAATAAACACAAACTGACTCACTCAAAAAGTTGTTCAAAAACATGACGACTGATGAGACCAATACTTTGATTTACAGCGGATACATTCTAATTTCTGCCACGACACTAGCGCTCATCATCATCTATCAAAGGAGACATCTGCTTCTTCTTCAGGCCGTGGAGCGGCGAGCTCCTTACACGTGGGAGCGTCTACGGATGAAGCCATTTTGGGAATTCCTGGTTGGTAATTTTACAGAGGAGCTGAGGATCCAACTATCCTGCAAGACACACATAACTTTTGATGAGCGGTGTGATGGAGTGGGACCTCTGGTGGCGCCCGCTGTGCAGCGCCCAAAGCGGCCAGTTCCTACCAAGAAGCGCATCGCCATCTGCTTGTTGGTCACGTGACTCATTTCATTTGAAAAATGTGCGATTACTTTCATTTTCAATAAATGAAATTTTTTCTCTCGAAATTGTTGTGTTTCCTTTTGCGAATTTATGATCGCAAATCTAATTTACGCAATTCAGTCAATGGAAAAACAGCTTCTGATGTGTTTATGAAAATTGAAAAGAGAAAATTAAATAAAGTTGTAAACATTATGTATGTTCAAAGTACTCTAATCTATATTCAAAAAACACATTTTCTTACTATTAAAGAAATAAGAAGTGTTTTATAATCTTTGTAATTATGGAAAAAAGGTAAAAATAATATAAAAAATGGGTTTAAATTTCCTGTAATTTTCCTTTTGATGGTTGTTTTAGATCATTTTTCTACATGCATGTAAATGGGTGTTGGTGCATTAAGTGTTTGTGGGGTTTATGGGGGTTTTGTGCTGCAGATAATGTGTGGTTTGTGAAGCATGATTTTTATTTTCTTCTCTCAAAAACTAAAAAGGATACCAAAACAATGTAAAGCAGAATATTTTAGACAATCTTCATAGGCTTTCTATTAATTTGTATAAAACTTTTGGCAGAGTTTTCTTTGTTTTGTTTCTACTTTTTAATTCTTTTATGTAGGGTATGATTTACTAAAAGGTCTCACAGGAAACCTATTTGTTGCCAAATGAAACTTTTCTTCTTTTTAGCCTATCAGTGTGCGGATGTTTTCCAAGAGATGTGCAAAAGCGCTTGCTTGTTTGTGCGCGTGCAGTTTTCTGTGTCCCCATACAAACACCCAGGTGGTATATGTGTCTTCATGTGTGCCGTGACAGCTTGCCAGCCTGGTTTTGGCAGGCGAGAGATAGTGCTTCCTTCAGCTCTCCTGATAATCAAAGAGTAAACATGCTGAGGCAAAAGTGGGTTACCTGGATGTCAAACTGACACAAAGTCTTCTATTTCTAATGAACCACTTCTCTAGAAGATTTGTACCATTATGGTTTTGATGAAAAGGAGGAAACAGAGTTTCTTTCCCACAAACCATGTATGGTATTCGCCTTTTTCATTTATACTCAAAGTAATCAATCACTGGAGAAGGCTTTTCCTAGCATAGATGCACTAAAAACTTATGGTGAACTCCAGAGTTCAAAGATTATATTATATTTAGCTCTATTTGATTTTTCACCACATTTACTGTAACACAAAAAAAAAATCATATTTGTTTAGTAAAATATTCAAATTTGAAAGTTTTCCCCCCCAAAATGAACCCAGACTTTTAGCGACACACATCAAAAACCACCTCTGCATAAAGAATAGATAGAAAATTAACCTAACAAAATGGGTATTTATACTTTGATGCATATCAGATATATATATATATATATATATATATATATATATATATATATATATATATATATATATATATATATATATATGATATTTGCAGTAAATGATTGGAAAAAAAAAAGTTTTCTATTGACATTTGCCCCTCTGGTTGTTTGAAGAGTTTTGCAGAAATTGCAACGAGCTAATCTAATGAAACGCAGAGGAAAAAGCAGTAAAACATTAAATCAAGGTACTACTCTGGACCATTACCTGCAAAATTGGAACATGAGGCATTAACCTTGGAGAAGGACTTGCTCTTTGATAGAAGGTGCAGTTATGCGTGTCGTTTAAGTGTTTCTTTAATATGTTGCAATCTCAAATATCTTTGTCTGAGAAGGGGACGTTGGTGAAACATGAAGGACAAGACTGAATCCTGAAATTAAAAGTGTGAATACTTGCAGCATCTGAAAATAACATCTGGTTGCAAATAGAATCTCCTGTAATACGTGTCTTTGAGTGATTAAAGTGTAAAAAAAGAATTGTAACTGTTCCTGCTGGAAAACCCTTTACTGTTTTGAACTACTGTCCTTTATTTGACATAAGGCTTTGGCATTAAAAAACCTTTATCAGTAAACACTTTTATTACTATAATTCTTACCAAAATTAGATAGTAAACATTAAAATGAATAAAATCTGACAATGTTAGATGGCAATGGTGTTCTCTTGTGGACAGACTCTTCAAGTTAAAATTCGGAAGATGTTGAGATTTAATGCCTTACAAATATGTATAAATCTCATAGAACTGAAATTGTGTGTAATAAATGTAACAATTTTTTTTAATCTGGTTCAGTTTCTAAAAAGTCTTAAGTTGTTTTTATTATCCCTGTAGAAATTATAAGGCTTCACTTTTGCCTGACAGGACAATAGAGTTAGGTCAGTCTTTTTGTTTTGTAAATCAGAAAGCAGAAGAACTTTGTCAAGGTTGGGTGACTTAAAAAATGGAATGGAGACAAAACTGAAAATATTACACTTAGACAATGTAAAATGTGTGACGCCAAGACGGCTGGAACTTAAGAGGAGTGCAGGTGTGTCTTGAGACTTGTGTGGCCACCTTGACAATGTACATCATAGAAATGGAACATACCATTGTCGGACGTGAGGTAAGTGCACCATAAAGTATTCGTAAGTCGCTTGCCCTCATCAGGTGATGTCGTCATACGCTGCTCTTAGGCCTCATTCTACTTGTTAATGTAGTGGGAGTACTTGCCCCTTACTTACCCCATGCAAATGTGTGCGGGTGATACGTAAGGATGTCCACACAAACAATAGTCCGATTGTCTAATTTCCTCATTTCTAAAAGTCAAGCTGCAGTTACGGAATGCTAACTCATCACTTGAACAGCACTAATGGCTCCTTGCACAGTCTGCAGGATTTGGAGGGTCGGGAAAAAAAGAAAAATCCGTACGGCATGCCTGTGTCTCACCTACTTCACCCTTACTTACCCCTACATGTTGTTTCAGTGTTCACAATGAACTGTCAGAGGCTGCATGCTTGTAGAAATTTTTTTTCACTGAGCAGCCTTGGTTTTCCTGTGCACTTGTAACTAAGAACTTCATGCAGTTTGTTGTAGCGCAGGGCTGCTCATTCCTGGTCCTCGGGATCTACCACTCTGACTGTTTTCCAGATCTCCAAGCTCAATCAGATGTAATCAGATGTCTCCACATTCTGATTGAAGGAACACACCTGGTCCAGGCAATCAGCAGCAAGGAATTCGGTGGATGCTGGGAAACAGGCAGGGTGGTAGATCTCGAGGACCAGGAACGAGCAGACCTGTTGTAGCGGGTCTATTGTTTGGGAAGTGTCTGAAAAATTACACTATCGGTTGTTTACATCTTAGTCATCTTATTTATCATCATATTTGCAGCTTTGTTAGACTTTTTTTTTTTTTTACTTTTTTCATTACTTTTTTTTGTCTGTTGGAATTCATACTGTGATAAATCACAGCTGGGTTCACTTACGTGTAAGTCAAAACCCTTGTTTTCAATTGTCTTTGTTGGTTCATCCCAGAGTTCATTTAAGTCAACCACATGGCATACAGCATGTAATAGACTTATATTGATTGGACCAAACAGCCCAGTTTAAAATTCAGAGATGAAAAACTGCTATAAAGTCACAGATTCTGATCACCAAAATGAAACTGTAAGCAAATAACATAAATCATATTTTTGGAAAAACATTAGCTTCTTTGGCCAACAAAAGACTTTTAAAATGAAATCCTTCTTACCTGTCCTTCCAGAGTGCATCATTTTAATTAACTACAAGTGTACTGTATTGTCTGAGAAGCCGATTTAAATATTTTCCATAATTTGTTTTCTATCAAATGTCCAATCATGTCACTCTAGAGTAATGACTCAAAGAGATATAGAGCGCCTTTATTAACAAGTTGTATTCAGCTGCGTTATTGCGTTATCAGTGTACACTGCGCTTTTCTCGGGTGTCGTTACAAATCCGAGCCTCTGTTGACTGACGGTGATAGCAGACAAAAGGAGATAATTGCTTACTTACTCTTTCCAATATAACCTTTGATTCGTTTTGTCTTTGCTGACAGAGGAGAGACAGCAACCTAATTAAAGGTGTTGTGCGGTGCATACAATCTCGGCAGCAATCATACTGGCAAGCTGACAGCTCAGTCTAATATGACTGCACTTTGTAAGGAAGCTTTATAAATAAGTAAAAACCTCAGGAAAAAAAACATGCACTCACTCCCCCCCCCCGCCCGTCCGTCCGTCCGTCGCTCACCTTTGAGGCGAGCAGGAAAGTGCTGACGAATAATGCAAACGACCTAATGAACAGATTCCTGCTGTGTGGTCATATGCCAGAGAAAATGGAAAAAACTAACAAACTACAAGTTCTGTTGAAATGAAGCCAAGCTGCCATTTCACAAGATTTTGACTGAGTCAAAAAAAAAAAAAAAAACTTTAAAGACAACAAAAGGTAAGCGGAACATCATCTGTTTATCACTAATGTCTGAAGTTAATACACTAAAAAGCTTTAATCAGGGTAAATGCTTTAAAAAAACATCTCGACTTGGACATCTAAAGTAATAAACAACTAAAAAACCTCCGGTTTTAAACCCGCCTGTCAATTTGCCCCGAGGCCATTCAATAAAGAGCTTTCTGACATCACACTTCCAGATGAGAAAAGGATCTTCCAGCATTTCTACTTCATCTCAATCTTTATCCATTCACACCACTTATTATTAAAGTCATGCATGTCTTTTTTTTAATTCAAAAGGAAAACTTTTTGGTCACTTAGTTTACCAAACCTGCAGCGATAAAACTTCTAAAGTATTAAATGAAACAAAGTATTTCACATTTAGATCAGTCCGAAAATTATTATTATTATTATTTACCTTTGGTGAAGTAAACACACAGAGAAAATCAAATGGAAAAGCAACCCTCTGCTTTAGTTAGGTATAGAAATTGTGGTTATCCACTAAAATAAAACATGGAAATGGAGAACTAAGAAAGCCGGAGACCTTTTTGCCTCAGATAAGCTAAAACACAGAAACAATATGTTAAGTGAAGCTGGCCCCACGCAAATGTGTGGAACAAGTGTTTGCATCCTGTCTTAACATCTAAGCTAGCACCAGCTACTATAAAAAAACACAATATCCAAACCAACCCATGTGGGTTTGGATCACAACTACGCACATCCTCAATCAAGCAGTCCCTTAAATGGAACCAGCCTGAAAGTAAAGGAGGTCAAAAATCTTCAAAAGTTCATCATACAATCCACAAAAATTCTGGATCTAATGAGATACAATGAAACTGACCAATAAGAGTCAAAGCTGTTTCTAAAGCTTTTGGGCTCCAGCCATTTCCCAGAAGCAAAACCAGCAGTGAAAGCAAGCCCGGACTGTCCATAAGAATCCAAGAGGTCACCACAGGCTAAGACAGAACCATCCTTGAAGACGTCATCTGTTTCTGTTAAAGTCAGAGCTCAGGAGTCCAAACATGGCGTTTTTCAGAGTTCCAGACAAAACCTCGGCTGTATATACTGACAGTTCCTCCCTAAATGCCCCGTCAGCTGATAAAGTAGTACATTACCTACTGTTTTTCAAAAACTTTTGTCTTTATGACCTAATTTTAATTCATGTTAGCTCTTTAACTTCTTTCTAATTTCATGTTCACACATCATTTGATAAGGTTCAGTCATTAAAGCTGCTTTAGAAAGCGGTTCGGGACAAATTACAGACATAAATCAAAGAAACAGGGATGTTCAGCGAAGTGCTCCCATTCAGCATTTTCATGCTGAGGACAGCTGACATGAACTCTTGATTTCTGGAAATGTAAAACAGCAACCGTGCTCTCTGATGACTGGGCTATCGCTGCTCATGCTTGAACATTTAGAAGATTTAATGTCTTCATTAAAGGACTGCAGGGAGTACTCCCAAAGACAAGTTGGAATGATGCCGCTCGGCTGCAGAACACGATCTGTGGGAATCTGGGTTTTAAGCTAAAATTAAGTCCCGGTAATGTTTTAGCTACAAACAGCTAGAATTTTGAGCAACAGGGGGAAATTGTGGCTTTGCTCTTTGGGATTTTTGTTTTCTTTGTAGATATAGACAAAAAGGTCACTGCAACCTCAAATACTCCAAGTTTCCTAACCAAAAGAATCATTTCCATCAGGGGTGTCCAACCTTTCTGAATAGTAGTGCTGGATTTAGTCTGATGAAAATGTTCGTGAGCCAAAATTTCATGCCCGGCATTTTGAAATATTATCATTCAACACCAACATTAACTTCCCTTTATTGTTATTAAATAGTGACCTTACTTTATTTCTTTAAAAATGACCTTTTGATCTATTTTCAAAGCGTTACCAGTGGTCCTTTTCTTATAATTATGCAGTTTTTAGCCAAAAATCAAAAAGGTTGTGTTTTTTTAAGACATATATTCTGCAGAGCGGCAGGAGTTCATCAGAAGTGTTGTGGGCAGGACTGTAACCCTACAATGTCATCCCATCAGTCGTACAGATTTAAGCCAAACGGTAGCTCAGATGAGGAAAATGAAGTTAATACGATACAATACAATACGATATTACTTTATTAATCACGAGGGAAATTAATTAACTTAATCCATTTGTCTTTGAGCATTTCAGCCCGTCCATCCCAGTTGTTACATCACAAACTTGAGCTTACTCACAAATCCAGTTTTATTCTTACATATTTTCTTATATTCGTCTCCCATCTTAAGAAAAGTGCTACAAGAACATGTTAAAAAGCACAAAAGGCCAATTTTTATTGAAGTGGGGCAGTACAAAATATAAACCATTACCATAGAAGAAAAGTAACAAAAAAGAAGTTTAAACAAAGTTTAAACTGTTTTAAAACAAAGACATAGCAAGTACTAGATTTAGTTTTAAATAGATAAGAAATGACAGTTGATTAATACAGAAGTAAGACATCTGAATGATTAGAATTTACAGTATTTCTAACCCTCAAAGTGCAGAAGATGTGGGATTTTTGAGATTTTTTATTTTCATTTTTGGAAAATAACTGATTATTTCCAACATCTGCGTCAATCCAAAGGTCTTAAAAGTAGCCAACAAGCACTAAAATATGGAGCAAATTTGGTGAAATAAAAAAGAAATTCAAATTTTAAATAATTTCTAAACGTCATGTGAAAACATCAAAGTTTAGCTTACAACAATCCCTAATTAGTTCTTACAATGGCTGCTCCATATGAGAGCTGCTGTGCTAGCGATGTTTAACGCATTGCTACCACAGAGCTGCTGCCCCCTACTGGTGAAATATAAAATAGTTTATGTATTCTCTCCTGCCGACAGCGCTGGGGGGCATGTCTTATACATGTTTTTAAAATTGATCACATTTTAGACCCATGGTCCACACTTTGGACATGCCTGATCTCCAAGAACTGCCAGAGTAAATATTTTCTTTTTTGATGTTGCTCCATAACCCCAGAACTCATTTAATCCACAACCGGTACTATTAATCTGCAGGTTTATACAGTTTTTATCAAATAAATCAAATCTTCCAATCTAAAGGAGGTTGGAACATTAAATTGCTAGATATTAAAGGATTCTATCAATGTCAAATTGACGATAACATCGGAATCGGGAGACAGCTGCACAGAATATAATTACCTGACCTGACATATTGGAAAATTTTAAATCAATAAATCTCACAGAAAAAGCCGCGGGCATCACTGCCAAAACAATACATCATTTATATTCAACCCCATATGATTACATATTAATTCATCTGTCAAATTTAGGTTATGAATGACTTTTTTTTAATCATGAATAATTTAAATGTTTAATAACTGTGTTTTTAATTATAAGGGGAAACTTTTATTGATAAAATAAGGAATTCTTTTCAAAAGATAAACAATCAATTTATAGACGGAATAAAAAAAAAAGGGAATTGCTTTTAAAAATAAATGTAAGTTTTATTTTGGCAAAGATGCATTTTTCAGACCAAGTCAGCCCTGCTTATCATAAAGGGGAGCTGCCTTGTTTTTAATGAATAAATGAAATTATAATATAACACAACTTTTTTTTTTATATAATTCAGAGTTTTTGATAGTTTTATCACTTTAGTAAAATAAAATAAAGGCTTTATTGGAAATAGTTAATCCGAGACGTGTTTGAAAATATCAGAATTTTGGGTGGAATTCCACATTTGTCCATCCCTTCAAAATCTGAATTTCTCCTTCTATTTTTGCCTTGTATCATAAAATGAAACCTGGTTTTTGGTTGGTAATGTTAGGGAACTGCTGAGTCATAGCTGGGGTGTCAGTGTCAGACTTGTTCAAATACTTTTCCATCGTTCAGCTCCTGACCCGCGGCACCATATAGACTTTTGGGCTCGCAGTAACGATTAAGAGCAATATGAATTTTAAAGTTCAGCTTTAAGGATTCATGAGAACCTTGAACAGTTTAAAGGCTTATCTATCATTTCAAAGGCGTTTATGTCTGCCGCCATCGCTCCGACTCATTCAGCTCCATCAGCCCAACGTTCACTTTCCCCCTGGAGAATTATGGAGACGAAGCAGAGAAGATGACCCCCGTAATTCTCCTTTTTTCTGAAACATCGTTGCTGTTATACCCTCCATGTGGCCAACACACCTATTGGCTTAGATTAGAAGACATTGAAGCAAAAACATATATGTCTTTTTACATTTATAGAAATCCAATGGTTGGCCTGTGCTTTTCCATGTCCTCCAGCACTGGAGCACGGATGGAGATAAAAAAAAAATCTCTAATGGCCTTTGAAAAATGCAAGGAAGTAGTAACCTTTCTTCCACACCTCTGCTTTCACCGAAGCGCCATCCTCTGATTCGTCTGTGATTTGCCTTGGCGAACAGAGGACAGCGGTTCAAAGCAGCACATCACAGCTCAGTCTGCCCTGCATTTCACGTCCCAGCGGACGCCTTCAAACGTTACTTTTAACTGCCCCAGTAATGCAGTCTGAGTGGATGGAGAATATGTGATCCGGCCCCGAAAGCTCTGCAGCAAATGGCATCAAGTGCGATCAAGACATCAATAATAAACAAGGAACAACGTCGAAGTAAAGGTTGTATTCAAATGAGATGGTTTACTGACTGCTGCTGGGCATGTCATCCACTGATTTTTTAATAAGATGGGGCACGCTCGGCTGTAAAAATATATAACTCATCCAGTGGCAGGAGAATATATCTGATTTCTGCCAAGCCAAGCGGATAAAAGTCCCTGCTCCACTGTGCAATACATTACTAATGAACAATTTCCCATTTTTCTCCTTAATAACTTAAAAGTCCCAGTGAACTGTGCAAAAGATTCCCTATGAATTTTTTTAAAATAATGTGGGGGGGTGGGGGGGGGCAGAAAAACAACAAGAAGGTGGATCTTTAAAGAAACACCTTTGTTTATTAGGTCGGCGATGTCAAACTAATCTGGCCTTTTCCACGCGTCACTTCAAATAACCATACAAAGGGTAGACACTCAGCGCCACACTGTCCCAGATTCCACCTTATGCAACCCCATTAACTCTGCACGGCATACATACAAACGATCAGGACAAACCAGAGGAAGCAGGCGGCTGCACTGCACACCGTCTCAAGTACTGGACTTCACAGAAGCTGGATGCAGCTTCAGCGTATTTATGTATGAAATTCAAGAAGGAAAGTGCTGAGCAAATACGGCTGAAAACTCCATACGGAGGGGGCCGTGCCGTGGACATCCATCCATATGGATACTATGCAAAATAAGTTCCACCAAACCTCCTCAGACAGAAGGCCTTATTCACACTCATTAGGAACCTTTCTGGATTTAATTAACAGGTTAAGACATCTATAAATTCACAGCTACAACCAGCCATTACAAAATGCCCACAACCTGCAGCCCAAGCCCTTTAGTAAAACCCACCATCCCTCGGTCTGTTTATCACACATGCATGCGCAGCGCCTCATTCATGAGTCTGCTGCTTCGCCTGTGGGCAAAACAACAAACACAAATCTTCCATTTGCACTTATTTTCTGCAGGAGGAGGCGACCGGGGAAGAACCGCACAACAAAACGGCCTCATATCACTTACTGCAGTGAGTGCCCCACATGTTAACATGAAGCTAACTGTCCTAAAAATCATGACGGCGGGGAAAAAAAAAATCCAGATCCTTGCGACACTGGCCACAGAGAAAGATCTGACAGGTAAACACGGAAAGGACAAAGAAAAAAGGCTTTGTTTCGGCGATCTATGGTGCAAAGGTCATCGCAACTTGAGCTTCTTTTGTGCACAATAGGACCTGACAATCAATCAGTCAGACCTTCACGGTACGGTCGCTGACAGAAGCCATTCCTCTAAGAAAGCGGAATGATAGTCCGGCTGGAAATATGTCAAACGGATGCGATAGGGAAAAATCCCCGCATCTCTGATGAAACAAAAACCCGGCTCCCGGGAATAGAAAGTCGCACTTTGTTAACAAGTGCTATTGGCAGTAAAAAAATTCAGATTTATGCTTTGCTTTGCATAAAAAAAAGAAAAAAAAGAGTGAGTCTATGTTCACAATGTCAAACATTGGACAAACCATGAATCCTTGCAAGGTGGAGCTGATTCAAACCCCCTTTGAAGAATGATGAAACAAAAGCTACTGGGTGAAGTTATCCAGGGGCAGACAGCGGGTCAGTACTCACTGAAAGAAAGAGAGCGTTTACTAAAAGCTAAGGAAAAGTGAGATAACATCGATAGATAGCCGCGGGCTACAGCTGACCTGAAGCCCCTGGCATCTATGAACGCTTTTTCAATTCAAGGAAAAGTTAGAAACATAAATTAGTCAACAAACTTTGTTGTTTAGTGTTTTTTTTTCTTCTTCTCATGACCCATCAACCTCATCTGAACGGGATACTTTTCATGTGAGAGATGGGAAATATGTCAAAAGTTCCTTCTGGACGCTTGTAAAACAATGCTTTGGTCCTCCTTCAATAAATCCATGCCTAAGCAAGGCCTGGATAATGCCACATAAGCCTGCACATCCCAGCTAATCAGGGATGAGGGTGATTAGGAATTGTGCAACGATTCATTTGTAATCGAGGATGCTTTGATGCTGATAAGTAAGTGTTGCTGTTGGCTATGCTCGCCATGCTTCAGTTAAACAGTTTTGCTCTGTTTAACGATTGAGGAGCTGCTTTGTTAGCAGATTGATTGGACGATGGATCCGGACGGAGCAGGACTGTAAGTGGTTAAAAATCTGACGGCGGGTTATCTCCCCTACAGCAAATGCGGTTCTGGTTGTTCCCCGAGAAGTGGAGGCGGTGCACGGAAAAAGTCACAGCAGGTGAAGGTGAAGCCGCCACCCTATTTGAAAAACATGAGAACGAGGTCCGTGGAGCGCCGACCTGTGGGGTCCTGCTTATGCAGCTCGTCAAGATCTGGCGCCTATGCCTGTTTGCATGCGAGCCGATGCTTAATACATGAAGGAGGGGAAGATGAATTACTGCGTTGTGGGGTTTTGAGCACAGCATAATGGAAGCATGTGCCCGTGTATTCCTGAGTCCATCAAAAGTGTGCAAGTCAGCAGAAGCGGCCTGAAGCGCCTCGCCTTTAATGAATGTATTCAGCAAACACCCGGGATTATGACTAATCCTGAGCATCGACTGGTGCTGGGATGCTACACGAGCAGGCTAAATGTCAAAATGTGGTAATTTAAACTTAATGTGATTCATGGACAAACTCTTTTTTTTAATTAAAGATTATTTGTGACATTTGTTATCCTGCGCCGGGGTCCTCCCAGGGTCAAAGCGAGCGTGAAATCAGAAAAACTGAGTCCGCCGCGGGATCGATGTTCATTTTTACATTCTGAGGCTTTATCTTAATCTTTATTATTGGCTATCAAGCTCTTTAAACACACATTCCACGCATAATTTGTCACCCCAGATTCATATGATCGCAATCAGAATATTCATTAGATAGAAATCTCTTCAGACCTGATCAATAGTCTTTCCGCCAAAGGGATGATATCTGAGTCGAAATCTATTGGACATAAAGGATCCAATAGCACAAGCTGTGTGACTTCTCCAACCCCGCTTTCAATCGATGCGCCAGTCCCTCTTGTGGAGTTAGCTGCTTGTTAGTAGGCCTCAAACAGCTGTCTCTTGGTGGTATATGGTGATGTTCCACCCCTTCCCCGTTTCTGTTTTGTGCACTGTTTCGCCCCACTTTTAAGTTCATTGTTGGCTTATCAGTGCGGCGAGCTCAGGTGAGTGAAAACAGCTCCACATCCACTTAGACTTTTCAATCTCATCGGTGCCACGGTCAAATCAGGGGAGTGCACAAGATTAAATCGATGCCTTGACTGCTTGACGCAGCATTCTCTTCCACACCATTTCCTTGGCCGTGCCATCTATCACTCACAAACCCAAACGGGGGCCCTTTTTCCTTTGTCTCGGCGCTCTTGACATGATCGCCTCATCCACAACTAGACTCGGTCCCCAGAGACGTGGCCCGCTCACCGTTACGCAGTTCATAATATCTATATACCAACTTGATGGTGGTGAAGGTATGACAGAGGTGACACAGCAACACAGCCTGTGCTGGGAAAGGAAAAAAAAAAAAAATCTAATTTACAGTTTGCCCCCGAGGTCAGCCCAGGAGGCCAGGTCCAAGCATCTATCAGACAAATTGGCTTTGGGGCACCGGCATCCCACTTACCAACCCATCCTTGTGCTCTGCCAGTTAAGCAACTAAAGTGCTCTGCAGACAAACTTGACAGGAGACACGGCAAACTTGTACGGGTCCAGAAAGGCAGCAGCGATGATCATTAAAATAAATCTCGAGGGCTGCGAGGTGATTAAAACGAGCCGTGGCAAACGGATCAGGTGGAACTTTGTTCTCGCCTTTCTGTTCCAGCATGCATGTTTTATACAGCATTTAAATGACCTGATACGATGGGAAATGTGTCTTTGGTGAAGCTGCTTAAACTTCAGAAAGGGAGATGGTTGCTATTCTTGCTGACAGCTGGTTGAAGTCAGGATGCACATGAGACGAGCGCATCAAAGGACTAAGCAAAAATGACAAGACGAGCCCCTTCGTTTTCCCTTTGTTTCCTTTCCTCCTTCCTTAAATCCGCGTCTTCTCTTCTGGGAAATAAGAGGCAACAAAAACCAATCGCGACTGTTTTCATTTCCCGCACAAGATTTTAGTTGACGGAAACAGCGTTCGGGTTTCCAAAAGCTGTCGGAGTAATGAGTCAACATGATGCTCCATCTGTACGTGCGCGCCTCCCTCCTGATCGCCTGCAAAATGGCATCTGCAGGATCCAACGTCGGCGGATGAGGCAGCAGATGCGGCTGCTGTCCCTTCTGTTGGCCCGACGCTTTCTTTGTTTGATGTGGTTCACATTTACAAGCCACCATGTTTGTGCTGCAACATCTGCACAGACATCTCTGTTGGAGATCTTTTGCTGAATGCAGATTTGACTGATTCTGTGCCTTTGTAGTGGTTTATTAGGATTTAGGGAAAACAAAAAGACACGACACGCGTCTAATAGAAGCTTAGATCGGTTTATTTTGCCTCACTTGCGTAAAATGTAGTTTTTTTTTTCCCATCTGAGTGCGAACAAGCAGAAATGCCAAAGCATACATTTTTAAATGATGCATTTTCTTTTTCTTATTCTTACTTCTGCTGCATTTGAATATTAAGAAATAATATTTAACGACATAATAATAATATCATATTACAGTATTGGATTAAAGTGTGCGTTTTTACCAGTTTCTGTGGAAATTAGACTCTACTTTGCAAAAGCAATGACCCCAAAATATTAAAAGAAAAAAAAAAAACAGACCTTGTTCAGTTTGAAAATAAGGTATTTTTGTTAAAGAAAGACTGAAAGATGTACAATATGAGGAAATCCTTTCACACATTCAACATGATTGTTTTTCTTATTAGTTTGAATTATTAGAGACTTAAAAACATAATCAGACTTTTTTTGATGTCTTTAGATAAAGAAAAATGAAAAAAGTTGATTAAAAAATAAGTACAGTAGAAAACATTCATTAAATAAATAAAAAAAATGAAATAAAGGTTAAAAGTTGAAATTTCAAGACATAACATAGGTTTCTTATTTAACATTTGGATCATCCCAGAGAGTATGATTGATTTAAGTTATGCTAAATCAATTATGTTGCTCATTTTTAGGATTTCATATTATTTGCGCTTGCAGCGTAAAATACACCTAATTGCTTATTTGCTATAAAAAGCTTCTGCATTCTGCTGGAATGCAGAAATGTTGGTTGAAACTGCAGCAGTTGCTGAAACGAGGAACATCAGTAAACACTTCCACACAGATAAGGTGATCTCATAATGCTAAATATTAAAATAGTGGTAAAACCATGCAGGACAATTCATGGGGAGAATTTTGGGGAGAAGGATAAAATAAATGGTCTGGAAGGTGAAATAAAAGGTAATGCTGAACTTCTCATTTAAAGCCTAACTGATACATTTACTTGATTAGCTGTTAGAAAGCTGACACCTTCATAAAGGCTCAACCTTTTGCTGGCAAATGCTGCAAATCTGCAACACATATTTTGAAATAACACTGTTTCTTTACTGCATCCCTAAAAGCCTATTTTCATTTAATATTAGATTTTTCCAGCCAAAAAAAAAATAATTAGGCCCTGAGAGGGTTATGGATAAAATCACTGTCATACTAAAGATCCATTAAGAAAAAAAAATCCATTACATTTTACATTTTTCACAGCAGAGACAGAGAGAGAGAGAGAAAAACAAAGCAGAAAAATAGGTGTTTTTGAGTAACTAATGTGCTAATGTGTAACTAATGTCATGTACGGGGGGTAGGAAAAAGATCAAATCTGTCAAAGATTGTGATATTTTATTAGGCAATGGGGGTGTTGATTTCAAATGCTGCCAAAACAATTTTATTTAATAATTATTTCGAAGCAAAGGTTAAGTTCAGCATCTTAGCCCGGATTTACACTGGACTGTCCGGGGCGTGTCTACGTTGCGTGGAGCGGACTCCATTGCGTCTCCGGTCCTCCCCACCTTCCCCCCTATTGCTACCTTTTTTTTAAGATGTAATTGATGATTTTCACAATATTCTTTTTTTCTGTTGCACAAGCTATTCAAGTTTAATAAACTGTCCAATCACAGACCTCAATAAAAGTGGGTGGAGCCAACGTTCAAAACCTTTAATTGACAGATTTGGTGTTACTCATTTGCAAACGTGTTGACATCCAACATGTTCACTCCTGATTTGCTAACGTGTTTGCTATAGAAATGGTGACTCAAACCGCTTCCAATCGCCGCTTACTCACTGGCTCCAACATGGCGGCGTCCCTATCACGAAAAAAAGCTGACTTAATAATTTCATTCGGTTGGGGCCAGAAGTGAACCGTTTACTATGGGTGACATCACACTCACTCGCTCCAGGTATAGCCAAATAGCCTGACTTGACCATGATTTGAAGCCATCGACCTGCTGATCCAAGTCAGTTGGAGTACTACCACTCCAGCCAGTCATCTTTTGAACGCACAAACCTCTGTACAGCTCAAAGCTGCAGGAAAGACTCCCACAGAAAAGCAACCTTTGTACCCCGGCCCATTGTTCCTCCAGGAAGCCTCTCAGCTCACCTCTCCTCAAAATGCAATGCAAGACCCGAGACATCCTTCATGTCAGCAAGCTGGGACTGATTTCCAAGTCACAGTTAAGATGCAGAGGAGTGGGAGACCAGGAGGCATAAAACAGGAAAATGAAAAGAGCAGGCAGGCATTCATGCTCCCTCTCATGGTGCATGACTCAGGAAGGAGAAAGTCAGAACACCTGAAGAAAGGCCACAGAAACTCCAACCCTGTGTCTTTACACTCTGAACAGTGAACCACTGCTCCACCAACGGAATTTTAATTTAAAAATAGATGAACAGCCATCAAAATGGAAAAACATCTCCCTTTGAAACAAGCAGCACAAACTCCAGACGCCTCACCAGCTCATTATTGTTCGCAATTTAAGTTTTAGCAACACTCGAAAGATGCAGAAAAACATTTTTTTTAGAATGTAATTACCCATATCTCACAATTTACATCCGAAAAACACACATCTTGTAAAGTCAGAGGAAATCTGCTGCAGTGAAGCGTGCCCTTTGCTGACGGCAAATTAGACATCTGTTTAATGAGACGCCCTTGAAATCCTGATGTCGTCAAGTGGAAAATGCTGCTTTTAAGGACCGTATCATATCTTTTTCTTTGCTGTTTCAAAGGCGAAGTAAAGAGATCTTCAAAGAACAAATATCTGCTCCCTGAGCCGTAAACACATGCGCTTTTTTTATTGAAACTTTTATTACTGATCCAAAAGTTTTTAGTGACAGTAAAAAAATGAAGTCCTTTTTTCAAACATGATTTCTGACAAAACAACAAAACGAATCTAAAAAAAAATCCCTGATGATTTAAAACCGCACAAAAAGCTTTCATCGACTTAAAACTATGAGTTTTAGCTTTGTGAGGTCCTGTGTTCTCATAACAAGGCATTGAGAGCCCTCAACAACAAACAAACGCTACACACAATGTGATGGTCTTTTATTAAAGCAAGATATTCATGGTTTTGTCCAAAAGCTGCACAACGAGGGCCGTCGGACTGAGTGGCACTTGACCTTTGGTCACCATTTTGGTGTCCAGCTCATTCACCAGAACGCAGAGGCAGCAGATCAAAACACAAAATGTTGTTTGTGACAAAAGCCTTACAAGCCTAATATTTAAAAAAAACATGGAAAACCAACGTTTGGGCAGGACACATTTCTTCTTTATTAAATTAGATCAGCCTGACCACTTAGAGTCAATAACTGAGAGGAAGAAGTTGTAATAGAAAAAAAAAGACTAGGCATGTACAGACAGGCTGAAACAGCTGGGGGGAAGTGCCAGGTGTGATGAAGAAACAAGAATGATGGGAAAACTCTACAAAACAATGGTGAGAGAAGGTTTAGAAAAAGAAGGAGGCAGCGCTCAGAGTGTTTGTGATGATGGACAGCATCATGAACGAAAGCATCAAAGGGACCGGACTCGTGTTTGCTATTAAGAAGACAAAAGCTCAACCGAAGGAAGACCAAATATAAGATTTGGTTTGATAAATATAGGCCAAAGATATGGAAGCAGAATTTTGTCTGTAAAGGCCTATAAAGGAGAAGGAAGCATTAAAAGAAGGTAAAAAAATTAGTCAAAATTACGAGTTTGAGATAATTTTGTATCTCTTAACTCCACATCCTAGTTAGGGCTCTATAAGGCTTAAGCTACATTCACACTGGGCATTTGACGCACATTCAAGCTCAATGTGTTCACTGTCGCCATGGGAACTAGCACATGTCTGCCACCTACAGTTAGAAGAGGCTATGTGCGAAATGTCAAAGTGGTGCAAATCTTGCAAATCCAGGCTTTTTCTTTCACAGCTTGATTCTGATACATGTCGTATAATTCCGCCCGGGTACAAAGTGCAGTTTTAATTCCTCCTTCATGATCAATTTTCAATTGCTTGGCACTTCCTTGAATTAGAAAGAATGCCATCCTTACATCACTTATTAATTAATTATTACTTAATCCGAGTTCCTGATTGGTCAAAGTTCAATTGCAACGCATGTTCAACGACTGCAGATTTTTGTACATAGTGCCTAAAAGTTTTCATATAAAACTTGTGTAGCAACGCAGGAATGTAAGAGTTTTGAACATGGAAGCCAAAATGGGCGTTTATGTAGACTTTTTACTGAAAGTCGTTGCGAGTTGCCAAGGGCGAAGTCCCACATTTTAGTCACATGCACCCATACAGGGTTTGACTCGTACAGGGTTTTTGGGTCGTCCGGGCCCGTGGGGGGGTCATATAGAGGATCACTCCCATATCAAAGCAAGCACAGGTGTGTCTTGCAGTTCCTTTGAGGATCATACAGATACTTTAAGGGACATCATAAAAATGTGGTATAGCGTGTGATAAGTGTTCCATGAAGTACTAAGGATGTACAAGTGATGTTGTCATGCCCTAATGCCACACTCTCGTCATTAGTAATGTGTGAGTGCTGGCTCCATACATGCACAAATGCTGCATGCAAGGGCTGAACACGCGATATTTGCCCATACAGGATGCCGATACAAACTGTCTAATTTCGTCATTTTTTACAGTCAGGTTGCACACAAGAAGCGCACACTCATCACTTGAATAGCACTACTAGGCTACTTGCTAAGTACCCAGGATTTGGGGGGCTTGAAAAGATTTAAAAAAAAACAGTACAACACATCTGCGTCTCACCTATCTCACAATTACTTATCCTTGTAGTTTAAGTGTTCACTGCGGCTGCAGCATGCCTGTAGAAAAAATGTGCCTGAACATTTTCACTCTATGGATTCACAGAGCAGTCTATGACCTTGATATTTTGTCTGGCAGCCTGTATCCACCGAAAAGGGCAGTTGTAACTAAGGCTATAGGAAAGGCTTAAAAAACAACAATTTTTTCTTTACCTTTAGTTAATGAAGTTTGTAGATCCTATTCCTAAAAGTTAAAATATCTAAGCATTTGTTTCACACACAAGATGGACATCTACATGCAGCAACAATCAGTTTACTTTTTATCTTTTGGTAGTAAAGCATCATTTTATGTGATTGCCATTGAAACACTGTTTAAAAAAGTTATTTTATGGGTACATTTTTACTTTCATCAATGGGGCAAATAAATGGCATACTATCAACTTACAATTTGAGCAGTTTTGCCTCATCATCCTTTAATGCCACTGCAGAAGTTGGGATCATGTTTCATGCAGAAAATTAGCCGTTCTGATTGCCATGTCTGACCCTGGCAGACCCTCCGCTGTGATTCCGCATTTAAAAAGCACCAGGGTGCTCACTCAGACTCACAAAACCCTGCACGTCTGAATGAGTCTGAAGAATTAATCATCAGATTTTGCATAGTGCAGCACGCGCGACGCAAGATGTACACTCTTTAGACATTTATAGAGGAAATCCAGCTCTTGCTAGACGGCATTGTTCAGCTCCAGACAAAACAGACTCTTGATCACAGCAGATTCGTCTGGTTCTTTCCTACTTATGCAGAAGAAAGTCGGAAACTGACGATGTTTTAATCGCACACGTGGTTAATCGTGTTTGACAAAAGGCTCGTTAAGAATTTTACCTTTTCTGCAGCCATCATGACTCATCATGAAGGAGTCACAGCTGCATTTTGTTGAAGTTTTTTTACTACTTACACCATGGTAAAAAGACAAAAACAATTATTAGTGAACAATATAATCATGGGCCAAAAAACGAGCCTTTGGCTCATAATTCAACTACATAATGCGTCACAATGCAGACTTTATGTCAAGCCTAGGTAGTGTTACAACGTCCATATATATTTGTGTAGCTCAGGGCCCACACACACACACACACACACACTGCAAGTGGTTGCAGCGCGTGGCTTCAGTAGAGACTAGTGTTCCCTTCACAGAGTCACCCTGGACACTTTTCGAAAGTGTAGAGTGTCGGAAAACTGTTCAGTAGGCACAACTCCAGAGATCACATGCTAGCCCGGAGCTAATGGATATTAGTGCTTTGTGTTTTATTTTGAAAAGAGAAAAAAAAAATCCAGCAAATTCACTCTTCCATTCACTAGAATGAATCCTCCTCATGGCCTCTGACTGGCACTGCATTCACACTGAGCGTAGTTAGTCTACAAAGTATTACATTAATTATAGAATCAATGCTGCATCTTTTCCTGAGCATTCTCCAGATTTGCTGCAAAATAACCCAGAAACTGCCTTATTTGCTCCCTCTGTTTTACTATTTGACTCCATCAGATTAGCAAATTAGCAAAAGACTGGATAAGGACGATACTGCAAAGATTTGGGAACATATCCGAATTTGCTGCAACAGCCAGCTTTCTATTTGAAAGTGAAGTAAAACACCTGATTGTACTACAAGCGTCTAAAGACACACTTTGTTAGATTTTAGGTTTAACATTTACGGTGTACTTGACAAGATTCAAAACAAAAACAATCTAAAGACCCATTCTGATCATCTTTTGGGTTATTTTATGTTTGTTTTAGGCAAAATCCAAAAATCTCTTTCATAGTCTAGGACAGTGTTTTCCCACCAGTGTGCCGCGGCACACTGGTGGGAAATTTCCCTCATTAACTGATTTAAAAACATTTTCCATCTCCAGGATTTCAGCTCTTTGTTCATCCTTACAGGTCCTGATAAAACACTGAGTAGTTAGGAATATGAAAGATCGTAAAATACTTTTTTCTTTGTGTTTATTTGATTCTATTAAAGACATTTTGATAAGAATGACGGTACCGCGATTTAGCCGTAGCTTCAGCTGTTTTAGGAAAAGTTCCGCCCCTTTAACTGTCTCCACCAGTCATTCTTGAAGGCTTAATCACATGTCATCAGTCTGACCAATCAGAAGTGGCTAAAGTCTTCACTTCCTTTTTCTGAATTCTGCTGATAAAGTCGCTCAGTTTTAACAAAAATACCAGTTAAAGCTCGTCTTTAGCGGTGTAGCCTTCCACAGAATCTGGTATCAGACCGTGGAACAAGGGAACAAAACAATGAAGCTCAGAGACGCTAGTCTTTCCCATGATGCATTGGGTTAAAAATGGCAGCGTGAGCGTCTGGGCGCACGACGGGTCTCTCCTCTTAACGTCTTGAAACCACAACGAACACAAATCAAACAGTTTTTAAATCTTTTAACTTAACTTTGATTACATCTTTTAGAAAAAAACAGCTGCAGCTTGCAGCTTTTTCTGACACAATCATCACATAAATGCATGTGAGATCATGGAGGGACTGTAGATCAATACAGACAATGAGTACCTCGTTTTTTTTTATTTTTGAATGCTGGTGTAAAGTGTGCCGTGGCTCAAAAAAGGTTGAAAAACACTGGTCTAGGACATAGTTTCTGCTGGGTGGTAGGAGTTCAAATATCTACATACAATATATAACTTCCATCATCAAAAAATGAGCCAGATATCAAATGCTACATGTCAAAAAACAAACCTAATTGTTCTTTAAATAACATTTGATGTTGTTGGGACCTGGTTTTCAGTAATTCTGTTAAAATGTGCTGCCAAAAAGTGGCAGGAAATTACAAGTCAACATAAAAAGAGAACATTCAAATTGTCTCAAAGTGTTTTAACTTTATTTTTTCTCCCCTACAGACATTAAGCTCCCAAGCATTTTATTTTAAAAAATCTTTTCAAACATACGTTTTTTTCTTCTGAAACTCAAGCTGTTGCTGGAAAACTAAGGCAAGTTAGGTGTGTGTGTGCAATTATTTATAGTTTGTTTGTCGCTGAGAGCTCAGAGTATGGAGCTTGTACCTCACTCAGCGGATTTTCTACGTCACAAATAGGATCCTTTTAAAACTGCATTTTTTTATCTGTTCCTGATTCACAATGATTTGAATAATCTAAAATAAAAATAAACACTCAGAAATGCAAACTGAAGCTTAATTTTCTTCTATATGTCCTCTATCATTAGAAAACAATGCCTAAAATAACCAAATCCTTCATGTTTAATGAATCATATCTATGTGAAAAAACAGAATAGTGTACAAACTAACATACGTTCTGTTTTCCCCCCCCCCATTTTCTTTTACTTTTATGCAAATACAAAAAAAAAAGCGAAAATAGATAGTAATTGTTGGTATTTAAGTGTTCATTTACAATCAACATCAAATAAATCACAGTGCAGACTTCCACAGCGCTTCAACATACAGCTTTTGTGGGGTCTTTAAGGCTGGAGGCTTCCCCTGTAATAGCCTTCAGACGGTGTCACACTGCTGTCTCTAAAAAGGCAGAAAACTCTTCTGGACGAGGTTGTTTTCTGTGGTGATTCTGTTTCTACTCACTCCTGTTCCAACAAATAAAATGCAGGGAATGTAGTGTCACCTCAAACTGCTGCAAGCCCTAAGAAGAGATGTTGTCAAATAAACAAGTGAGCTGCTAATGCATCAGTGTGTCTTTAGTGTCTGTGTGCGCCTCCACTTGGAGGCTGCAGCCTCCGCGCTGTGACTGAAAGCAGAATAAGGGTGTTTTACAGCATCTTATTGAGACACCCTTGACGATGACGCCTCTTCAATACCATTCCTGTCTCCAGCTCTTTAGCTCCCCTCTATCCAGCCTTTTTTTCCTCCCTTTTTGGCCCCATTTCTTTCTTGCTCTCTCCTGCTAACTTTAAATCACCTCCCTTTTTTTTTCTGTCTCTGATTTTTTCCTATCCATCTTTCTCAATCATCTTCTTCCATATTGCTCTCTGTCCTCGCAAATCTTCCACTCTACGCGTCCAAGCACTTCCTCTCTCTTTGCTGCCTCCCTCACTTCATATCACTCTTCCTCTTTACCTCCTGCCAGTCCCCCCCCCCCCCCCCCAGTGAAGTGGTAAACTAATGGTGCTCTCTGGCACTATGCTCATTTCAGCATCATCCTCAGAGTGGTTCTGCTTACATCAGACATCCAGCACTGAAAAACTTTACAAAAACATGCAAGAATGAGACAAACTATCCAGTTATGGATTGTAAAGCTCAAAAGGAAAAAGTAGCACTAATCAAATCGAACGTTTAAAATCACAGTTTCAAGCCACCTTAAGAAAACTTACAGAACAAATGAAGTCGATTTTTTTCCCTATCTTTACTTTCCTCCAGACAGTTCTTTTCCTCCTGCTTGAGGTCATAGGCAGCAACAGCTTTGGAGCGTGCTCACTTATTGATCAGCGAGGCGACTGGAGGGGGAAGCTGGTATGGCTTGTCTGACTATGCTGTAATTAAAGCCGAGGCAGAGGATGTGTTGCGCCGGCTGCCTGGCTTGAAGAAAGTAATCCGATGAGGTGCTGAAGCTCAGCTTGTTCAAAGTGGAGCTTTGGGTGTACAGCAATAAATCTGTCCTCATGATTTCACGTTGAACTGCCACTTTTCATCACTGTCTCACAGCCGTTTATGAAACTGAAGTCAAACTTTCAGAATCTCTGTCCAGGAACACGAGATCCCTCTTTACTCAGATGAAAACTATGTTTTTTTTGGTGTTTCTAACATGTTCCTGTGACATTTTCTCTGATGATGGAGGACGTTTATAAAGAAACTTAAACTCAAAATTGCATTTGTGAGTATTTCTTTATTCAAATTGTTGTGTTCAGGAGCAGAAGTAAAAATGCCGTTGAAAAAAAAAAACATATTTATGACTTGCTCCAAGTTCTCATCAACGGTGAGGGAAAAGGGGGCGGGCTTGCTATACCAACGATCCCACCCATAACTCAAAGGTGAATCTTTAATGAACTCCTACCGTTCTGCAGAAACTATGTCCTAGAAATCGACACGTTTTAGTTTTTTAATTTAGGGTAAACCCGGCTGAATCATAATTAGGAGACCACTGGGAACGCTTTGAAAATGGATCAAAGGATGATGGGAGGAGTGGCTCCTTAAGGCTACAATTGACATTTTTTTTAGCTCCTGACAAATCCATCAATTTCTTTTCACAAGCTTGTGTTTCTGTATTACTCCAAGTTTATAGTTTCAATAATGCAGCAAAGATCATTTTCTGTTTTCATTTTAAGTTTTTAGATAAATCTTAGCAAATTATGTGCACCCAAAATGTCCTAATCTACAACTTTGTTTAGTCTAGGACTTAACAAATTAGAGTTTGTTTTATTTATGTTTTTCATATTTTTTAACAAAACCCATAAAAAAACATTTAGAAAATACTTTTATTTTAAAAGTACACCTGTAACAAATATGTTCATTTTGAGAAAAATAAAAGAAAGAATTATAATTATTTCTTTCTCTAACCTTTTTCCATTTAGATGTGTTTTTGGGTGATCTTAATGTTCCTGTTTATGTTTATATCTATGGATATCAATGCCTGTCGTGTATTGAAATTAGATAAAGTTTTGGGCTGCACTGCAAACTGGCAAATGCATATCCCTTAGTGATACAGATCTGGACTGATTTGTATGATAACATTTATAATTCAAAAAGGTCAAACTCCACATAATATTTTCAAAATCACTACAACACATGATGAATAAGAACGCCAAAAAAGTTGATTTGTTCTGTGCTCTTCTGCGGCTTTTTTACATGGCATGATTGAATTGTTGAAGAAGGAGATGTCTTGAGTGTTTGTAACGTTTTTGTGTGATTCAAACAAAAAAAAAATCTGGCAAACACACCATATAGTTCATTATGTTGTGTGTAGTGAATGACTTTGAAATTACCCCATGTGGCACTGAGGCAAACTCAGGGGTTTGCAACAGAAAAAGGGGTTTGGAGGAAAAAAAATGAAACTTTTGATTTTTTTCAGCATTCGTCTTTTTTTCCTCTCAGCTGCTTCTCCACACTTTAAAAAAAAAACAAAAAAAAACAAGTTGTTATGCAATTCCACAATAGACACTGTTTTTATGTGGATTTTTGAAACAGATGCTGAAAACAAGATGTCCAAAGACGTTAAGGTTTTTCTTCTCCTATTGGGAAAAGGAGAAGATTAGAAAGCAGAATTTGAGAGGGACAGTTCAAGGTGAAGACAGCAGCAGAGAGGCTAAACTGAGATGATTTGAACAGGTGCAAAGGAGGAGGAGAGGAAACATTTGACAGCAGGAGACTCGACAAGAAGCTAACAGGTAAAAGTAGTTAGAAAAGATCAAAGGGGGAGATTTATGGACATGGTAAAAAAAGAAAATGTGTGTAATAGTGGAAATGCAGAAAATAGTTTCCAGAAAACACTTTGATTTACTCCGGAAACCACTGAAAGGAGGACAAATACAGAAGAAATAAACATTTATTAGCATATTCACACATAATCACAACCCCTTGAACCAAATGAAAACATTAAAGATTTTCTATAGCTGAACATTTAAGGGGAAATAATACAAAATAAACATTGATATTAAACTGTAGTTCAACAGTATATGGAAAAAATATTTTTTCAAAATATGGAAACTTGAATGCAAGATGCTGCTTGGTTGGTTTTTAAAGGAACCAAGTCCTTCTTTATCCATTGGGATCTGCACATTAAAAAAAAAAAAAAAAAGTATTGTTCTCCTGAAGTCCTAACCAGCTGAAATATACCTTTCAACTGACCCACTCCAATCACCTTTTGAGATATTGTTAAAGTGTTATGATTACGCCAACATTTAAAAATTCTGTGTTGTTTCTGCGGAGCGGCACAAGTTCAGATCATGCCACTCTCTGAGTAGTGGGAGGGACCCTAGTTTAGACTTCTTCAAAATAAATAAATTCTCAGAAACACAATCTTAAGCTTGATTTACTTTATATGTTTCCCCCATGATAAAAAAAAGTGTTAAAAACACCAAAAAACACTTTTTATTGGAGTTGGTCTTTTCCAATATTTATATAAAAACATTTCTGTTGAGTTTTCTATTCATGAATGCACTTTTATTTTGACAATACGCAACTCTGAATGGACTTATTTTTATGCATCCTCCACAATCTGTAATGTTTACCAGAACTTTCAGCGGCTTTGCTGAATTATTTCCTTTAAATTTAATCAGCTACACTGAAGCCACTCTGGAGAGTGTTTGTGTGCACGATAACTAAGTTTAGCGTTGTAGCGTGTAGAGTAAATCTAAAGTGTGATTAAAGTGCATTCAGGGCTTTGAAAGCGAACGCAAGTTCTGGTAAATGTTTGGATTATTTGTTGATGGGGAAAAAAAACCATCAGATGAGGACAAGCGCCTCTCTGTTCCAGTACATTTCTCCTGATTGCATCTGAGGGTGATTCACTGGAAAAACGCGGAGGTACCGAAGGGGGCAGATGTCGCGCGCCATCAAAAGGAACAGCACGTGCACGACTGTCCACGAGCGCGCACGCACAGATGCACACTGGCATATGGGGGCCTTTTTTTTTTTTTTTCATGGGCCATTTCCTTCCACTTGATCTTGTGACACTAAGATGATCTCCATTCTGTCATTTTAAATTGTAATTGCCCTGAGTCGCCTGGAAGACTGTCAGGGAGGGAGGGGAAAAAAGGGGGAGGGCTGTCAGACCAGTGAGAAAAGAGGGAGTGATGAAAAAAAATCAAAGAGGCAGAGAAGAAAAGAAATGAGAAACAAATGAAGAGGAAAAGATAAAAGCTGCTGGCAGAGAAAAGGGCCATTTTCTTATTGTTTTTACTCATTTCCACTTAAGTAAGGCCCCAATAATGTCCCACTTTCCCCCCTCACCATGAGCTGGGTGATAGAATATCTGATTTTCATTTTCTCCACCTCTCCACCCTATATCATCCACTGATAGGCCCTCACATAATTGTTCCCTGGCTCTCTTGGCTGTAATTACAAGCTTCCAGGATAAAAACACTTCAAGTCCATCAGTTTCCCTTCATCACTGAACTCCTATGAGGCCACTGAATTGGCCTGACGCTCTCTTGTGGAAGAAAAGGTCATATCTGTAAGCGGCCTTGTCCAAAGATGGTGTCAAGGCTTTGTCCATTAAGAGCTTTTTAAGTAGACACATATTTATTACAGGAAGTGTGCTTCAGACGACTGCCCCCCTTTAATTGAGACTGAACTGCCATGAAAGCTGGCCTGTGGGCTTTAGTGAGCTGTTGCTCCCTTAAAGGCCATGGATGGTACTCTAATGACAGAACATTGTTTTCTTTTAAAGGTGACATGTTTGAAACTGGAAGGCGTTACAGCGTTTATTAACACTAAACTGAAATAAATGTCTAAGGGTAAACTATGTGTTTTCTATTTTATGACGTGAAAAAGCAGCAAAAACTCTTGTTTATAAGAATTATTTAATGTCAAATTGTTCTTTAATCATAGATTTGTCCAAAAAGGAAGCATGCAGTTAAAGATCCACTTCAAGGAAAATTCTGTTCTTGTTTTTGACATGTTCTTGTGGGATTTACTCTGATGATGGAGGACAAATATAGAGCAAATTAGGATTAAAATTGCATTATTGAGTATTTCTTTATTTAAATTTAAACTAACATTATTCAAATTTACTAACAAGTCTTCTACATGTTACACTACAACCAGAAGGCCATGACCTCCCTGCTCCACTACAGGCAAATACATCTAAGTATGCCTTTGTTTTCCTCATCTGAGCTGATATCTGGCTCAAACTGTACGGTTGGATGGCTCCAATTCTGCTTGCCATTTTTGTTGCACCGGTAATGTTAGGTTGTATAAGTAAGCTGGATGGAGAGAGTGTAAAGAAACGAAGGGTGGCTCACTCTGTGCCAAATGCCCCACTCACAACTCAGAGGTGAATTGCCCTGGAAGACAACAAGAAGTTTCAAATGTTGCCTAAAATAGCAAAATTATGATAAAAAAGATGACTGAGAATGCTTAAAAACAGATTAAAAGATGATTGGAGCGGTACTTTCAGACCAATTTTATAAGTTCCTGCAACCTATAAATCCACATGTTGCTGTTTTTATGCGATGTTCCGATATGCAGAGAGAAAAAGAACACCAAAGTGGTGTGACACCCCCTCTGCGTGTCTGCTGGGGGGTCATCAGAACAGCCACGACCCAACGACCAAATGAAAGTCCTCACTGGGAGAGCCTGGATAAGGCTCATCAGAAATGGGAATTGCCAAAAATGAGGGGGGTCGAAGTTGCAAGTTTTTATTTTTATTTTTATTACTACCAATGCACCATTAACCTACACATCGAAACCCTGATGCCCGGACAGAAAACAGGATCCACTCTACAGTTGAGAAGTCTTGGACTTTGGAGACAACCCTTTTTTATTTTATTTTTTGCTTTGGTTGAGGGGATGATGTAGTAGAATCCTCTGTGAATATGGTGTGGACAGCTCCCCAAAACATAGTTTAGTTTTAAGAAAGATTCTTACTTTGCATCTTCTTTATATTTCATGTTTCTTTACCTGTGAAGTTCTGGGGGGTTGTTGGCCTTGTGTGTGTTTTAGGTTTTCTTTTCGTTTGTTTGTTTCTAAGCTGAAAAATGTTTAAATTATGTGAAGCACTTTGTGGTTTTGTGTTTGAAAGGAGCTTTATGAATCAAGTTAGATTTGGTTTGAAATATAAGGCGGTGAAAAGACACACTTTATTCCAGCTGCAGCATGCTACCATTGTCTGTATACGAGTACTGGACTGAGTCGATTATGGTCATTAATAGATGGAGAAGAATGCTGACTGCAAAACTTGATTTGAAATGCAACAATTTGGATTAATAGGTAAAAAAAAGGCCAGAATAAAAAAAATAGTTAGACATGAAGGAGCTTGATGGAGTTAATCCATTCTTTTACGCTCACCTCAAATCCATCAGACACCAACAATCACACGTTCAAAGATGCTACCATGCCATTGGCTGATAAATGAGCAGCTAAATAGCCGTGTCTAATGGAGAGACTATTGATGTCTATTTAAATAAGCTTTAGAAAGACGAGAGATCAACACTCAGCGACTGAAAACACAGGGAGACGAGATGAGAGAAGAACTAGAAAGAAATGGTTGTTTAAGGGTTAAATCCCAGTTTAATGACTCTGCTGATGATCTGCTGCAGTCAAACGCTGAGCTTTTGATCATTAAAGTGGGTGTAGCACATGACAGTGTTTCACCAAATCACTTCAGAGAAGTAAAAATGAAAGCAAATTTTCTAATACCAACATGAACATCTTTAACTCAGGGATATTAGAGAAGAGATGGAGTTCTCTCTCCCACCCAGGAGTTCTCTCTCATCTTCTTCACTCTTTCTTGTCCTGATTTACGGAGGAGTTTCAAACATTTTCCATTTGGGTGTTTAGATCAAGGAAAAACAGTAATCATAAAAAATAATAAAATAATAAAAATATCCCACAGAGGGTGGATTGTGTTTGGAATTGATGAAACAGAATCAGCTGCACAAATGGAGAGGCTGGAGTTCCAAGAACCTCCCAAATGAACAATTACATCAGGTTCAAATCAATATGGGAGCAAGAAAAACACATGTAAGTGTTGAAATACAGCAAATAATGATTAATGGTTTGATAGAGAACATTGTGTCTTACTTCTCAACTGCCTGGACCAAAAATAAAACACTGTTATGAAGCAAACGCACTTAAGGATACAGTTTTCAAAGCATGTTGACACTTGAATTTTGCTGTAATTCATCTACGTTTAGCCCTTAAATGAATTGGGATGCCTAAATGTTCTTCCTGCTGCAGCATTTAGTTCAGATTGCAATCAGCGGAGGAATGTAGGCCATCGTTTACTGGAGGGGAAGTACAAAAACAAAAGGATCTAAAGGAAGGATTTATGCAAATAAATGCACCGCTTCTTTTTGAGCACACAGCCCCTCATGCTTTAGATCTCAAAAACATTTGTCCCAAAAATGTAAACCCATTTCCCAGCATTCCTTCTTTTTTGGGGGGGAAGAACATGGTGTTGGTAAAGTCTCAATAAAATGGATCTTATGTGGATTTAAAGACTCACTCAGATGAAAATGGAGTTTTGCACATGTTCTTGTAGCTTCTTTCTGATAATGGAGGTTTTGATCATTGAAAAAACACGTTTTCTCATTAGATGCCATTATTAATGTTCTTTGGAATTCCAGAGGGTGAAATAAAGGATAATTTTGACTAAGACAATGCAGTTAAAGGACGTATTAAACCTGTGGCCACTAAAAAATTAAAAAAAAGATCAATCAATAGACTCACTCCAACGAAAATTTTGTTATTTGGTGTTTTTTTACAAGCTCCTGGCATTTTTATGATGATGGAGGGCATATATATATATAAAAAAAAGGTCAAAATTGCAAAGTATTTCTCCATTCAAATCCTTTTCCTCGTCTGAGCTGGATTCTGGTTAAAAACTGTTCAAATGGATAGCTCCAACACAGCTCGCCATTTTTGTTCCAGTGGTGCTGTTTATTTGGGTTGTAAGCTAGTGAAAAACAGTTTGAACAGATGGCAGTATGTGTTACGGGAAAGGGGGGCGGGGTTGCTCTCAGCGGCTGTGTTGACTCGTGTTCAATGGCCGTTTCCAATGAAAAGTCTATAAAGACGAACACGTCATAGAAACATGTCATTTCCGAAGTTTCTAATTCTAACCTCGGCTTCTACGTACAAAATGGGCGCTCTTTGATCAACCGCTGAAAGTTCAACCGGTTAAACTTCTTGGCTGCTAAATCACGACATTGAGAACTTTGACCAATCAGGGACTAAGAAATCTCCTTTTTATAACATGAAATTGCCAATGGGTGTAAACATGATCACAAAGGAGAAATTGAATCGGTTAGTTCAAAACGGGCCCAAGTCCAAGAGGTTTGTTTTTCCAGGAAATGATTTTAATTGCATAGCTTAAAGGGAGGCTACACCAAATGATTAATATTTTACCCAGATTTAGCACCAGTTCATAGCTTACAAATGCTATAATATGAAGCACCTCACTTTTATAATCACAGAGGACTAGCAAACTAAAGTTTCTGGACTTGGGGCCTTCTTGAATTAAACAGGGGTGCTGCCATATTGGATGACTAACCGCAAAGTCTAAGGGCAGGGATGCCAGATTAGTTTATTCAGTTTGTGAATAAATGTTCTATTTAGTATTTTCCTATTGAATTCATGATCCTTTTGATTTTATGTTTTACTTTTTCAATTACTGATACAAAGCCCATCGAGACGACTGTTGTTGTGAATTTGGGCTATACGGGTAAAATTTTATTGAATTGAACTAGTGCTGCCATCTATGGGACAAAGCAGGGGTGCCCGCGGGCGCCAGTGCGCCCACGCGCACCCCTTGTGGCGCCCGCAGGGAATGCACCCAAAAAAAATCTTTTTTTTTTTTTATTGAAGCAAATATTCAACAAACAACCACGGCATGTCTGTCAATGACAACAATATCAATTCTGAGATAAAGGTAGACAAAGAAAACCCAAATATGTAAACAAATATAACTTAAAAAATAATCACTAAAAGTAAGGGTCTATTACAAAAGTTTAAATAGATCAAAAAAATTACACAATTTCTGGACATTCTTATGATTCATGTAATGTAAAGATTTTGAGAATAGGTTGAGGTGGTTGAGTAATCCATTAATGTGAGGATTAATATTCCTGTCTGTTTTTATTTACATTTATGTTTAAAAAGTTAAAATTAAGTTAAAGTTTTAAAGGTTTAAAAGTTTAGCTTTAGTGTGTTCAATAAATATTTATCTTGTTCGGCTGCAACCTAAAGTCTGTTTTGAAATTAGGCTCCCTCTGCAACTGAGTTTGACCCCCCCCCCCCCCCCCTGTAATACGAGTCTAGAAAATTCATGCATGTTTTTGTGTGTAAAATGAGCAAATAAAAATAGGGCACACAAAATGAAGTCCTCAAATTGTGTTGTTTTTTTTTTTTTGGGGGGGGGGGGGGGGGGGGGGGGGCTAGGAGGTTTTTAGTGGCGCCCTTCATACCACTTGGTGCCCATGAAATAGCCCTCGGTCTCAAAAAGGTTGGTGAACCCTGGGATAAAGCAAAACCAATGCAAGAGAGGCCCAAGTCCAGGAATTTTGCATTTTAAATGTCAAGCATAGTCAACACATTACAACGGACTTGGGACTTTTTTGCACATAATCAGATAACTTTTCCCTTGAAGACCATAGAACAAATAATATCTCGATTTTGAAAAATTGTGGACTTGGGCCCCTTTTGAACTAACCGATTTAATTAATAATTGTGCTTTTGTACCCGGCTGGACTACTTACTTATGTTAACTAGTTGAATTTTGTTGTTCCCGTTCTTTTATTTGTTATTGTCAAACTTTTTTTTAATACTTGTGACTTATCCCTGATTTTATTTAATATTCCAATGTATATTCTAAATTTTGAGTTAAATTTGGTGGAAGCCTTAAATTGTGTTTTAGGTTTTTTTTGCCCCCTCCTGCACTTAATTGCCTTTTATTGTTTTTTTATGTGTTTTATATGTGCAAAAACAATAAAATCAAACTAAACTAAATCAAGTTTTACATATATCAGAAAAAAGCTGTGAAAGAAAAAGCCTGGAGAAGGATTTTCCCTTGTTTTGACATCGAGCCCTGTCCCAGTGTTTACAAGTGCTAGTAAAAAGGAAAAAACAAAAGAAGAAGTCTCTCTCAGCTGCCTTTTGTTCGTCCCCTTTGTAAACACCACCGGCTGGATGTGGGTTCTATGCTGCTAAAGGGACCTTCAGGGGCCAATTTTTAATGAACTACAGCCGCTCTGCAGATACTGAAAGTCCTGATTTTCATTTTGGCTAAAATCAGCATGATCAGAATTAAAAAATAGCTTTTAAACACTGAAAAGAGGATCTGACTGGGCCTTTAAAAATAAATTAAAAACGTTGTGGCTAGACAAAAAATAAAAGATTAGTCTTTTAATGACATTTTTTTTGTAATCAAAAGCGGCTGTGTGTTTCCTGGCGAGGGCTGCTCAGGCTATATTCGATCAATGCCACCTCTGCAGTGGTGATCAAAAGTAGCACATTTCTTAGGTGCAATAAAATCAAATTAACCGCAAGAGACAGTTCATTAAACGCCAGCATTAATGCATCTGTCTGCTGTGACTAATGGGACTGCGGACAAACACTTTACAAGGCTAACAATGCGCAGAGGCTTTCCGTTATTACTCTGATAAGGTCAACCCACAGCTAAGGAACGCCGCTTTCCAACGCAGCCATTTTGGATCCACATATCGGATATTTGGATCTGATTTTTGGTCGTTGGCGTCTCCGGTTGTTGATCAGGAGGCACTCGGCAGTAAAAATGTTACAGGCGGCGTGATGGCTTTGCAGCTGCGGCGCTGCACTGGTTAACTGCTGCTCAGCAAATGATTACACTCCATGAATCCGTCCTGAATATGCCTGCACATAAAAGACCTTTTAATGCAAGATATAAAAAAAAAAACTACGCTTCCTTTGAATGTCCTCCATTTTTTTTCTTGAGCGGTCACTGAAAAAAAACACAGCTGACCTTGTGTTGTGAGAAATAGCAGCAGCTATAGTACAGCTAATCACTACATGTACACCAAACAACTCCAGGCCCTTTAGTATAGCCATATTTCCATCCTTCGTTTATTGTTGTTTTTCATCGTTTTAGTCCAAAAATAAACCAAAGTGAGAGTACTTTGTTATGAAATGTGTTGGCTACATAAATAAACTTCCCTTCGGAGCATTTCCTTCCACCTGAGTGGTTTTTAAAACGGAGTGGCGAGGTTTGAGGACTGCACTCGCACTTAAAACTGACTAACCACAGCGCGCACTACATCTTAACCCCTGTACCGAGGTGGGTGAATGGTTAAATCAATATCCCATAATGCTTAAAAATGGTTTAAACAACTTCCTGCCCGAATGACTGCAGCAACACCTCCGGCAAACGACGCTCTCTGGGTATTGCATTTGCTTAGCTATTCTTTTAAAACAAGTGACAGGTTTTACTTGAAGTCACACAAAGATACGTGCACGCTCACATGCAGCTAATGAGAAAATGTTACAACTCATTTTAAGTACTTTGTAAATAACCCGAGGGGAAGTGGAGTTTAAAGGGAGATCCGGAGAAGCTGGTGTGCAGCACCAGCAGCAGCACACAGTCTGAGGTTGGCTGTCGACCTCGATTCTCCTCAACCCCGCGGCCCCCGGGGTCTCCGACTAGAGCCTGACCATGACCGTGCCGTCAGAGCAGGCGCATCCTCGGAGGCCAACGGGCCAACCTCACAAACGTCTGAGGTGGCATCTGCAAAGTGCCGTAATGAGATTATTTAGCTTGCCAGTGAGGTCCCCGGGAAGCTGAGAGTGATGCCCACAGCTGGTCATTATCTGTTCCACTCAATGCAGAATCATAAGCAGCTCTTTAAAAAGCCTCAAATCTCAGTCAGGTAGCTCTCTGATGTGTCCAGGCTCAAGGCTGATAAAACTCCCATTTATTCATGTTAGAGGCTGGGTTGAATCCAGGTCCATTCTGAGGGAGCTGCTTGAGCGAACATTTGCTTTATTTACAAGGACTTTTATGATGTGCTCTGTAATATTGCTGCTGATCCAGCCGCTGACCTGACACGGCTGCACACACACAGCCTTGAGGACCAAATAAAAAGCCTATCCGTGTCATTACAAACTGGTGCTCATCCCTGCGAGGACCCGTGGTCATCAGTCATCACGAGTGACTTTATCTCTCAGGTGCCAAGGATAACAGCAGCAGGGAGGCATCCCATGTTGACCCAAGGGAAGACGGCAGGAGGAGGTAAAGACACAAACAAAACCAAGCAGAAGGAGAATGGGAAATGGTGACGAAGCGATGGAGAAAACACTATTAGAGGTAATGAATGTCAGGGTGTCAGTCCTTCTGTATGATCGAGGTGCCAGTTGCCAATTATCGTGACAGCCAGAGGTCTGGTCCGTGTCCCCTTCCCACTGGGGAAGAGGCTGGTTCCAGTGCCAAACGCTGGCCTTGTTACAGGATCCACCAGGGACTGTGGCTCTGACTCAAGGTCATCTCTTTTTAGATAAAGAGCTGCAGCCTCTGCACAGCGCAGAGAGGAGCTATTAAGTTAGCTGTGGATGTGGACATTCAATTTGATTGTCATCCAGTCCGAACCCCGCGTGACGACCTCAGAGATCGAGGGGAGGACAAACACCGCTTTTGTTTTGATCAAAATAAACTCTGAACGCATTTCTCCTCCGCGCTGGAAGGAGATAATTAAAACCATCCCGTCTCAAGTTTCATAAGCGCAGCATGAGGTGTTAATTGCACACAAAATATTCAGACACGATGAAACCAAATGCACCTATAGGCTACATTAAAAACAGAGAGGAATATCCTGAGCCTCAGGCTACAAAAATAAATTAATGATTGCGGTTTTACCAAAATGTATTCCAGATTGCCTTTTTTTACGTCAAACATCATAAGAACTGGACTCTACATGAAGCGCAGAGAGGTGCACAGCACGTTCCCAACTAATATATGATTACAACACACATAAGCTCTGAGCAAAGCCGAAAAAAACCCTCAACATTCACCTTACAAGGAAACAAGACTAAATCAATGAAGTGGAACAAATAACTTCGGTTACAATCAGTCAGCGCTCCACCTGCAGCTCGCATTTTAAGCATATGGGAAAAACTCCATTTGGATGCAAATGAAAGAAGGAAAAAAAAACCTCAACTGATTATTTTATCTGGATGTAAATGAGAAATCTTTGCACCAAAACAACAAAAAATGGTTTTATTTCATTGCTTTTGTAATGTAAATCACACGTCATGATTTACGGATGCTGGTCAACACATTTTTTTTTTTTTTTTGTGATTCGTTGACACGACATCCTGTTTTGTTGCACAGAAGCTTCCTCCGTATAAGTGCTGCTTCCTGTTCCGGAAGGTTTCAGCGGCTGATTACTTGTCAAAAAATGGCGAGCGCCATCCGCCCTGCTCTCCATTTGATCGCTGTTCCTGGCTTCCTTTACATTTTCACGTGTCACTCTTGACTCTCGGCTCCTGAAGTCAGTAATTAAAGTCGATGTTTGCCCTTCACCCGCCTGTGGCTCCCGACGTCGGGGCCTCCATCTCTTCTCTAAAGTGGGGCTCTGTGAATGTTTTGCAACACATTTCTCAAATGAAAGTGCACTTTACTTATAAGCTAAAAGCTGCTGTTTAAAGCGTCTCTGCAGGATTCAGCAACACATTTTGCAATGAATTTTGCATCTGATGTATCTGTATTCATTTCACACAGAGCTGTTTAGATTCACAGAGATGTTCAAAACACTGTTTGTTTAGTTTTTTTCAACAATGACTAAGTTTTTCCAGAAGATGGAACTTACTTGTAGTTTAAATCGAATTGTTGGTGTTATGATGACAAAGATAGGGCGACAGTGGCTCAGGTGGTTGAGCGGGTCGTCCAATGATCGAAGGGTTAGCGGTTCGATTCCCCCGCTCCCACCAGCCAAAATGTCGTTGTGTCCTTGGGCAAGACACTTCACCCTCCTTGCCTCCAGTGTGGCTCCACTGGTGTGTGTATGGACGATCCCGGTGATGGTCAGAGGGGCCGTAGGCGCGAAATGGCAGCCACTCCTCTGTCAGTCTGCCCCAGGGCAGCTGTGGCTACAACCGTAGCTTACCATCACCAAGTATGAATGACTGAATAATGGACACACTGTAAGCGCTTTGAGCGTCTGGAAAAGCGCAGAAAAATCGAATCCATTATTATTATTATTATAGGAATCAGTCTGAGTTTAAAGCAAAAATGATTTAGAAGAAGGATTTGGATTTGTGTTGGGAACGCTAAACTTCCTGTCCAAACTTCATATGGGTAGTACAAACATGGAAATGCTTAAGCTTTAGGGTGAGAAAACATGAATCCATTGCAGTGGCATCTGTTTTCCCAGTCCATATTAACATGTGTTTTGTTTTACACCCTGGGAAAACAGATGCCTTGCAGTAAAAAAAGATCCTAGTAGCTAAAGGTTCAAGTCCGTCAGGGACAACTGCAGTCATCTTCTCCATTCATGCCTCTGCTATTATCCCCATGCTGATGATTTATACAGAATTTTTTTTCCAATCTTTTTACTTTCTTGTTTTCTCTTGTGTATTTTCATGCATTTTCCTCAAATTTTTTTTTTTGTCTTGAATGTTAATTTTCTATGTTTCTTTTTGGTTCTACCACATCCTAAATCCTTTTCATTGTAATGTACTGTATATTTATATATAGTCTTTTATTGGAAAATAAATAAAAAAAAAAAAACATGAAGAAGTAAAAATACACAAACACATTACACATAGATATACATTTTATTAGACTGTTCAGGATCTGCTGTAATGACTCGATTTTGATGTTCCTGCTACTTTCAGCAGCAAAGCACAAATGTTTATGTATAGAAATTGTAAAAATGGCGTATACTTGTTTTTACAATCACAAATCCATTCATCCACTCAAACACACATTCACACACTGGTGGCGGCTCCGCTGCCAAACATTGGCGCTAACTTTCCACCAGAGGCAAGGTTGGATTCAGTGACTTGCCCAAGGACACTTCAACACATGGGCGGGAACCAAACCTGCAATCCTCCGATGGGAGGCCCCATCGCTGCACCACGGCCACCCCTCCAAGTCAAATATTACCAAAAAAGTGTGTTTTATAATTGCAGAAAGGGATTTTCTTTTACTTATTTGGAACAATTATTATTAATTAATAATTAATAATTAATATTATTGACTATTTTATTATTGTTTATAGTTTTAAAAGCAGGGATACTGGAACTTCAAATTTATTTCAAAGTCACTCAATAAATCATTTAGACTTTTTGATTGTAATTTTCATTTAAACAAAGTAAATATTGTGACCAGATCTTTTTTGGAGTGAGAAAACAAGTGAACAGAAACTACAAGAGTCATAACGAGTTGAATTAGATCAATAATAGGTAAATTCACCAGAAATCACACACGCTTCATGTTTTCAGAGCAAAAGAAGACTATTTTTCCCAAAATAAGTGAACACAGCTGACCTGGTTTAATTAGACTGTGCAGAACATCTACTGTCAGCCTTAACGTTTGTGTGCGGACTGTTGTCTCAACACTAAAACTCATCCCCCCACACAGACTTACAGAAAAGGAGCCCATTTGGACTCAATGTGAGGTTCAGTCGATGCTACAGCAAAGAGCCGGGATGCTTGCCATTGATTCTCAACGGGAAAGCACCGCTGGACAATCTGGAACAAAGTCTTGCCTGAACAATCGCAGAAAAGATCAATCTAAATATCTCTCGGACCAAAAAATGAAAAAAGAATACGCTTCCAATGACATCATCTTCGATTTGTCCTGTTTTTTTTCAAAGGCTTTTTGACATTTAATTTGCTTAAATGGAAAAGCTTGAGAATAGTAATCATTCCAACGACTGGCTTTTGATTGGGTTTAACTGCCAACATTGATTTTTGAAGGGTTCAGATTTAAGGTTAACAAATTGGTAAACTGGCAATACATATTAACCAGGTTTTAGTCCTTAATTCTTGTTTTTTTTTCCGATTTGGATCGCTTTTCTCACAAAAAGTCTGCATCGCGCAGCACCAACGCCGCAGTCAAGATTCGGCGATATATATATGCTGATCGTCCCGATGGGTTGAATAAAGCATCAGTTCACAGAGAAAGTTCATCTCTTACCGCCTGTTTTTGTCCACATGATGAAGCAAAAGGTTTTTTTAAAGAAGCCGGCGCAGTGATACAAAACATTTAAGCTAGGTGACCGGAACTTCTTTTTTCACCGTGCAGTTATCAGGTTTTAAATGCACACCCAGCAGCCAATCAGAATCGAGTATTCAACCGGACCATGGTATAGATATATATAAAATGGGATAAAGCTGTAAAAGAAAAAGCATTGAGCAGGATTTGTGGGATTTGCACCACTTCCATATTTAACATCAAGCCTCATCCCACTGTGGGTGGCCGACAAGCACTAGTAAACAGTAATTAAAAAAAAAAAAAAAAAAAAAAAAAAGAAGAAGAATCTCTTTCTTTGCCGCTTCCTGCTTGTTCGCTGTGTGAATATCGCCAGCTCAACGTCCGTTCTACAGTCTCCTAACTGACATAAACTTGTTTTAAACCCCCATTAGGGCTGATCATGAGCAAATATGGCTAATTCCAAGTCCTGGACAATTGATGGTGTATCTGTTGCCAGCGAAATATATAAATGAAGAAACATTAGAAGACAAACACTCACGTAAAATTCGACTTCAGTTGCTTAAATCCAGTCTATTTAGATTTGATTTAATTTTCTTTCTTTATAATCCTATCCATATGATAATACACTTTCTGTGTTAGTTTTGTAACCCAGGCTAAAACAATAATCAGCGTTCACTAATAGCAAAAATATTCTCTTCATCCTCCTTAAAGTTTAAACTGTTGATTTGGGATTCAGTGGTAAACCTTAACTTAAAAAGTGACATATACTATTTTTGTTTGGACATTAACAGATGGTGAGCTTCCTTTAACATCAGTTGATTAATATTGCTGTTGTTTTTTTTTTAAGTTGAGGCTCATGCCAATGTTGGCTTTCTGGAAGCAGAAGCAGCTGCAGATGAGGCTCAAAGCTTCAGAATGAGTTCAGGTGATAAATGATAAATAAAACTTATGCTTCACCTGCTAAACGCCCAGAAATGAGACCAAAGAGATCAAAGTTAAAGCTGGAAGCTAACAGTTTCACAGATTTATTATTCACTGACATGCAACATGTTTCCTTTTGGGTCTTTATTGAAGCAGTTGAATAAAGATGGAACAAATCCACTAGTTGTTTATTGGCACCACTCTAACATGATACCTATTACCGTACTAATAAATTGGCAGAGTGAAAGCTGAATCATCTTTCCATTTTCTAAAGCTGCTTCATTCCAGTCAGGGTCACCGAGAAGCTGGATCCCATCTATCCGATGGGATAAATGGGATCCAGCATATCCCATCTGCCCTCAGACATAAAGCCGGACACATTGGATGTGTCGCCAGTGCATCATAGGACCACACAGAATCAAATGACCGGGCATGCCTGAAGTCACTCCCACTGGTGATTTAGGGCCACCATCTGAGCTGGCATGTTTTGGACTGTCGGGGTGCAGTGGGTAAAGGTTCGTCTTCGCTAATGTGTAAAAACGGAGAAAACGTTGAAAAATTAATAAAAATAAAAGCCAAGATTTGGTACTTTGACCATTACAAACATCTAAATAAAGCATTTGTATTGGTTTTTAATCTTAACATCTGATAATGGAATGGGACATGAATACAATTTTGTTGTTGTCAACCCGCTTCTTTATGCATTTCCTATAAGTACTTTAAGTTCTATAAGAATCGTGGGAGTTTTATGTGTTTGGAATCTTCAATTCCTGAGACAATGCAAGTAGTAAAACTACACTTAAAAATTGTTAAATATAATTTTTTTACTGTTAAATGAAATAGACAAATTATACTTTTTGCTTTATGTGTCATTGTTACTCACACACAAAATAAAACTGACATTTTCTATGATATACTTTCTGCAGAGCAGCAGGACTTCATAAGAAAATCACTGCTAACGTTACCGGTGCAGCAAAAATTGCGAGCAATATTGGAGCTATCCAGCCGTACAGTTTTGATCCAGATTCCCACTCAGACAGGGAAAACAAAGACATACCTGGATCTATTTGTCTGCAAGGTGATGCATCGGAAAAGAGCGGAGCAGGATGGGGAGGGTATTGTCTATGAACTCGATTGTTTCTCTGCTTCTGATTGACAAAGATTTAAATAAAGAAATACATGAATGCATTTTTAAGCTTTCTTTAGTCCTCTATCATCTAAAAAAATGCCACAGACAGGCTAGCAGTAGGTCTACTGAAACTCCTGATCATATATTTGATCTGCGGTCATAAGACGAGCCATTAAGTGTACAAACGTTCAGCATTTACACGAGGATCTGGCAACACAGACATGCCGTCCCTAAGCATGAATTCCTGCTGGGAACCAGCTCCGACTTCTTTTTGCTTTTCATTCTCATCCCTACAACTTTCTCAAGACTTTTTTTTTTTTTTTACAGTAAACCCCTTTTTATCATGAGATGTCAAAAAATACTTTACATAAAAAACTGAGCTCAAAGTATCTTACAGTAGTCCCTCCGTCTGTAGTAAAGACAGTATCAGCATCTCTTGCCCTCTTCTTTTAGAGGCTTTGAAGTGTGGAGCTCACATCTTAAGCTTTGATCTTCATCCTTTGTTCTACTGCTTAAATTTGATCCCTTGATTACTTCAACCTCCAAGTTGAATGTAAAATGTATTTTCTACTTTTTAAATTGTGTATCTTTTAGATTTTACAAATGTAAAACCAGCATAGAAACAAGAATTAAAGCAAAGGTCTAAAAGACTGTGGTGAGAGCAGTTATAATGTCGGCTTAGAGGTGGGCTCTGGAGCCACGTGCCGCTCCTTTACCCCTCCATTGTGGCTCTGTAGTTAAAGATTTTAAGAAGTAACGCACTTAATTTGCATCAAGAGAAACAAAGCACATGAATAAGTTAACCTTTATTTGTACATTTCACTCTGCACTCACTCCTACACTTCTCATGAAATTCCAACAATCCATTAAGCGGCGATGCTTTGTGGTTTTCTATAGTCGCACAAAAACCTTTTCACAGATTTCTGACCGCCGTGTACCACAAAAAATTAGTTTGAGATCAATAAGCAATTAGAATTCATACACAAGGCATGCAGGATTATGAAGTGCAGTGTCTTTATTTGAACATTTAAAAGGATTTAAGTAATCTCTCAAGCCTGGATAAATACAGCAGGTTGTGTCAGGAAGGGCATTCGACGTATAATCTTTGCCAAACCAAGTACCACCCACTAAAAGAGTCAAGATGTTTTCACTGCTGACATTACTCCACCCACTAATACATTTGCTGCATCCTATATGGCACAGGATGTTTTATTTTGAAAGGAAGTCATACAAACCTTTGTGAAAAGTTATAAACTATTTCATATTTTTAAAAAAGGAGTATTTTTTCTTTAAGGTTATGTTTTACTTTTGCAAAAAAAACAACATTTTCTTATTGTTAAGGATTATTAAGGACTTATTGTTCTAAAGGGTGAAGACTTTGTGGCTGCTACGGGGTTGTGGTTGGTGAGAAGTTAACCCTCCGTCACACTGCCGCTACTTACAAGTCGAGTATTGTCCATGCATGAAATGTCGGTCTTTCATGATCCATGCGTGATATACATACAGTACAGACCAAAAGTTTGGACACACCTTCCCAATCATTTGAATGAGAAGGTGTGTCCACATTTTGGTCTGTACTGTAATTCATGTGTTTCTTGCGTCTGTCATTGTGCGCTGATGTCCGTCGAGGGTTTCGGCCCTAAGGTGAATTTGTTTTTTAGGTCTGTTGAGAATTACACAGTTTATGCAATTTTACACAGTTTATACGCAATAATTACGTGAATCTTACACAAATATGTGTGATTTTTGTGAGATGCATACGCAAATGTGTGGCTTCTCACGAGTGTTTCATGTATGTCTATAAGGTTTTTTCCGCATGAACCACCGATGTTTAACTTTTCTATCACGTATGCAGCGCATGTAGCACATTAAAATGACGTCATTGATGCACAAATCAGTAATCTGACTGTTTCATCAAAACAAAGCATTGTGAGGGCTCACGGCAGGCGCTGACCATGGTGCTGATGCAATAGGATTTCTGCTACTCAGTGCTCTGAATGTCAAAGCCTAGAAATTCAGTGAAGGGTGGGTTTTTGCGTAGTTTATTCATACTTGTTCTATGGTTTTAACGTGGTTTCAGGTAAAGAACCACGACTTCTCTCACTTCTTTCACATATATTCATGTCTGTCAAGTTTTCATCCGTGCAATATGCGCAAAATGTACGGAATGGCAGTCTGACATGGTCTTAATGGAGGACATTCGGGTGGTTAGCATGAATGAGGAAGATGCGAAGAAAATGGTTGGATGGAGGCAGATGTTTCACTTTGACCCCCCCTATAGAGAGAAGCTAAAAGACAAAAGGGCTTGCCAAAAAATAGTTATTCACAGTTACAGAAAAGATTACAATTCTCGTTACAGACAATTATCTGCTACTGTTTCCCAGCAACAGATGTGAGGCTGAACAAGACTTTTCTGTGGGTTAAGCAAAGCAGCCTCCTCTGGATGTTATTTAGTCTGAAAAGCACATATGCAGCTGAAGAAAATTAGCATTTAAACAATTTCATTGCAGATGGATAAATAAGAAATCTTCCTGATGTGACTCTGATGTGCTGCCAGGCTGTGAGGGATATGATGAGACGGGTGGGGGGGCTGGAGTGTCAGTCAAGCTGGCAGTGGATCCCCACTGAGTCCATCTGTGTGTCCTTCCTGCAGGGATCCATATTGGGCATGGCTGATAGCGGAAAGAGGACAACTACATGTGGCCAAAACATGTGGGCAATACATAAATGAGAATGCTTTGCATATGAAAGACAAACATGAACAAAGTCCCAGAGATCGGAGTTTAGAAGCAAATGAAATGAAACACAGCAGGACGAGCAGACTGGGGCAGAAGTAAAAACTACCACTAAAGGTCATATAATGTTTTCTTCCAACTTTGTCTCTGGGGTACCAAAGAACAGAAATACACAGTAAATAACTCAAGTACCAATTTTTGTCTTCAACTTTCTATTGATTGGTGTTTTTAATATTTTGTAGTGTCCACAAGTTGACAATTAACTTGTAACTGGAGCTTTTTCTTAGTCTCAATTCTAACTTATTTCAATCTCTGCAACACACTAAGACATTAACACATTTCCGATGAGGAAACTATTGGAGGGCATGAAAACTTCGAGTGAACTTCTTGACCCAGGGGGTAACAGAACAAACCACTCCTCTGGGAGTCAGGTGGGAGGGGGGGGAAGTCAACATAAACTAACATATAACTGGCGGTTGTTAAGGAGATGCACCGCACACGGACCAATGTGAATCAGCCTTCAAAGTGACATAAGCTATCAATTATACACACTAAAAAGTTAAGAAAACACGTGGAAGAAAGAAAAAAATCCAAATCCTTTTTTATCTGATTTTTCTTTTTGAGCAATAAAGAGATAATTGTTAACATTTTCAAAAGTTTATATTATTTGTCCAGCTTTTTTTTTTACTCATGCAACTATTAAACAAACCATTTTTATTGATAAGGAAATTCTATCTGGTTGAAATCTGGATTTTATTCCTTAAAGCTTTTCAAATGAACTTGAACTGTTTTTTACATTTTGAGTATTTTTATTTTTGTCTTTTTCTAAAATGTTTTTAGAGATGTGCATGTTACTCTACTTCTGTTATTGTTCTTTTACAAAGAACTCTGATGTGAGTCAGGTTCTGAATAAGCAATAGCCAATTCTTAGAATAAATCCTAAAACAAACAATTTGACCTATTCCTGAAGTTAAATTGTATTTTTTTGTGTTGAATAGATGTTTATTGCACCATGCATCATTGCTGGTTTGCAAGATGATTGTAGTGGGCATCCTTAACAACAAGCCTACAGTATGTTTTGGGTAGATTAAACGATGTGCTATCTACAAGCGTTAAAACACCCACAGAGCTACAGCTGTTGTAATGGTTTTTAGAGATCACTTTGTGTCCACCTGGCCAATCAGACATCCCTATTCCATTTTTTATTGTTCTGTGTGATGCTACGTTTCCACCCGACAGATACGCGGGTTTTTGAGCGTGCTTTAAGCATATGGTGTTCACACTGGACTGTCGTTACCCGATACAAGCGTATGAATTAAAAAGTACAGCACGCATACGACACTACCAAATCCGAGTCCCTGATTGGCCAAAGTTCAACTGGTTTAACTTTAGGGGTAGGTTCAAGGGCTGTGCATTTTGTACCTAGCGACATTTGAACGCAATAGTTTCTCTGGTAAAAATAAATTTTATTTTTTAAACATTTATAATTCTACAAAAAGTTTACTTTAAAAGCAACAGCTTCTGTGTTTAAGTTTTATTGACCATAAAATCAAAGACATTAATGAGCAAATCCATGAACGTTACTCCACCTCTAGCTAACCCTCATATTTTGGTACTGATCTCTAGAATACATAGAAGCTGTAGTGACCATATTTTATTTATTTATACAGTTTTTTTGAAGAGATTACATTTTTCTTTCTCACTTTAAATTCAGGTCAGTGTCACTTTAAAATATCAAGAGGCTGTAGGTAGCTCTAATCCTAACAAATAGAGTGTTAGCAGAGCTAGATAAACATTAAAACCTTTGTTAGTGAACTTTTATGTTCGACTCCCTGCTCTCCTGGAGGAGATAAACTTTTATCCCAGCCTCAGAGCCAGCGAGCAGAACAAGCAGGCACCGGCAAAAAGAGAAAGGAACAAAAGAAAGAAAGTCAGAAATGCTCTTTGAGTGCTCGGTAATAGATTAAAAGCCTGGTCTTTGGTGGTGTTCAACATAAAGTGAAATGGAGGGCACCGTTTTCAGGAAAACAAAAAGTTAAAAGCACATTTCCAAGAGAATCCCAAAATACCAGCTTGCCTCTTTCTGGCACTAAACTCTGAGCTGTCAGTCAGTGATTACAGTTCATTAATCCTGATTATCTTCAATACTTCCCGTCCAATTCTTTCATTTCCACTCCTTCCACGTGAAGAGCTTTTTTGTCTAAATAGATGGCAAGAATGAAGGTACTTAATGTTGAGGCAAAATGTGTCTTATGTCTGACTGGGTGGTCTCGAGTGTTGATTAAAGCTGCACATAAGGACTGCTGGTTTAGCAAAATCCATCTGGACTTACCTGCTCTACTTTCATAATCACCTCCTGTAAGTCATTTCTGGAGCCTCCCACAAAAAAAAAAAAAAAATCCGCTTTTCCCCGTTAAAGGGTTTGTTTTTTGATTTCGGATCGTGCTGACCCAGCCGGAGCATTCAACTGTTCGGCTTGCTGCAGGGCACTTTGTCTTAATTTGTCTGGGCAATTAGGACATGTTTGTTTCATCTCTTTATATTTCCGCCACCATTTAAAAAGGAGCACAAACTGTGCCCAGAAGAATTAATGGCACAAATAGTCAGGCTGTATGATCAAGTGTTTTATTCGCCAAAATTAAATTAGTTATGTGTGACTTTTTTTCTTTCATGCCTAGTTCACTTTTAATGAGCAGTTTTAATCCAATTTCACTTGGCGTTTCGTACAAAAACCATTAAGAGCTGCTTCTCTCTATAGAGAGCTCAAGTTAGATGGACAGGACAACTGCCCAAAATCTGATTATTGCATTTCTTTCTTGAGTTTAAAAGAATAAAAATCATAGTAGAGCTACATGCATAGGCTGCTTATGTACTGGTAATAGTGTTTAATAACATAAATGTTATTTTTATAGTCTAAATGGCATAAACTTTGTGCACAGCACAGGGAAATATGGAAGTTGTATGTCTGATTGAGATTAATTCTAAATATTCAAATAAAGGATTCAGTGCTTTCATCTTAAGTCCTGAACTGATGAATATACATCACAGTTTTTGCTTCTGTGCTTCATTTTGCTAACTTTTTCTTTAGCTACCAATTTTCAGCATCAAACTTACCACGGTACAATTAAATACCTTTTTTCTAATATCTTCAAATAATTGTTTCAAATATAACAGAACCCACAAAAGACGGAGCTTTAAATTTGGCAGCTCGTTTTGTCCTGAACTCATTTGAAAATTATTCCTAAAAATACTTAATAGTCCTCATAAAGTCATATTTTTGGAAGTTTTTGCCTTTGATTTCAAGTCAAGTAACAAATTGGTGTTTATAAAAATAATTATTAGGCTGTAACTTCAAATCTCAAATCATACAACAGGTAGTTGGAATAACTTATTGTCATAAATCGTTATTAAACTACTTTTGAAGAACTTTTGTGAACACAGAAACAGGAAGTGCGTGTTCCATATTCTCAATGTTATGCGTTTATTTCTTTGACCTGATAGGAGCTAAACAAGTGAATAAATAAATTCTTGTTCATTTAAGGACAAAACCTCTGAAATCAAGTCTCTGGGGTCGAGTCTCCATGTGAGACACAAGCATGACTCAAGTCCAAGTCCCAAGTCCAAGTCCCCACTAGAAAAACCCTGACAATGCCACAATTATTATGAAAAAGAACCAATAAAAAGTCGGTAAAGATAAAAAAAAACCCTAAAGTATGTAATGTTTCACATTCATATTATGACATTTTCATAATTACTAACTAGTTTAGGATCAGTTTTCAGCAGGCTTTATAGATATTTCCCCTACACTATAACCTACAAAAACATCAACAAAAACAGCAATTATATTAACCATGAATAATACATTTTATTTAAAATCAGCAAACAGATGCAATCAGGGAATGTGCAGAGCAATATGAGACTTACGTACTTCTAAAGTTCACAAATCTTTTTTTTCTTTTAAAAGTAATTAGATTAATTTTGTGATGAGTAAAATGTCTCGTTTATTATCATGTTTTGATTTTATTTCTGCATTTAGTGAACCAGAACACAAACCCAGCTGCTGTCAAACAAGAGGATGCAGAGAATTTAAGGACTGAAAGGAGCAGCTGCATTTTGACAGGAAAAAGGTCAAACTTTATTTAAAATGAGGGTCACTGACAAAAGGTCAAAAGTCAGGTCAGCAGCGGATTCCCATTATGGACAGGAACTTTATTTATTTTTGTCTGTGGGGAAAAGGTGACATTCTGCAGCTCCACACATCTTAACTTGGTATGATTACCATGGCAACCTGTTGAGCTATCATTTTTTTGTTTGTTTTATGTGTTTTTTTGAAAGACGTGTGGTACTTTTGGTTTATTTTCATCCATTTAAAAGATAAATAAGTTTATATAAGTCTTTTGTTTTGTAATATTTTATATGATTTTTTTTTTTATGTTTTAGTGATATCATTTGATAAAAGCTGTCTTTGAAGCATTTTTCATTTAGAGATCTTCGAGTATGCAGAAGGCTCTAAGCTAGAAAGAAACAGCCAAAAACTGGTGGGCCGATGCTCCTTCACTGGGTAACTTTCAATGTCCCCCACAACAATGAAAAGAAATAATATTTACAAGAAAAGAGGAGTCAAAGGCCATGTCAATGCCGAGTAGCTCTGGTTGTCTGTTTCTGTGCCAGACTTGACAGAAGGGTTCGATACTGGCGAGGCTTCTTTTCTCTTTATCTTTTTTCCCTGTCTGTGCTTCTCTGAACTTGGGCCATGGTCCTCGTGGGCCTGGCTCTATTGTGCCGGAGGAAAATTGCCAATCCGGACAAGTCTGATTGAACAGTGAAAGCAGGAGTTTTATGAAAGAGCTGATTTGCTATTCATTACCACTCTCTCACACTCTTCTAGTTTCCATTGGCTTACTGTGCAACTCTCCAACTTCCTTCCTTGGTCTTTTTTTCTCAAGCTGTCTTTTTTCCATGTTCACACATTCTCCTACTGATCCCCCCCTTTAAGAGACTCCCATGGTTGGGCAAGTATATAATGCTGTTTTTGTTCTTTTTTGGGGGGGAGTTTTTGTGTGAAATGACTGTTTGCTATAGTGTCGATACTGCAAATAGTGTAATTACCTCCTGGTTTACTTAGGCTTCAGCCCACACCTGCTTTAATTATCAAGTGACGGCGTGTTTGGAATATTCAGCTGCTTCTGAATGTAGGAATCAAAGGCGTACAGGAAGTGGAGAACAAATCAATCACATTTCTTTATCTTACTTGAACTAAAAAAAAAAGGCTTTATACCAGCGCAAACATCTACACTGACTGTAAACTGTTGGATATTTGTAAAAATTGAAAACCTCGTTTTTAGACTTTCGAGATATTTTACCAGGTTCCTCTAACTTATATGTAATTATCATGAATTACTAAGACATTACTTCAAATGTCAATAAATGTAGACAATTTAGATTGGCATTCATTGTTATTATTGTGGAAACAAAAATGGAGATTTATATAAGAATAAATGCTAACTTTAGCTTTTAAGAGGATTTACTAAGATAGGGGTAATTTGCACCAACACAATGCACCAATTTCATTTTTACTTCTTACACTAGTTTTTGTCACTGTAATCAAAATGAACGACCGTTAGATACAAAATAAAAATGCAAACATTTGCTTAGAACTAGAAAAAAAACACTTATCATGTAAGGCATAATGGGCGGGGAAGTGTACATTATCAGAAAAATTAATGCAGGCTGTGGAAGCCTGAAGTGTTAACTCTGATAATGCATACTTCAAAGGCCATTAACCCGCTTATACCATGATCACTTACAAAATAAATCAATATTTAATCACCTTTTTGTGCTTTTTTCTTTTTTTTTTTTTTTTTTTTTTACAAAATCAGACTGATACGTGCTGCGGCGTGTTGTAGAGTGACATGACAACGAGCCGCCACTGACCTCGACTGCAGCGGCAAAGGAAAGGGATATATATGCTGATCGTCACAATGTGTTAGCTAAAGCATTAGTTCAGATAGAAAATTCACCTCTTGCTGCTTGTTTTTGTCCAGAAAACGAAGCAAAAGTTTGTTTTAAAGAAGTGATACAGAACATTTAAGCCCCGTGACCGGAACTTCTTATCAGTGTTAAATCCATACCCAACAGCCAATCAGAATAGAGAATTCACCGGGACCGTGGTATAATGGGTTTACAACCTTCAAATTTAACTCTTAGCTTTTATAGCTTGCTTTTCCCTTTTTGAATGCTTCTGTGGAACCTTTTGTTTCTACATTTTAATATCTTTTCAAATTTCTGGTCAAGTAAAAATGACTTGCTGCACAAACAGATCTTTTTTTACTACTCTAGCCATTTTTCTACTTATAATGAATCTTCTTTTCCTATTTTTGGGTCACCTCGTTTTGCAGTGTCTCTGGAAAACCACAACATTTCACCATGTCGGTTTGTCACGTTTCGAGGTTTAAATATCTTAATAAAGTTGATACAGGACAAAACAAACTTATCAGTAACTTATCAGTAAAATGTAAATACTTGTTTTAAGTTTATACTGTAAGTCTTAAATATCTTGTTAGGTCATTTGATCTTAAAAACAATTTATTTCAAACAAAAACACTACGAAAACATTTTTTTTTACTTGAAAATAATATTTTTATGGAGAAGTTTGTCAAGTTTGTGAACATTTAATGGCCTTTTTTTTCCCTAAAGAACAAACTTGCTTGGTTTGGTAAACCGGAAAGCTTTATTTCAATCATAACATTTTAGGAAAAGAAAAACTAAATTGTGTAATTCTAGTGCTCTAAGATAAAATAGAAAATACTTTGGGTGGGGGTGGGTCCAAATAAAGATATAAAACTCATTTTCTGAGCAATACCAACCTATTATAAGACATAATATTTCCAATTATCAGATCAATACACACCAATTTGAGTCTAGGTAATTTCAACATTCACTTTCACTTTAAAAGGGCAGGATGTCTCAAATTAATCTAAGAAATCTTACCAAGATAAATTCTATTAGTTCCTTTTATTTAACTTATAACAAAAGAAAAATCTTATATTCTATATTTTTGAACTTGTTTTGAGAAGGGCAATTTTCCTCATGTATGGTTTGAGATGACATTTTTCTGTTTGTAGGGAAACTAAAATAGAACTTTTCTTTTGGAAAAAGCGCAGAAGGTTAAATATGAGGTCACTCCAGGTTTGTGTGCTCTGCACACTGAGCTGGTTAGACTCCATCTCCACCCTTTACACGGGCATGAGAAGGATAAACATTTCTGAAAATCAATAGATGGATCAACAAGACCAAGACCGAACAGTAAATCTTAGATTAGTGCAGAAGAACACCACAACACTGGATGATTCTTCAAAGAAAAAAGAAACATATATATTTACTATATATTTCACAGTGAGGTGGTAACTGAATATTTTTGGTAAAAGGTTGGAAGTTACAGATATTGCTAAAACGCTTTTATTGTGGCTAACAAGTAGCATGCTACTACAAACTAAGCCTTTTAGAGTTAACTATATCCATGTTTGATAATATATTTCCTTTGGTACACTAAGGAACAAATTATTTATAAAATATGAGTAATTTTCCTGTCCTCTTTTCCTACTCTAAAGTAAGACGACTCGATCTCTGAAGCTCTGCCTTTTGCTCGTTGTGACCGACATCAACCTTTGCGTGTCTGCATTTCGCCCACGAAAACAAACAACATCCAAACGTTTAGATAGATGTGCATATAGTGTATCTGCCTTTAGTAGCCCCAGCATTTATTTCATCACAGACGGAATGGTGATGGGTAACGGGTTCATTTTGTGGTGAAATTCGGTCACTAAATGCAGAAAACACCACCAGATGAACATTAAGGATTTACTGAAATGATAAGATCATTGTAGTATGTTCTGATTTGGCCTTGGCTGCAAATGTTTCTTTCATTATCCTGGGGGCACGCGCACATTTCCGGCTTTGCTCAATATTCCACGTTGAAATCAATTCTTCTAATTTGTTGCTTGCTTTCTTTGCACCAGGAAACCGTCTGCTCCTTTTTTTTTTTTTTTGCTTTTTTTTCCGGATACGTTTAGGATCCACCCCTAAATGTCGTGCCCATTCTTCCGTTTAAACACTAAATCGAGCGAGCGTTTTATTGGCCATGGTTATATAAATGCCACAGACACCCAGCGTCTAAATGACTTTTTTACGACATTAAAGGACCCCGGCCACTCTTGGAGACCGGCGTCTAAAGTGCGAGCGCCTGTTTGGAGACAGTTGGAAAATATATGGTATTGTGCATTTAAAATGAAAGCGTCTTGCCGAACACCGCTTGGTGTGGGTGTGTGTTAGCCTGGGGTCGGGGCTGGCAGCGCTGGTTTTTGTGGAATGGGAGGGGCTGGTGTTCAGGTTTTCAGAGGAATACTCAGAAATGCGTGAATGGATCAAAATACTGCTTTGGGGTTGTTTATAGTGATAAGTGAACGTCATAATACAACGAAAAGCTCAAAAAGTTGATTATAGGCCCTTTAATGCGCCTCATAGCTCAGTATGTCCTATATATGACAAGTTCAAAAGTAGACCATGCATGTCCTATAGTACAAAGATACAATAAATAAAACTAATTTATAAGAATAAAGCAGTTTTTAAAACAATATTGTTTTCCCCAATTTCTCTGTTTCGTGGATTTTGAGATATCTGGGGATGTTGAACTCACCAAATATTCAACTGTGACTGAGTTTGAGAGGTGACTGTGTCCCTGTTAGCTCAGAGATGGAACAGCCACTTCCCCAGGGAAAAGCCTGCTTCAGTGACAGTCCAGATAGGCTCCTGCCCACGGGACACTGGGCAGAATAAAGGAAAAACAAGTTGGAAGGGGGGTTGAAATATCTAAGGAATGGTTGTCATGCGGCTGATACAGCTGCTAAATATTTCATTCCAAAAGTGAATGTCTTACTTCAGAATTACCTCCTTCTGCTGCACTGCTTTTTGCAAGTTTGCAGGGAACGACGGGAAGCGCGTGCCCTTCCTTCTCTGTGACTTGATTTTCAAACTAGGAGCACCAGCGTGACCTGGAAATGTCCAGATTTTGTTGTTGACTGCATGCCTGCCATGTGTGAGAGATAGTTCAGTGCTAACATGACACTCTTGTCAACAAGGGGGATGGGTTCAGCTCTGCATGAGCTGTCATTTCCCACAGTCTCCTGCTCGTTTCTTTTTTCTTTTTCCCTTTAGAATAGCAATTTGAATTTCAAAAATGAAAGATTTTAACTTTTTAGTTTTACCAGATGCTCAATCCTAGTGATTTTTTAAGTATCTCTAGCACGCAGAGATGAGGTTAGATCCAGCTCCAGTGGCCCTGCACTTGCATGCCCTTTAACCCTTGTGCTATCTTAGATGACCCCACCCTTACATTGACGTGTTCTCCCTTCCATGACAAAGGTGGATAAAGGTGGAAATATTTCATGTAATCCATGGACACCAGTGAAGATCACAAATCATTGAAGAAAAAAGGTTCAGAGCACTGTCTAGTGGGTCTATATGACCCAACTCCCAATGTTAAAGTGCCTAGGATAGCACAAGGGTTAAAAAGGATTGCCTCTGAGCCAGAGCAGCTTTTAACAAGGACAGAGCAAGTAATAAGGAGGACCTACTGCACAGCCCAACATTTGCATGAAGAAAAAAAAAAACATACTTTGACAACCTGACCACTGTGCGTGAAGCATGATCATAAAATCCAAAGCAGAATGACACAAACTATCAGGGAGCAGACGCAATGAACTGCAGCCAGTCTGCCTGCAGCATTCAGAAATAAAAAATAAAAAAATGCAGCCACTCATTCATGCATCAGATATTGAAATGACAGATATTTATCAGCAAATCATTTCAGTTTGAAAAGGGATCTGCTTTTCTCCTCACATGTCACATTTAGATGCAGATGTTTGCAGGAAAAAGGATTGGAATCAGTTCACACACATCACCATGTCAGGAGACATTCTGAATGCTTTTGAAAGAAAGTGAAATCCATCATATATTTATTTCTTCATGCACAGCCGAGGTTTGTCGCTTTAAGTATTTAAAGTATTTTTAATAACATGATGCAAGAATGTCAAAAGCCTCTAATGATATTGATTTAAACATAGTACCTTGTCTAGAGATTTGATGTTATGCCAGCAAATTCCCACTAAAATATTGTCCTCAATTTATTTATCTAGATATATTTAAAATTGTATTTGATTTGATTTTTAAGCGCATTCCTCCATGTGCAAAAACAAAGTAAAAATCCCCAAAATATGAATACAAAAACTAAAGCATGATTCAATTTGGGCTTCAATAAATTCAAATTTGTGACGAGAAGAAGAAGCTTTACTGCTGTGGTCAAAATTCAAAACATTTATGCTAAAATTGCCTTATTTTAATATTTGCCATTTGATTCAACAAGTGGATCTACTCGATGTGGGGTTGTGTGCCCCTTTCCCAATAAAGTCCCTCTCCAATCATCGTTTGATCTATTTTCAGAGCGTTTTCAGTGTTCTTTTAATTATGATTATGCTGATTTTAGCCAAAACAAAAAAAGAAAAAAGAAAAACCTGTTTTGATTTTTAGAACAGTTTCTGCAGAGCGACAGTATTAATGTAACTTTCAGCTTAATTTTCTTAAATTATGTCCTCCGTCATCAAAGAATGGCCACAAGAACATGTTAAAAAGATAATTTTGGCAGAGAACAACACCGCCCCCCCTTCCTTTTGCTGAGAGCTCAGAGTTGGGAGCATATTTTCTACATCACAAATACAATCTTTTTCAAAACCGCATATTTTCTTTTGCTCCTGATTTACCACGATTTTAATAAAGAAATACTGAGAAATTCACATTTAAACTTAATTTTCTCTACATCATCATCAGTAAAATGCCACAAGAAGATGTTTAAAACACTGAAAACATGATTTTCATTACAATGAGTCTTTGAGTACATCTGGCAGACTACTTTTGATTGGGTTGGGAAGGTACGTTAGAGATATACCGCAATTTCCGGACTACAGAGTGCACCTCATTATAAGCCGCACTTAATACATTTTTAAAGGATAAAGGATAGGTTTTGTGCATACATAAGCCGCATGTGCCCACATTGAAACATGTTGTAGAATGAGGATGTGTATGTGCTGAAACCACGGGCGTGTGTAAGAAAGAGGAGGGAGCGAGTGCAGTGCCAGAGGTAGCGAGAGCGTGCAGCATAAGAGTTGGGGGTGCGCGTTCATGTTTGATATACAAAGTGAAGGAGAACTGTAATAAAAAGAAGGTTTCCCCCAGAAGAACGATGAATGATTCTTTATAAACCGCTCTGGAGACTCTGAGGGTCCGAGCGGGGAAGTGTACCCTGAAGGAAGATCCGCCTTCGTCATATGCATTTCTTCTTGCATTTTCCATGATGAGGGTCTGTTCGTGCTATACATTCACAAAGCAGGAATTTACATTAAACTTGCGTCTTCCTCGACACATTTACCGTATTCCCCCCTGTCTCACTCTTACCCTTTCTGCTCGAGCGCCCGTAGCGGCTGTTAGAAAAATGCATTTAAAAAAAAGAACAGAAAAAAAAATGCATAAATTAGCAGCATCATCATCATTGAAGAAGCCACGGGGTTGAAAGTCTTTGACAAAAGTAGCGGCTTATAATCCAGAAATTACGCTACACCTTATTATACTATTGGGTTTTTCCATACAGCACTGACTGAAGTAGACTAAACCACATGAAAACATCTTGCAGTTGTACAACTGCTGGTTTGGGGGCTGAACTTCCTAAAGAAAGACACGAGCAGGAGGAAAACTGGAAGGTTCCATTCGTACTCTGACTCTCCTATATTGACAAACACCCTTATCGTGTCACTACACCACAATCAGACATGAGAGACTTTAGTTTCTCCTCATTGATGGTTCTTCAGACTCCTACTGTGAGCTAATCTAAATGCATGAGGCTTAGGTCCCTTTTCCCCTCGATGGTTTTCTTCCACCCTCCGGTCTGCTGTGTTTGTTTGCATTCACACTTGTTAGCAAAGACCCTTATTTAGAAGGTTTGCTTGTTTTGCTCACACTAGAGTTCAGGTGAACTTTCCCAGCTGTGAGATGAGGCAGACAATCAGGGAAACAAACTTTACTGTGCACAATTCCTGCTGGTTACAAGTAAAAAAAAAAGGTCCTTTTCTCAACATGAAGTTATTACAAAAACATTTGCGACTTCACAATATTATCACATGACTTGAAGAAAAGGTCGGTTTGGAGTCCGATTTTTGAGGGGGACCTGGTCGCAGACAAGACGGCGCCCGGACATCACTAGCCGAAAATGAAAATTCTAAAAGATTTTAGACTTGTAGCACCTTTTTCAAAAAGTTATTTAATGTGAATAAACAGTTAAGTGTGCAAGATATGCTTAAAATGGGGCAAAAACGATAATTGTTTCATTTCTTTCAAAAAGAAAGGATAAAAGTGTTTAGGTTTGGAAAACTGTTACACCAGAGCTATAGCTCCAGCGTCATTCCTGCAACTACTGTAACTTTTCAACCCTCAAGCGTATTCTGTCGTGGAGAAAAGCGGCTTTGTGTTGGCATGCATTACTTTATATTAACACTGTGTTGCACATTGTTGAAAAGATGTTGCTTACTGGTGCAAACTCGCATTTCTCTGCCGATCCTTAATCACTTAAGGATTTACAGTCAGAGCTTTAACAGTGACATCTCAGGTGTTAAGAGTTTTAGTGCTTAAAACGGGGGTGGGGGGGGGGGGGGGGGGACGTAACTGTTAGGGTTGCAAGCTAAATTAGTCTTTTTGGACCAAGAAATACAGTATTGTTTGAATAAAAGTTGCTGCTTATTCTCAGAGACTCACTGAATCCTCTCTGTACATTTTCACCTTTTCAAGTAGCTCCTCCTTAAACGGACAGAGTACATTCAAAACGGGGTTAAACACTCCACCGGGCCTCTGCTAAGTTCCTATCAAAACATTTCATTTAGAATTCATAAAAAAAAAGAGCCATAAATTAACCTGTTTGCAGCTGATGCAAGGCTTTCCCAACTTGCCAAAGTAGGGAATCCATGAAGGATCCACCGGGGAGAAAATAAACGCGCTACCCCAGGAGAAAATGAGAAAATGCATTAAAAGCAGCATCTTCACTGATTTCAAGAGAGGAACTCGCCACAGTATTTCAATTTGACAGCCAACAGGGAAGTACTAAGTTACCTCTGCTGCCAGGTTTAATGCTGGCTGTATACCTGTCTACCAGTGTTTGTTTTTTTTTATTTATTCCCCCCCTTGTGCCCGTAAGTGCTGCCGAAGATAAATTCTGACTGATGGATCGACTTTCATCTTGCCACCTTAGGTTTGTCACTCCTCTTTGGGGAAAGCCCAGGAGCTCAAGGTCCCTTTGAGCGCCGCCCCGAGCGGCGAGCGCCCCTGTTCAAAGAGCTCACAAGAGGCTACAAGTGAACGGACAGATGCAGAGTCAGAGTGGAGATAAATGCAGGGCCATTTCCTCTCCTTTCAAATGAAGGGTTAGCCATGGTTTCTCTGTGGGAAGGAAATGGGCATTTATGTTGCTATGATGAAGCTTGGCTTCAGTAACACTTGCAATCATGATCCGAGTGCACGGGTCTGTTTATTTCAGTCTCTGAAGTCACTTTAAACATATTTATCAAGAATTTTCTCTATTCTTGTGAAATATGGTTTGACCTTCAAAGAAAGTAACAACACATATTTTACATTTGAAGCTTTCATGTGCTTGTCTAATAATAGAAAATAGATTATAGTTGTTTCCACAGTATTTTCTTTTTTAAATTACAGATAATGTTTTTTTTTTAATTAGTTAAAGTGGCCTTGCTGGATCTTATTATTAGTTAAAGATAAACCAATTATTAATAAAACTTTTTTTAACTTAATTACTAGAGCCTTTCATTTATGTTGCATTTAATTAATCTGAGTCTGATATTATCTGATTTCTCTCCTCTGTGAAGCAGAGGGGCTGAGTTGAGGTCATAGGTTAGACTGGTCACGGTTAAAAATAACTGAATAGGGTTTCAAGTATATTTCGTCCTGGATAGCAATTCTTAAATTAATACAACTTAAAAAAAGATTTAAACTGCAAACCTGAACTGTTAAAAAATAGAATTGAAGAGGTAATGTTTGATTGGCTACTTTAGAATGTTTGCATGTCACAGCTAATAAACATTCAGTCCAACAAGAATATTAAAACACAAACATGTGGTAAGCCGTTGAAGGTATATATGGACATGTTTGTGCAAAAAGGGAGCTCATGCTTAGCAGGTTCTGTGGCGGTGGATTAGCCCATGTCATCATACCTCCACCACTGTGCTTAACCGTTAGCGGTCTTTGAACTCTCCGGTGAGTTTGCCAATCAGCTGTTTACAAGGACGTTAGAATGGATAGAGGACATGGAGGAAGATTATAACTTTATTATTTTAAAATATCAACTCTTTTACTCATAGTTCTACTAATTTATTCATAATAACGACTGTATTCTCATAAATTCAGGGTTTGAAGACTATTGGATTTCCATAACCTTTCACTGCATTTCCAAAACGAAAAACAAACACATTTGAGTCAGACTATTGCAGTTTGTCTGCCTTCCTGTTAACATTGTAGCCGTCGTATGTAGCCGGATCTACTTCTATTGACTAGTATGAACTGTTTATTTTTGTCTGCAAAAAACAAGTTACAGCCGGAGTTTGCCTCGATGTGAAGCTGCAGAGGCAGCGAGGGACCATCAATAGAGTACACAAAAACACCTTAGACAAACAATGGCACTTTCTCAGTTACTCAACATAAATAATCTCAAAATCCTCACAAGTACTCATGACAGTATTGTTAAAAAACAATCCACATAAATCCCTGATATCATTACTCTTTGCTGGTTTCTGTCCAATAGTGTCGTCGGGATTGACTCATAAACAACATAAATAAACAAGGAGTTTATACTGGTCAATATTTAACACTTCCGACGTTTTTTTTTTTTTTTTATATCTTGACGAGCACATAAACCAAACGGGTTATGTCTATGACACGGACACCTTGTTGTTTTTCAACTTTCACCTGCAGCTCATCTTATAGTTTGAATGAACATCCCGTTTTTTTTGTTTTTTTTTTTCAAATACACGAAAAAATGTGAACGAAGATTTTTTTATTTATTTATTTAAACCAATCCGTATCCCTAGTAACACCATCATTACCTGCTGGAAGAATCAGCCCTCGCTGTTTCTCCCCTTTCGTGTGGCTCACCAGCCCCGTTTCTCTCATGCTGCTTATGTCGAAGGACTTGGAGCAAAGTCTGCCTTTTGCACATATCTAAGGGTCCTTTGGTAGCAAAAGTTGATACGTCTCCTTGGAAAGCCGCTTGTGGTTAAAACTGCATTTCACCATCTATGTCCGACAGCATGAGGAAAGCACCATGTGGTGAACTGATGAAAACGCCATCTGCTTGACGGCAGCCTAAACTCCCATCACCGATAGCATGAGGTTGAACTTCTGTCACAATTTCAATTTGTAGCTCATTAAACTATTTTATTAATTTCTTGGTTTTTGCAGGGCTGCACGGTGGCGCAGTGGTTAGCGCTCTTGGCGCACAGCAAGAAGGCCCCCGGTTCAAGTCACGGCTGGGGGACATGAAAAAGACAACATCAATGGGGGACCTTTCTGTGTGGAGTTTGCATGTTCTCCCCGTCCATGCGTGGGTTTTCTCCGGGATCTCCGGCTTCCTCCCACCGTCCAAAAACATGCTTCATAGGTTGATTGGCAACTCTAAATTGTCCATAGGTGTGAGTGTGAGAGTGAATGGATGTGTGATTGAGGATATTCTGGACCAGTCCAGGGCATCCCTTGCCTTTGCCCAAGTGGCCGGGATAGGCTCCGGCAACACCGTGACCCCGAAAGGGAATAAACGGAAAAGAAGATGAATGAATGAATGAATGAAATGGTTTTTGCATCCAAAATAAAATGTCATGAAACAAACTTTTCAAGGACCTAGAAATTAGGTTTTCAATTTCCAAAATGTATACAGGTTTTTTATGACCGTACAAACCCAGTAAATTTTTGACTACTTTCTCATAATTTTCACAACTTTTTTCTCGTAAAGTTACAACTTTTATCTCACAATTTTATGATTGTATTCTTGGACATTTTGTATTTTTCTTCGATGTTTATGGTGGCCCTAACACTCTGTTGTAGTAAATAGATCCAGGTTGGTCTCTATTTTTATTTTTTCCTCTCTTTGATCATTTAACACTCAAAAAGCAAAAGATTTAAAAAAAAAATAATTAACTAGTATAAATTAGGTGATAATTAGAGAATGTTTGATGACTTTAGGATCTTTAGAGATTTTGGTCTATTTTTGATTGATAATGATCGATGTTTACAAGAAAAAAGTATTTCAAAAATTGAAAAGTGATTTTCTCCTAAAATAAACGGTGCATAGAGGGGAGTTTCTTTCTCTATTTATTCTGTTTTTTTAAATAATATATTGTTTTTTTGATATTGTTGATTGAACACTGAAAAGTCTTTTTAGCACTTTCCACTTTCCATTCTATAACCATTTTTGCCTTAAATCTACTTTCGAAATCCATCTTTATAAATAAATTTGACCTATTATTATTATTATTAAATTTGACCTTGACCTTTTTTTCCCCCACATATGTCACAATTACAATTCTGTGTGAGTTAAAACGAGAGGCAGCTTTTTGCTTTCAAATGCCATTTATGATCAACTCCAAAGGGGCAACAAGCTGGGTCAGGATAATGCTAAGTGAATGTCACAGCTGAGAGAGTATGATGAGCGAAGGTGAGCAGGTTTTCTGTGTTCCCCGTCTATAATGTCTGCCTCCATCGCCTCATGGCTGCGAGAGCTGATCACAGGCGGTTCACGGCTCATGTCACGTACATCACATCCCATCCCAGGTATGCAAAAAGCAGCTCTCCGCTCCACTAAACACGCACCTTTTGTCTGCATTTTGACGGAGGTCTCTTTGAGTTGCAGAGCAGATTAGGCGGGCCGACACGGTAACAGCGTATTGAGTTCAGTCAATTTTGCTGGACTCATGTATCATGTCACTACACCGATGTTACCGTTGACAACAGGCCATGAGTCTGTCAGTGAAATGATTTAAGAGGTATCTCTTCATATGGACAGCAGCAGAGAGGACAAAGCATGCACCTGATATTTGCAGGAAGGCTTTTCTCCAAGAGGAGAACAACAACCCACATTTACACCTCAACATTTGGAAAAATATGAAAATTACCACTTTGTTAAAGGTCTAAAACCTTTATTTCTACCACCAATTCCATGACTTCTAGATTGAAACTGGAGTGAAAGATGATGTCAAGTCAAAAAGTATTGCAAAGGTGCTGGAAATAATGGCTTAAGTCAACTTAACCTTTTAACATCAGACATGTCGCCACTGACACTTAAGAAAAAACTCCAGCTTTGACAAATTAACTCTGACCGTTTATGCAACCAACGTGAATCAAGCTGATTCTGATGTGGAGAGAAGCGGTTTGCTACAGCAGCTTTGCACCGATATGCAACACATTACCAACATAAAGTGGTGCATATCGGTGCAAAGCCGCATTTCTCTGCAACAGAGTCCGCTGGAATAACGTTCATTTCATCAACGTTTAAAAAGTTTAGGTAGTTGAACGAATGTAAACACTAGCTGTGTTTCCCTTTTACACTGAAGCTAAAGTTCCAGTGTAAAAGGGTTAATACAGTTAGGTAGGGGAGTTTTTTTATTTATTTATTCTCTTTTGTAAACAAAAAGCCACATTTAACCAATTTTTGTAAAGAAAAATATTGCTCAACTTCTAAGAAATCTTAAATCTATAAATGTACTTTAGTTTTCTTTTTGATATTCAGATACATGGTTCAAACATGATCACTTTAAATCTTCACCTTCACATCAAATTAAAAGGTTGACTTTATAAATGTCTTATAAGTAAAGCAAGTAAAGCTGTTTGTAAACAGCTTCTTCAGTCAGTTCTAAAACGGTAACATGAAAAAATAAATAAAAAGAAAACAGCTTGTGCTGTTGTGCTGCCTATTTGTCAAGAATCCCAATGTTCTTTCTGCCCCGAAAGCCCCTCTGTGGTCATGTATTAATCCCAGTATGTAAAGGAAGAGCATTTTCCATTGTTGTTCCCTGGCCTATGGCAAGCACAGGGACCCTGACCCTATCACTGCTGGGTTTGGGGTCGCAATTGCCAAGATATTAATCCTGCTGTATGGAAAACAGAATCAGCCGCTCCGTTTGATTTGTGGTTGGGAGAAATGGAAAATACGCTGCGCCCACCCGGAGAGAAGGCAGGAGACTCTGCAGCAGTGCTCGTGGGACTGTTTGAGAGGATTATCCTGAGCAAAAACTGCATTATTGTACCCAGGATAATGCATGTTTGTGCTACTTGCCTCTTGTTTTTGATTGTTTTTCATTATACAATCATTCAGTGTTTATGTGCAAGGTAATTTATGTGCTTGGGGATTACAGCAGTAGATGCAATATACCATCCTTAGTTTAATAAGAAACACAAAGAAGTAAAGTGTAGACGTAGGATGGATTTTTTTTCTACTTTTTTTTTTTTCTTTTTTCACATCACAGCAATAAGATGAGGAAAAAAAGGTAAAAAAAGGTAAAAAAAAGGCCAAAAAGACAAAACTTTAACAGTTACTATTGACAAAAAAACTCATACTTTTTGCTGCTTATGACAAATGATTTGGTTTCGATTCATTTCAAAGTCAATATAAATCTTCAAAGCATCTGTTTTATCATCTTGAATATTTTACAGCAACATTTTCAAAGATCTTTGACTTTTTGTTGAGTTTGGAAAGAAAGTCTTTGATGTGAATCCTAAAATGCTCTTTTGTGTTTCATTCTGATGTTTTTTTGTTTTGTTTAATCTGTTTAAACGGTTCATCAGTCCATGGTTAAGTGTGTCTTGAAATTACATTTTTTTTTCTCAAAAAAGGGAAATGTTTCACTCTTTTATTAAGAAACTGTTGAGCAACTGTTGAGCTAGTTCAAGTGTCTTCACAACAATGTGTGTGTTTTTTTTATATAATATCAATATTCTGTGTTAAAGAAAAAAAATCTGCAGCTCATGACTCCAAAGTCTTTTTTAAACTATTATGGTTGACTGTGTTGTTGCTTCAGTTGCGGTTTTATGGGTTACAAGGACTTTAGTTGGATGACTATGTTCTCTTTTTTAAGAGTCAAGCTCCAAAGCTTTAAATGTAAAAGAAATTAAGTTAAAGTCCCACTCTGATCATCTTTTCATCTATTTTCAGAGCGCTCCCAGTGGTCTTTTCATTGTTCTCCATCAAAAATGGCGAACAATATTGGAGCTATCCAGCCGTACAGTTCTGAACCAGATTCCAGACGTTTCTGGATTTAGTCGTCTACAAGCAGATGCATCAGAATGGAGTATGTCACAAATACGATTTTTTTCAAACTGCCTTTTATCGTCTGCTCCAGTGTCACAAAAAAAAAAAAAAAAAAAATCAGAAATGCAATTGTGAGCTTTTTTTTTATGCATGTCCTTCATCATCAGAAACAAACTTTTCTTCAGTGTGGGGTTTTAAAGCCTTGAGTTTCATAACAGTTTAACTGAAAATTTACCTTTTATTTTAGTAAAATGTCTTTCTTTTTTCAAGGATCTGTTTTCGTTGTCGTTTCTTGCTTCATTTGGCTTCATTTTGTGTCAGAAGAATTACAAAAACAGCTTTTTGGAGCGCCTTTCTAGTTTTTCTTATGAAAAATGTACTTTCTTTATCGAGCGTTGGTTCCCTTGGATCTCTGTTTAACCAGGTCCTTTAACTTCTGATCCAGGGGTGTCAAACTCATTTTGGTTCGGGGCCCACATTCAACCCGTCTGATCCCAAGTGGGCCGGACCAGTAACATAAAAGAAAAAATCAGCTTTGTTTTTCTTTTGTTTTGTTTTTTAATTTTTCAAATCCTGTGCAGAAACACATTTACTGTCATTCAAGTGTCTCTTCCTGGTTTTCTGCCTTCTTCCTGACCTTTGATGAGGCGCCATCAGTGACTAGACTGACATCACGTGACCAGTTCACTCCAACTATGTCATCAGCTGTTGTTGTGTCCATCAACTCAAGAAACTCTGCTGTGACGGTCTCTTTAACACTCCAATTAATATGCACACTTGTATTTATCTGTGATGTCGGTGCTTTCATCAACAGCGACCGAAAATACAGTAAATGACAGGATTCCTTCATTTAGCGCCCAAGTCTCCTCTGAGATGTTGGATCTGATCGTGATCCTTGTCAGACTGCTAGCAAAGGTTGACGGCTTTTTGGGATACAAGACTTCTGCAGCATTTAGCATATTTTCATAAGTTCAGCACCTGAAAATGGTTTGGATGTTTGCTCCAACTTGTCTGCAATCAGGTGTCTGTCACTGCTCCGTCACTGACGTCACGGCTGCAGTAAATGCAGACGGTTATTTTATCAGTCCAGCTAATAGTTGGTAAATCTTCTCTTTTCTAAACTCCAAATGGTGAAACTTTTCTTTACGGTGAGTCTCATAGTGGTGCTTAATGTTCTATTCTTTGAGCACTGCAACCTGTTGATAACATACCAACCCACGTGGGTTTTGCATTCAACTTCGTGAACAAATCAAACTCTTTTCATTTTTCCTGGAAAGCTCAGCCCTCCACTTCAACCTTTTTTTCTTTTTGATAACATCTTGGCCATTATTGTGTCACTACTGATCGTTCTTACAGCAACATAACAGCGGTGAGGCTCACGAGGAACCAAACTGCATCTTACGCACACAGAGCTGTTAGGTTTGCTTTTGGCACGTGCAGACCGATGCTGTTTCACCTGTTTTGCTTTTCCTTTGCTCTCCCTAGTGGCGGAATTGCGCATTTACTTTTCATGACTGTGCCGGATTGAACCATCTGGCGGGTGGGATACGGCTCGCGAGCCAGCGGTATGTTTGACACCCCTGTTCTAATCATTTCACCAAAGTGCAGCTGTTTTGTGTGTTGATGTATTAGTTTACAGAAACAAAAACAGAATTTTGGTGTTGGTTTATTTACTATGCAATCAATCAAGTTCCCAGTAATCCTTAAGACTGGCGGATCTTGTTTACTCACTACAAATATTTACTCACATATGGTCATGGCTGTTTCTTTTTGGTCCCATGTTGACATTTTTTTCCAATTTTTATATGTTAAAAGAGTATATTATGACACTTTAAGCTTTACAGATAACATATTTCTCAAATATGACAATTGTAACTCAAACAATTGTCACAACCAAAAACCTGAACATTCTGTCCTAGTTTACTCCGCATCCGTTCGCATCTGTGTTGCCATGGCAGTTGTTAGATTAATATTCATTCCACAAACACAAAATAACTGATTGTTTGAATAAGGTAATGATCTTTCAGAGCTTGTTGTAGCTTGTCTAAAGCGAGCATTTTTTAAGGCGTAGGAAGGCTGAATAAGTCTAATGATCGAATTTCCTCAAGACCTTAAGTTTGTCAAGCATGACTTGCTGCCCTTTCCATTTTTGGGTTAAATGCACCCAATTCAACCCGCATAATAGTTTCAGGAATAGCTGAAAACAACAGCTACCCAAAAAAAAAAGCTTCTTTTTGTTTGGTGCGAGACAGGATCTGGCTCCATTCATGCTCTTGTGATTGCAAAAGAGATCAACCTGATATTAGACCAGATCCCTGGTAAAAACAGGGCGGGGGCCAAATTATGATGCCTGAAAGGGCCTCCCATTCCCCTATCATACGCACCACAGATCCATTGAATTAAAATTCAATAAGATCTAGGCTGTTTCCCAAACTGTTTTGCACCAATGAGCTGTGATATCAGCCCTATTCTCCAATCAAGTTTCGGTGCCAGGCTTTGCCTGCCCCCTGAACCAATCAAAACATCTGAAAATTAATTGGTTTAATTCCATTGTGACACGGTCATAATTGATTTCGTTTTCTTAAATATTTCCCCAAACATATAAATTGATTTTTTTTTCTGTGGATTACCAATGAAGCATTTAGTACAGATTATATTAAAAAGCAAAAAGAGCATCAGTTGTCCTGAAGCCAATCGATTTTTTAAGAGCTTTGCTTTGTGGTCCTTTTCTTGGTCTAAAGCCCATACTTGCATAATTTCAAATGGGATGCGGTGAATGACTTTGTTCCCGGCTCTCATTATGCTGGCAGCAGAGATATGCTCTCTTTGTCCCATGAAAACTATTAGATTAATTAATGGGTGAACATATTTCCCTCTCCTCCTTCATCCCTGCAATCAGCTTCGGAGGTCCATTCTCTGCTCGGTGGACTGATTCATTCTCCCCACCACGACAAGCCCTTTACTCCTTTTTTACAAAATAAGACCTGCAGCTAATTCCGATTGTCCTGACAGATTTGCACGTCTCCAATAGCCTGGAGCTCACTGAGCTCATTGAGCTGCCAGCAGAAGAGAAGAGACAAAAACGAAAAGCTCGTCTTTGCCTTTGGAACATTTCAAATAAAAAGAGATCTTCCCTGTCAATTTTTTTCCTCTAAAGGTGACCAGTTAAAGTCTCACTCCAATTATCTCTTGAGCTGTTTTTAAACATTCTCAGTGGTTTTTTTTTAAATTGTAATTATTTAACCGAAATAAAAGTTTAAAAAAAGCTTTTGTTTTCTAGGAGTTCGTTTCTGCAGAGCGGCAGGAGTTCATTAAATATTTGCTTCTGGGCTTTGGGCAGGACTGTTGAGGTGGAGCAACCCTACCTCCATTTTCCATCATCATTATGTTTACATGCTCTCCCACTAGCTAACACAGCCCCAAACCCAACATTACAGCTGCAGCAAAAATGGTGAGCAGTACCGGAGCTATCCAGGTGTACATTCGGAGCCAGATGCCAGTTCAGATGAGGAAAACAAAGACGTCCATGGATCTAGTTGTCTACAAGTGGATGCATCAGAATGAAGTAGAGAGGAGAGAGCTTGTAGCATTTGTTCAACTGGTTCTTATTCCCAACAATCAGTAGAGAAATGCACAGAAAAAAAAATGATCAGCCTCATTTTCTGTAACCCTTGTGCTATCCTAGGCACTTTAACATTGGGAGTTGGGTCATCTAGACCCACTAGACAGTGCACTGAACCTTTTTTTTTTCAATGATTTGTGAACCTCACTGGTGTCCATGGATTACATGAAATCTTTCCACCTTTGTCATGGTAGGGAGAACACGTCAATGCAAGGGTGGGGTCATCTAAGATAGCACAAAGGTTAAACATGTCCTTCAATCTGAGAAAAGTACCACACAGACATGTTAACCCTTGTGCTATCTTGTGGGGTCCAGATGACCCCACTTTCAACGTCAACGTGCCTCCAACATTGACGTTGAAAGTGGGATCATCTGGACCCCACAAGATAGCACAAAGGTTAAAAACACCAGAAGCACTTTTTTTACTGCAGTTCCACTCTGACTTTTTTTTTCATTCATTAAAAAATAAACAGTCATTTTTTTAAGACCTATTTTCTACAGAGCGGCAGGAGTTCATTAGAAATTTGCCTCTGGGTTGTGGGCGGGACAGTTGGTACTGCACAACCCTACGATATCTCAGCATTCCTTTGTTTACACTCTCTTCTGCTAGCTTACAGATCCTCTGAACCCCAAGCTAACATTAACGGAGCAAAAAAAAAAAAACGGCGAGAAATATTGTAGCTATCCAGTACAGTTTTAGGTCAGATGCCAACTTAGATGAGGAAAATGAAGACGTCCATGGATCTTTTTGTCTCCAAGTGGAGTTAGGAATCGGAGAAGAGCAGGGAGACTGGCCGTCCCATGGCTTTGGTGCGTCAGAAACTTGAGCTTTTTTGAACGGCGGGTTTTTGTCTGCTCCTGATCCATCACAATTAGAATTAAGAAACACTCAGAAACGCTGTTTTAATCTCTAATTATTTAATATATGTCCTACACCTGCGAAAAAAGCCACAAGAACATGTTAAAAACACCAAAAACACAATTTTTATTGGAGCGGGTCTTTACTGGAATTTACAGCCGACTGTGCATCAAGCTTTCCTGCATATAGGGAAAAACTGGTTCGGTGGCCCATTTACAAGAGTGAATATGTACATTCCAGGAAAGTGAAGGGTTGATGGCTTTGCAACAGGGGGCATCAGATAAACGGTGGCATGCAGACAGAGGGCTGATCAAGGCCACCTCCATCACTCAAGCAGATAATCTCAGCACCATGACAAAACAAAAAAAACAAAAAAAGATGGTTTGCAACCAGCTTCAGTAGCCCCTCTCACATCTTAATCTTGCTCCTTCACCGACAAGCTATTCAAATTTTCTGAATGTAGGCATCCTGTAATTTCTGCATTCTCCGGCATTATTGCACACTATTAGGACTTGATCAAATTTTCTTCCATAATGTATCCCAAGGCATTAAATCCATCAAAGGTGATTCAGTGATTCTATTTGCAGGGCTGCTGAAGACACGTGTGCAACTGTGTGCCTGCATGGAGCTTATCAGAGCTGTTTTGTGCTTTGGACACTTAAATTGCGCCACAGAGAGTTGGGTGTCAAAGAGGGTGAGACAGTGATTTAGGTAGACGCATTTGGAAAAGCAGAAAACATGAGGGGGTCAAGAATGGCTCCCTAGGGCAATTTATAGGCATCTGTTGTGGTTGGGAAATGAGAAAAGAGAAGTAAATTGCTAGCTGATGGGCCCGAGGACAAGAGAGAGCCTCGCATTGTGTTCATAGCCAGAATAAAGAACATAACCCAAAGTCTACGCCTATAGTCAGGCGAACGGAGAATGACATGCCAAGTAAATTGAGATGGATAGAACAAAGTCTGGATGGTTGACCGGGGCAGCTGAACGTCCGCTCTCTGATAACGAGCATGCTGGTGGCTTTGATATTCATAATATGATTCCAGGGACTCAGATGGGATCTGTGATGTATCACGGAGCTGAGATGGGAAGCTGGTTTGACACTGGAATTTAGTCAAGTGCAATAGATAAAAATGAACCTTATTTTTAGACAGCAGAGTAAGTGTTAGTTTGCTCTCTACCCTACTTTTGTTTTTCTTCTTTTAGCTTCACCCTGTTTTTATTTCATTACTTTGCATTTTACTGTATTGTTTGAGTTTTGGATGTTTGTCAGAATCTGTTTTACCTTTAGAGGGTTGTGCTTTGACTGTTATTAATGTGCTATAACAACATTGACCTGCAGGTTGAACCTTGGATTTATAACTTTACATTTTCTCCTATTTCTGAGAGACAAATTTGACATGTATAGTGATGTCTTAACATTTATACGCCACTGTTGCTCTTTATTTGCCACAATATAAATATTGGCAAAACAAATTACTTCAAACCATCGCAGTTAGCATAACATTGACTCCAAGTATTTTATCCGAATCCAAGTTTGAGATAAGATTGCGGGCAGCGAAGAGGAATGCAGCCACTTTCTTTTGTCCTAATTAACTTAAGCCAATCAACAAGTTTAAAAGAGTAGCTCCAGCCCAACTGGTAAGTTCCATTTTTCTTGGGAACCACAACCCAAAATAATATGGTTCAGTCTGACTTAATGGGTCCTTTTTATAGTGGAAACACTCAAAATACTGACTAGACCGGACTGTACTGTTCAGTGGAAACGAGGCATATGCAATGTTTGATGGGAGTGTCTTAATCTACAATTACAAAATCCATTGCCATGGAAATTTCCCACAATTCTCTGTGTCATCGCCACTCACGAGAATAGCAAGTATAGACCACAATGCATTGCGTCTGAATCATTTGTCACTTGTAAAAAAAGGAATGTAAATATGTTTTGTTTTATAAATCCTCCAAGTTTTCACCATCAGAAAAAAGTGGATTCATAAACAGTCTTTACAAAATCTTCATATTTATTAGGATTTTACTTCAACGTGTGTTTTCATGGATTGCGAAGGGCTCTTGCTCAGAGTGCATGTTTTTAAAGGAATGCTCAGAAATGCGTGAACGGATCAAAATACAGCTTAGGGGTTGTTTTTTGTGAGGAATAAACATTCTAACACACCTTAAAGCTCAAAAAAGTTCATTTAGCATGATATAGGCCCTTTAAAGATTGTGGAACCACAGTGAGTTAAATACATAAAAACATTGAAATTTAAAAGAATTCAAATTCCGTATTAAAGCACGGCATCAGAATTTCCCGGCTAAGCCTCCAACTTTGATTTAAATCTTTTCAAGCTCAACTCCAACTGATTAAATTTCAAACCATTTGGAAGCGAAATGAACTTCAGTTTGAAATATGATATTAAAAAGCCAAGATGTAATATTTAATCGTGACACTTATGGTTTTGAGGAGGAAACGTAACTGGAGCTGAAGCACATAGTCATTTATTACAGGTAGAAATGCTGATTGTACTTAACGACTTAACAGGAAAGCTTTTTTGTTCTTCTTTCAACTCTACCTAAAATTGTGCCAGAAATGTTTTTGTAAGTGTCACATTTTGGCATGTTTGATGCAAAATAAAGTTTGACATGACTTTCAGTTGCTCATTAATCATACATGCATGTAAAAGAAAACTGACTTCCTGAATTAGACTGTCGTGTAACATAATCATTAGAACCTGCACAGTGGGGAGTGCTTGTGCATTCTGGCGGCTGTGTTTATAGCATATAATGAGGCAGAGATAAGGAAAAATGGAACATCGCTGGCAAAAAAAAAGCTTGAGAAGAAGAAAAAAGGAAAAGTAGGAAAAAGAGCTTCTCCAAAGGCCTCTTCTGGCAGAGTTTTTCATGTAATCTGAGCAACCACGGAGGCAAAGGGAAACTTTGATCAGAATTATGTCTTAAGTCCGTTTGGAGCTCAGAGTCTTTTGTGCGAGTGTGTTTGTGTGTGTTGTTCTGTAGAGTAACGTGGAGGACATAAGCAGGTCACACAGACACATGCTTCATTCCACTTGCGGCAGACCCAAAGGATTAATTTAACGAGCTGTCTGAGGCTCGTCCTATGCGGCCCTCGTTAAGACCATCATGCAGAATCTCTTTTTGACTGCTGCTTGCCGTGACTAATTGACTTATTTTGCAGGGCTAAGCAGAACGGAAAGCTCTCATATTTCATATTTATATCTTTTTTCAGGGCAACGTCCGGAAACTTCAGCCAGAGCACGACATTGTCTTTTTCCCTCTAACACTAGTGAAGCAAAACACTGACCGCAGAAAATCAAAACCATCTGCCATTAATTTTTTTTTTCTTTGGTCACAAATCTCTTCATTTACCATATTTTCCACACTATAAAGCACACTGGATAAAGTGCACAGTCAATGAATGGTCTTTTTTTGAATGTATGTCATATATAAGGCGAACTATTGGTGCACTGAAGGAGACAGAAGAGTCAGAGACGAATTCCTCAGTCAGTCAGACTTTATTAACTGCATTACCAGTAATTCTAGAACTTGTTTGTAACACGCTACGCGTTAGCCACTTTACAAGCGTTAGCTGCATTAGCAGACTGATACCGCTAAAAAAACACCTAATTATCCTAGCTCCCAACCTAATCAATAACACGTAAAAAACAAAAGGAAGAACAATGGGACACAACTACACATTAGCCCCGTTAGCGGATTCACAATACCTTTAAGTCCTAACCTTCTCAGTAACATGTAAAAAAACAATCTCATACAACTAAAGCATCTGTTACCATGACTACGCCAACTATCGACCTTGTTTGTAAAACGGAAAAAATAATACATATGTAAAAAAAGTATGAATATTAGGTGCAATGGTGATGCAAAGGCATCTGCAGCTTGTAATTAAAAATGACATAAGTTACATTACAAATCAAAATCCAAAAACATCCCATTAAAATTACATTTAATGTTTTAAATAATTACAAAAGAAAAACACACAAATATAAGGGAGTGGGACAGGAGCAGGATCACTTTGAGCGGGAGTCAGATTACCAGGAGCGGGACAGGACAGGATTATTTTTCATACTTTGGTCTGGGAGTGGGGCGGTACAGGAGTGAAAATCTACTCCTGTGTTATTCCCTATACACTGTCCTTTTTTTTAAAATAAAAAAATATGTAAACAAAGGCTTTAAAGTTTAGTGCGGAATTCCTTATAGTGTGAAAAATATGGTATAAAAATCCTTATCCATAAAAGAAAATATCTGCATATTGCCTGATACTGGATCCTCCTGCTTATAACCAGTCACAGCAGAGAATGCATTCATCACTTTGTTCATCTTCTTGTACTTTATCAAGATAAAACCGGTTTAAAACGAGCTGCTTCCAGCCCAGGAACAGTAATGACTGCATCCATCAGGGTTTACCTCGGATTGGACTAATACCCAGACAAATTGACTTGTTTGTTTTTCTACTGTCAACTCTCCGCAAATATCAACCTCATTCTTTCCTCATAACTTCTCGGCAGACTGCATACGTTCACGCAGGATGTGTCGAGACACGCAGAGCTCCCTCAGGACAGGTCAGGCTTATCTTATCGACTTAGACGCACTTTCAATTTAGCTTTTTTTTTCCTTTTTCTCCTATTGGAGAAGGCTGAAATCGAGAAAGGGGTAAAGTGTTTTCACATATTACTTTGTTTGGATGTGAAACTTCAACAACTCATCTTTGTTAGCAGGTTAAAAAGGAGTCAGTGCCGCCACCCCGCATTAGTCAGGCTGAACTCACACATCACCTCTAATGCCGCATGTTCTCCAGCCTCCTGCATGCACAAAAGCAAGCACAGCGCCTGCAGCCGCTCCGCAGGTCCGATGAGCCAATATGTTAGAGTTAGCTGGTGGTGTGCGGCTAGAATGGATCTGAGACTCCGTTTTATTAGATCAGTATTGTGTCTGAGGACGTAAAAATCTGACAAGTAAATGGAAAAACATGGATCACTTCTAGAAAGATCAATAATAAAGACAAGGATGTAGCTGTCAGTTACATGTGCACGCGGCGAAGCTTCGCATCTCGTCCCTCCAGGCAGATTATTACCACTCTTTGGCTTATTGCTTTAATAGAGCCATCATGCAAAATGCTTCACGAGACTCACTTTCTGCAGAAACATATTGCTTTATTTCAGCTCTCACACACAACACGCACTCCCACCAAGCCTTCCCCTTCTGTTCCAGCCCTCCGTTCCAGTTAGAGTGATGGATTTGATTTGACTGGATTGACAGTGTGACTGAAAGCAAGCTGTACTGTTCTCCCTATAGAGCCGGCAGATGCGTTCCGTATGCAAGGCAATCAAGTAAAACAGTGAGTGGAGAGCAGGAGCACTATCTGCACACCCACTCACACAGCAAACTGGCCTGGAGAAAAACAGAGGAGGAGGAGGATGAAGAAGAAGAAGTGTGGGACGGAAAGGTGATTATGGAGTCTGGGTTGAAGTATGAAGGTTTAAGAAGAGAGAAGCAGTAAATAAGGAGAGGAGAAGCAGATGAAACAAGACTGTTAAATAATAGATACTGCAGGGAAAAAAAAACAAGGCAGGTTTGAGCTGAGGAATCATGGTTAACGATGGTGAGGTGACAAAAGACGTTAGTGTCATTGAAGACGTCTATGACCGTTTAAGGCCATGTCACACAGCCGCTACGTACATTTTGCACATTTTCCAACGTATGAAATTTCACGATGTTTCTTTCGTCCGTCATTTGTCGTTGTGCACAGATGTCCGTCAAGGGTTTCAACCAATGGATCTTTACATCAATTCTGGTTGGTTGAGAATTACACAGTGCACGTGCGTTATACGTAGTTTATATGCAATTACTAAGTCAATCTTACTCAACTGTGCATGATTTTAGCAATATGAATAGACAGATTTGTGGCTTTCTTCAACTGCTCCACGTCTGTCTACCGCGCTACCACTGGTGTATAACTTTTATATCCTGTATACAGCACACATATCACGTTAAAATTACATAATCGACACACAAATCACTGATGAATTGCGTGTAAACAGCGCAATAATCACGCATGGATAAAGTTTTACGTTGATTTACGTGCTCTTTGCGTGGATTATTTGTACTTCTTCCATGGTGGTTCATTTGTGATATATCTGGGAACATTTCATTTAAAAGACCACAACTTTTCTCATGCAGATTCACGTATGTCCAATTTTTATTTGCGCAATATGTGCACAATGTACGTAGTGGCTGTGCAACACCTCCTTTTCCTCATATAAATACATAGGTAAACATAAAAGTCTATTTTTTTTCAATTTACAATAGAGCTTCTGTCCAAATTGTCCTGACGTAATGAGAAA